>NW_027459373.1:0-300000 GCF_050624435.1 Tenrec ecaudatus | reverse complement strand
CTAGGTAAACTACATAGTCCAAGTGCCCACTAGGTAATCTAGACAGTCCAATTGCCCGCTAGTTAACCTAGACAGTGCAAGTACCCGATAGGCAACCTACATAGTCCAACTGCCCGCTGGGAACCTACATAGTCCAAGTGCTCGCTAGGCAACCTACATAGTCCAAGTGCCCGTTAGTTAACCTAGATAGTCAAAGTGCCTGCTAGGTACCCTAAATAATCCAAGTGCACGCTAGGGAACCTACATAGTCCAAGTGCCCGCTAGGTAACCTAGATAGTCCAATTGCCCTTTAGCTAACCTAGATAGTCGAAGTGTCCGTTAGTTAACCTACATAGTCCAAGAGCCCGTTCATTAACCTAGATAGTCCAAGTGCCCCCTAGGTAACCTGAGTAGTCCAAATGTCTGATAGGGATCCTACATAGTCCAAGTGCCCTCTAGGTAACCTACATAGTTCAAGTGCCCGTTCGTTAACCTAGATAGGCCAAGTGCCCGTTAGGTATCCTAGACAGTCCAAGTGCCTGCTAGGTTACCTACATAGTCCAAGTGCACGTTCGTTAACTTAGATAGTCCAAGTTCCCGCTGGTAACCTACATAGTCCAAGGGCCCGCTAGGTAACCTTGATAGTCCAAGTTCCTTCTAGTTAACCTACATAGTCCAAGTGCCCGCTAGGTAACCTACATAGTAACCAAGTGCCCACTAGGTAACCTAAATAATCCAAATGCCCGCTAGGGAAACTACATAGTCCAAGTGCTCGCTAGTTAACCTAGATAATCCAAGTGCCCGCTAGTAAACCTAGATAGTCCAAGGGCCCTCTAGTTAATCTAGATAGTCCAAGTGCCCGCTAGTTAACCTAGATAGTACAAGTGCCCGCTAGTTAACCTAGATCGTCCAAGTGCCCGCTAGTTAACCTAGATAGTCCAAGTGCCCACTAGTTAACCTAGATAGTCCAAGGGCCCTCTACTTAACCTAGATAGTCCAAGTGCCCGCTAGGGGACGTACATAGTCCAAGTGCTCGCTAGGCAACCTATATAGTCCAAGTGCCCGTTAGTTAACCTAGATAGTCAAAGTGCCTGCTAGGTAACGTAAATAGTCCAAGTGCCCGCTAGGGAACCTACATAGTCCAAGTGCCCGCTAGGTAACCTAGATAGTCCAATTGCGCGTTAGCTAACCTAGATAGTCAAAGTGTCCGCTAGTTAACCTACATAGTCCAAGTGCCCGTTCGTTAACCTAGATAGGCCAAGTGCCCGCTAGGTAACCTAGACAGTCCAAGTGCCTGCTAGGTTACCTATATAGTCCAAGTGCACGTTCGTTAACCTAGATAGTCCAAGTGCCAGCTGGTAACCTATATAGTACAAGGGCCCGCTAGGTAACCTTGATAGTCCAAGTGCCTTCTAGTTAACCTACATAGTCCAAGTGCCCGCTCGTTAACCTACATAGTCCAAGTGCCCACTAGGTAACCTAAATAATCCAAATGCCCGCTAGGGAAACTACATAGTCCAAGTGCCCGTTAGTTAACCTAGATAGTCCAAGTGCCCACAAGGGGACGTACATAGTCCAAGTGCCCGCTAGGTAACCTAGATAGTCCAAGTGCGCGCTAGGGTATGTACATAGTCCGATTGCCCGCTAGGAAACCTAGATAGTCCAAGTGCCCGCTAGTTAACCTACATAGTCCAAGGGCCCGCTAGTTAACCTGGATAGTCCAAGTGCCCGCTAGTTAACCTAAGTAGTCCAAATGTCCGATAGGGATCCTACATAGTCCAAGTGTCCGCTAGGTAACCTACATAGTACAAGTGCCCGTTCGTTAACCTAGGTAGTGAAAGTGCCCGCTAGGTAACCTAGAGAGTCCAAGTGCCCGCTAGGTTACCTACATAGTCTAAGTGCCCGTTCGTTAACCCAGATAGTCCATGTGCCCGCTAGGTTACCTAGACAATCCAAGTGCCCGCTAGTTAACCTACATAGTCCAAGTGCCCGATAGGGAACGTACATAATCCAAGTGCCCGATAGGGAACGTACATAATCCAAGTGCCCGCTAGGGATCCTACAAATCCAAGTGCCCGCTAGGCAACCTACATAGTCCAAGTGCCCGTTAGTTAACCTAGATACTCCAAGTGCCCACTAGGGGACGTACATAGTCCAAGTGCCCGCTAGGTAACCTACATTGTCCAAGTTCCCGATGTTAACCTAAATAGTCCAAATGCCCGCTAGGGAAACTACATAGTCCAAGTGCCTGCTAGTTAACCTAGATAGTCCAAGTGCCTTCTAGTAAACCTACATAATCCATGGGCCTGCTAGTTAACCTACATAGTGCAATGGCCCGCTAGTTAACCTAGATCGTGCAAGTGTCCGCTAGTTAACCTACATAGTCCACGTGCCTGCTAGGTAACCTAGATAGTCCAAGTGCCCGCAAGGCATCCTTCATAATCCAAGTGCCTGCTAGGTAACCTAGATAGTCCAAGTGCCCGCTAGTTAACCTAGATATTCCTAGTGCCCGTTAGTTAACCTAGATAGTCCAAGTGCCCACTAGGGCACGTACATAGTCCAAGGGCCCGCTAGTTAACATACATAGTCCAAGGTCCGTTAGTTAACCTAGATATTCCAAGTGCCCGCTAGTTAACCTACATAGTACATTGGCCCAGTAGTTGACCTAGATAGTCAAAGTGCCCGCTAGTTAACCTAAGTAGTACAAATGTCCGATAGGGATCCTACATAGTCCAAGTGCCCGCTAGTTAACCTACATAGTCCAAGTCCCCGCTAGGTAACCTAGACAGTCCAAGTGACCATTAGGTTACCTACATAGTCCAAGTGCCCGTTCGTTAACCTACATAGTCCAAGTGCCCGCTAGGTAACGTAGATAGCCCAAGTGCCCGCTAGGAAACGTACATAGTCCAAGTGCCCTCTAGTTAACCTAGACAGTCCAAGTACCCGATAGGGAACCTACATAGTCCAACTGCCCGCTGGGAACCTACATAGTCCAAGTGCTCGCTAGGCAACCTACATAATCCAAGTGCCCGTTAGTTAACCTAGATAGTCAAAGTGCCTGCTAGGTAACCTAAATAGTCCGAGTGCCCGGTAGGGAACCTACATAGTCCAAGTGCCCGCTAGGTAACCTAAGTAGTCCAAATGTCCGATAGGGATCCTACATAGTCCAAGTGCCCGCTAGGTTACCTACATAGTCCAAGTGCACGTTCGTTAACCTAGATAGTCCAAGTGCCCGCTGGTAACCTACATAGTCCAAGGGCCCGCTAGGTACCCTTGATTGTCCAAGTGCCTTCTAGTTAACCTACATAGTCCAAGTGCCCGCTAGGTAACCTACATAGTCCAAGTGCCCACTAGGTAACCTAAATAATCCAAATGCCCGCTAGGGAAACTACATAATCCAAGTGTCCGTTAGTTAACCTAGATAGTCCAAGTGCCCACTAGGGGACGTACATAGTCCAAGTGCCCGCTAGGTAACCTAGATAGTCAAGTGCGCGCTAGGGTATGTACATAGTCCGAGTGCTGGCTAGGAAACCTAGATAGTCCAAGGGCCCGCTAGTCAACCTACATAGTCCAAGGTCCGCTAGTTAACCTAGATAGTCCAAGTGCCCGCTAGTTAACCTACATAGTCCAAGTGCCCGCTAGTTAACCTACATAGTCCAAGTGCCCGTTCGTTAACCTAGATAGTCAAAGTGCCCGCTAGGTAACCTAGACAGTCCAAGTGCCCGCTAGGTTACCTACATAGTCCAAGTCCCCGTTCGTTAACCTATATAGTCCAAGTGCCCGCTAGGTTACCTAGACAGTCCAAAGGCCCTCTAGTTAACCTACATAGTCCAAGTGCCCGATAGGGAACCTACATAATCCAAGTGCCCGCTAGGGAACCTACATAGTCCAAGTGCCCGCTAGGCAACCTACATAGTCCAAGTGCCCGTTAGTTAACCTAGTTAGTCCAAGTGCCCACTAGGGGACGTACATAGTCCAAGTGCCTGCTAGTTAACCTAGATAGTCCAAGTGCCTGCTAGTAAACCTACATAATCCATGGGCCCGCTAGTTAACCTACATAGTGCAATGGCCTACTAGTTAACCTAGATCGTGCAAGTGTCCGCTACTTAACCTACATAGTCCACAAGCCTGCTAGGTAACCTAGATAGTCCAAGTGCCCGCTAGGCATCCATCATAATCCAAGTGCCTGCTAGGTAACCTAGATAGTCCAAGTGCCCGCTAGTTAACCTAGATAGTCCTAGTGCCCGTTAGTTAACCTAGATGGTCCAAGTGCCCACTATGTGACGTACATAGTCCAAGGGCCTGCTAGTTAACCTACATATTCCAAGGTCCGTTAATTAACCTAGATAGTCCAAGTGCCCACTAGTTAACCTAGATAGTCAAAGTGCCCGCTAGTTAACCTAAGTAGTACAAATGTCCGATAGGGATCCTACATAGTCCAAGTGCCCGCTAGTTAACCTACATAGTCCAAGTCCTCGCTAGGTAACCTAGACAGTCCAAGTGACCATTAGGTTATCTACATAGTCCAAGTGCCCGTTCGTTAACCTACATAGTCCAAGTGCCCGCTAGGTAACGTAGATAGCCCAAGTGCCCGCTAGGAAACGTACAGAGTCTAAGTGCCTAGGTAACCAAGATAGTCCAAGTGCCCGCTAGTTAACCTACATATTCCAAGTGCCTGCTAGGTAAACTATATAGTCCAAGTGCCCACCAGGTAACCTAGACAGTCCAATTGCCCGCTAGTTAACCTAGACAGTCCAAGTACCCGCTAGGGAACCTACATAGTCCAAGTGCCTGCTAGGTAAACTAGACAGTCCAATTGCCCATTAGCTAACCTAGATAGTCGAAGTGTCCGATAGTTAACCTACATAGTCCAAGTGTCCGTTCGTTAACCTAGATAGACCAAGTGCCCGCTAGGTTACCTACATAGTCCAAGTGCACGTTCGTTAACCTAGATAGTCCAAGTTCCCGCTGGTAACCTACATAGTCCAAGGGCCCGCTAGGTAACCTTGATAGTCCAAGTTCCTTCTAGTTAACCTACATAGTCCAAGTGCCCGCTAGGTAACCTACATAGTAACCAAGTGCCCACTAGGTAACCTAAATAATCCAAATGCCCGCTAGGGAAACTACATAGTCCAAGTGCTCGCTAGTTAACCTAGATAATCCAAGTGCCCGCTAGTAAACCTAGATAGTCCAAGGGCCCGCTAGTTAATCGAGATAGTCCAAGTGCCCGCTAGTTAACCTAGGTAGTCCAAGTGCCCGCTAGTTAACCTAGATAGTCCAAGGGCCCTCTAGTTAATCTAGATAGTCCAAGTGCCTGCTAGTTAACCTAGATAGTCCAAGTGCCCGCTAGTTAACCTAGATCGTCCAAGTGCCCGCTAGTTAACCTAGATAGTCCAAGTGCCCACTAGTTAACCTAGATAGTCCAAGGGCCCTCTAGTTAACCTAGATAGTCCAAGTGCCCGCTAGGGTACGTACATAGTCCAAGTGCTCGCTAGGCAACATATATAGTCCAAGTGCCCGTTAGTTAACCTAGATAGTCAAAGTGCCTGCTAGGTAACGTAAATAGTCCAAGTGCCCGCTAGGGAACCTACATAGTCCAAGTGCCCGCTAGGTAACCTAGATAGTCCAATTGCGCGTTAGCTAACCTAGATAGTCAAAGTGTCCGCTAGTTAACCTACATAGTCCAAGTGCCCGTTTGTTAACCTAGATAGGCCAAGTGCCCGCTAGGTAACCTAGACAGTCCAAGTGCCTGCTAGGTTACCTATATAGTCCAAGTGCACGTTCGTTAACCTAGATAGTCCAAGTGCCAGCTGGTAACCTACATAGTACAAGGGCCCGCTAGGTAACCTTGATAGTCCAAGTGCCTTCTAGTTAACCTACATAGTCCAAGTGCCCGCTCGTTAACCTACATAGTCCAAGTGCCCACTAGGTAACCTAAATAATCCAAATGCCCGCTAGGGAAACTACATAGTCCTAGTGCACGTTAGTTAACCTAGATAGTCCAAGTGCCCACAAGGGGACGTACATAGTCCAAGTGCCCGCTAGGTAACCTAGATAGTCCAAGTGCGCGCTAGGGTATGTACATAGTCCGATTGCCCGCTAGGAAACCTAGATAGTCCAAGTGCCCGCTAGTTAACCTACATAGTCCAAGGGCCCGCTAGTTAACCTGGATAGTCCAAGTGCCCGCTAGTTAACCTAAGTAGTCCAAATGTCCGATAGGGATCCTACATAGTCCAAGTGCCCGTTCGTTAACCTAGGTAGTGAAAGTGCCCGCTAGGTAACCTAGAGAGTCCAAGTGCCCGCTAGGTTACCTACATAGTCTAAGTGCCCGTTCGTTAACCCAGATAGTCCATGTGCCCGCTAGGTTACCTAGACAATCCAAGTGCCCGCTAGTTAACCTACATAGTCCAAGTGCCCGATAGGGAACCTACATAATCCAAGTGCCCGATAGGGATCCTACAAATCCAAGTGCCCGCTAGGCAACCTACATAGTCCAAGTGCCCGTTAGTTAACCTAGATAGTCCATGTGCCCACTAGGGGACGTACATAGTCCAAGTGCCCGCTAGGTAACCTACATTGTCCAAGTTCCCGATGTTAACCTAAATAGTCCAAATGCCCGCTAGGGAAACTACATAGTTAAAGTGCCTGCTAGTTAACCTAGATAGTCCAAGTGCCTTCTAGTAAACCTACATAATCCATGGGCCTGCTAGTTAACCTACATAGTGCAATGGCCCGCTAGTTAACCTAGATCGTGCAAGTGTCCGCTAGTTAACCTACATAGTCCACGTGCCTGCTAGGTAACCTAGATAGTCCAAGTGCCCGCAAGGCATCCTTCATAATCCAAGTGCCTGCTAGGTAACCTAGATAGTCCAAGTGCCCGCTAGTTAACCTAGATATTCCTAGTGCCCGTTAGTTAACCTAGATAGTCCAAGTGCCCACTAGGGCACGTACATAGTCCAAGGGCCCGCTAGTTAACATACATAGTCCAAGGTCCGTTAGTTAACCTAGATATTCCAAGTGCCCGCTAGTTAACCTACATAGTACATTGGCCCAGTAGTTGACCTAGATAGTCAAAGTGCCCGCTAGTTAACCTAAGTAGTACAAATGTCCGATAGGGATCCTACATAGTCCAAGTGCCCGCTAGTTAACCTACATAGTCCAAGTCCCCGCTAGGTAACCTAGACAGTCCAAGTGACCATTAGGTTACCTACATAGTCCAAGTGCCCGTTCGTTAACCTACATAGTCCAAGTGCCCGCTAGGTAACGTAGATAGCCCAAGTGCCCGCTAGGAAACGTACATAGTCCAAGTGCCCTCTAGTTAACCTAGACAGTCCAAGTACCCGATAGGGAACCTACATAGTCCAACTGCCCGCTGGGAACCTACATAGTCCAAGTGCTCGCTAGGCAACCTACATAATCCAAGTGCCCGTTAGTTAACCTAGATAGTCAAAGTGCCTGCTAGGTAACCTAAATAGTCCGAGTGCCCGGTAGGGAACCTACATAGTCCAAGTGCCCGCTAGGTAATCTAAGTAGTCCAAATGTCCCATAGGGATCCTACATAGTCCAAGTGCCCGGTAGGGAACCTACATAGTCCAAGTGCCCGCTAGGTAACCTAAGTAGTCCAAATGTCCGATAGGGATCCTACATAGTCCAAGTGCCCGCTAGGTTACCTACATAGTCCAAGTGCACGTTCGTTAACCTAGATAGTCCAAGTGCCCGCTGGTAACCTACATAGTCCAAGGGCCCGCTAGGTACCCTTGATTGTCCAAGTGCCTTCTAGTTAACCTACATAGTCCAAGTGCCCGCTAGGTAACCTACATAGTCCAAGTGCCCACTAGGTAACCTAAATAATCCAAATGCCCGCTAGGGAAACTACATAATCCAAGTGTCCGTTAGTTAACCTAGATAGTCCAAGTGCCCACTAGGGGACGTACATAGTCCAAGTGCCCGCTAGGTAACCTAGATAGTCAAGTGCGCGCTAGGGTATGTACATAGTCCGAGTGCTGGCTAGGAAACCTAGATAGTCCAAGGGCCCGCTAGTCAACCTACATAGTCCAAGGTCCGCTAGTTAACCTAGATAGTCCAAGTGCCCGCTACTTAACCTACATAGTCCAAGTGCCCGCTAGTTAACCTACATAGTCCAAGTGCCCGTTCGTTAACCTAGATAGTCAAAGTGCCCGCTAGGTAACCTAGACAGTCCAAGTGCCCGCTAGGTTACCTACATAGTCCAAGTCCCCGTTCGTTAACCTATATAGTCCAAGTGCCCGCTAGGTTACCTAGACAGTCCAATGGCCCTCTAGTTAACCTACATAGTCCAAGTGCCCGATAGGGAACCTACATAATCCAAGTGCCCGCTAGGGAACCTACATACTCCAAGTGCCCGCTAGGCAACCTACATAGTCCAAGTGCCCGTTAGTTAACCTAGTTAGTCCAAGTGCCCACTAGGGGACGTACATAGTCCAAGTGCCTGCTAGGTAACCTACATAGTCCAAGTTCCCGATGGTAACCTAAATAGTCCAAATGCCCGCTAGGGAAACTACATAGTCCAAGTGCCTGCTAGTTAACCTAGATAGTCCAAGTGCCTGCTAGTAAACCTACATAATCCATGGGCCCGCTAGTTAACCTACATAGTGCAATGGCCTACTAGTTAACCTAGATCGTGCAAGTGTCCGCTACTTAACCTACATAGTCCACGAGCCTGCTAGGTAACCTAGATAGTCCAAGTGCCCGCTAGGCATCCTTCATAATCCAAGTGCCTGCTAGGTAACCTAGATAGTCCAAGTGCCCGCTAGTTAACCTAGATAGTCCTAGTGCCCGTTAGTTAACCTAGATGGTCCAAGTGCCCACTATGTGACGTACATAGTCCAAGGGCCTGCTAGTTAACCTACATATTCCAAGGTCCGTTAATTAACCTAGATAGTCCAAGTGCCCGCTAGTTAACCTAGATAGTCAAAGTGCCCGCTAGTTAACCTAAGTAGTACAAATGTCCGATAGGGATCCTACATAGTCCAAGTGCCCGCTAGTTAACCTACATAGTCCAAGTCCTCGCTAGGTAACCTAGACAGTCCAAGTGACCATTAGGTTATCTACATAGTCCAAGTGCCCGTTCGTTAACCTACATAGTCCAAGTGCCCGCTAGGTAACGTAGATAGCCCAAGTGCCCGCTAGGAAACGTACAGAGTCTAAGTGCCTAGGTAACCTAGATAGTCCAAGTGCCCGCTAGTTAACCTACATATTCCAAGTGCCTGCTAGGTAAACTATATAGTCCAAGTGCCCACCAGGTAACCTAGACAGTCCAATTGCCCGTTAGTTAACCTAGACAGTCCAAGTACCCGCTAGGGAACCTACATAGTCCAAGTGCCTGCTAGGTAACCTGGACAGTCCAATTGCCCATTAGCTAACCTAGATAGTCGAAGTGTCCGCTAGTTAACCTATGTAGTCCAAGTGTCCGTTCATTAACCTAGATAGACCAAGTGCCCGCTAGGTAACCTAGATAGTCCAAGTGCCCGCTAGGTTACCTACATAGTCCAAGTGCACGTTCGTTAACCTAGATAGTCCAAGTGCCCGCTGGTAACCTACATAGTCCAAGGGTCCGCTAGGTAACCTTGATAGTCCAAGTGCCTTCTAGTTAACCTACATAGTCCAAGTGCCCGCTCGTTAACCTACATAATCCAAGTGCCCACTAGGTAACCTAAGTAATCCAAATGCCCGCTAGGGAAACTACATAGTCCAAGTGCCTGCTACTTATCCTAGATAGTCCAAGTGCCCGCTAGTGAACCTAGATAGTCCAAGGGCCCGCTAGTTAATCTAGATAGTCCAAGTGCCCGCTAGTTAACCTAGATAATCCAAGTGCCCAGTAGTTAACCTACATAGTCCAAGGGCCCTCTAGTTAACCTAGATAGTCCAAGTGTCCGCTAGTTACCCTACATAGTCCAAGTGCCCGCTAGGTAACATAGATCGTCCAAGGTCCTGCTATTTAACCTACATAGTCCAATGCCCGATATGGAACCTACATAGTCCAAGTGCCCGCAGAGGAACCTACATAGTCCAAGTGCCCGATAGGGAACCTATATATTCCAAGTGCCCATTAGGGAACCTAGATAGTCCAAGTGCCCATAGGGAACCTATATAGTCCAAGTGCCCGCTAGGGAACCTACATTGGCAAAGTGCCCGCTAGTTAACCTACATAGTCCAAGGTCAGCTAGTTAACCTAGATAGTCCAAGTGCCCGCTAGTTAACCTACATAGTCCACGTGCCTTCTAGTTAACCTACATAGTCCAAGTGCCCACTATGTAACCTACATAGTAACCAAGTGCCCACTAGGTAACCTAAATAATCCAAATGCCCGCTAGCGAAACTACATAGTCCAAGTGCACGCTAGTTAACCTAGATAGTCCAAGTGCCCGCTAGTAAACCTAGATAGTCCAAGGGCCCGCTAGTGAATCGAGAGAGTCCAAGTGCCCGCTAGTTAACCTAGGTAGTCCAAGTGCCCGCTGTTTACCTAGACAGTCCAAGGTCCCGCTAGTTAATCTAGATAGTCCAAGTGCCCGCTAGTTAACCTAGATAGTCCAAGTGCCCGCTAGTTAACCTAGATCGTCCAAGTGCCCGCTAGTTATCCTAGATAGTCCAAGTGCCCGCAAGTTACCTAGATAGTCCAAGGGCCCTCTAGTTAACCTAGATAGTCCAAGTGCCCGCTAGGGGACGTACATAGTCCAAGTGCTCGCTAGGCAACCTACATAGTCCAAGTACCCGTTAGTTAACCTAGATAGTCAAAGTGCCTGCTAGGTAACCTAAATAGTCCAAGTGCCCGCTAGGGAACCTACATAGTCTAAGTGCCCGCTAGGTAACCTTGATAGTCCAAGTGCCTTCTAGTTAACCTACATAGTCCAAGTGCCCGCTAGGTAACCTACATAGTCCAAGTGCCCACTAGGTAACCTAAGTAATCCAAACGCCCGCTAGGGAAACTACATAATCCAAGTGCCTGCTACTTAACCTAGATAGTCCAAGTGCCCGCTAGTAAACCTAGATAGTCCAAGGGCCCGCTGGTTAATCTAGATAGTCCAAGTGCCCGCTAGTTAACCTAGATAATCCAAGTGCCCACTACTTAACCTACATAGTCCAAGGGCCCTCTAGTTAACCTAGATAGTCCAAGTGTCCGCTAGTTACCCTACATAGTCCAAGTGCCGCTAGGAAACCTAGATAATCCAAGGTCCTGCTAGTTAAACTACATAGTCCAATGCCCGATATGGAACCTACAGAGTCCAAGTGCCCGCTGAGGAACCTACATAGTCCAAGTGCCCGATAGGGAACCTATATATTCCAAGTGCCCATTAGGGAACCTAGATAGTCCAAGTGCCCATAGGGAACCTATATAGTCCAAGTGCCCGCTAGGGAACCTACATTGGCAAAGTGCCCGCTAGTTAACCTACATAGTCCAAGGTCAGCTAGTTAACCTACATAGTCCACGTGCCTTCTAGTTAACCTACATAGTCCAAGTGCCCACTATGTAACCTACATAGTAACCAAGTGCCCACTAGGTAACCTAAATAATCCAAATGCCCGCTAGCGAAACTACATAGTCCAAGTGCACGCTAGTTAACCTAGATAGTCCAAGTGCCCGCTAGTAAACCTAGATAGTCCAAGGGCCCGCTAGTGAATCGAGAGAGTCCAAGTGCCCGCTAGTTAACCTAGGTAGTCCAAGTGCCCGCTGTTTACCTAGACAGTCCAAGGGCCCGCTAGTTAATCTAGATAGTCCAAGTGCCCGCTAGTTAACCTAGATAGTCCAAGTGCCCGCTAGTTAACCTAGATCGTCCAAGTGCCCGCTAGTTATCCTAGATAGTCCAAGTGCCCGCAAGTTACCTAGATAGTCCAAGGGCCCTCTAGTTAACCTAGATAGTCCAAGTGCCCGCTAGGGGACGTACATAGTCCAAGTGCTCGCTAGGCAACCTACATAGTCCAAGTACCCGTTAGTTAACCTACATAGTCCAAGTGCCCGTTCGTTAACCTAGATAGTCAAAGTGCCCGCTAGGTAACCTAGACAGTCCAAGTGCCCGCTAGGTTACCTACATAGTCCAAGTCCCCGTTCGTTAACCTATATAGTCCAAGTGCCCGCTAGGTTACCTAGACAGTCCAAAGGCCCTCTAGTTAACCTACATAGTCCAAGTGCCCGATAGGGAACCTACATAATCCAAGTGCCCGCTAGGGAACCTACATAGTCCAAGTGCCCGCTAGGCAACCTACATAGTCCAAGTGCCCGTTAGTTAACCTAGTTAGTCCAAGTGCCCACTAGGGGACGTACATAGTCCAAGTGCCTGCTAGGTAACCTACATAGTCCAAGTTTCCGATGGTAACCTAAATAGTCCAAATGCCCGCTAGGGAAACTACATAGTCCAAGTGCCTGCTAGTTAACCTAGATAGTCCAAGTGCCTGCTAGTAAACCTACATAATCCATGGGCCCGCTAGTTAACCTACATAGTGCAATGGCCTACTAGTTAACCTAGATCGTGCAAGTGTCCGCTACTTAACCTACATAGTCCACAAGCCTGCTAGGTAACCTAGATAGTCCAAGTGCCCGCTAGGCATCCATCATAATCCAAGTGCCTGCTAGGTAACCTAGATAGTCCAAGTGCCCGCTAGTTAACCTAGATAGTCCTAGTGCCCGTTAGTTAACCTAGATGGTCCAAGTGCCCACTATGTGACGTACATAGTCCAAGGGCCTGCTAGTTAACCTACATATTCCAAGGTCCGTTAATTAACCTAGATAGTCCAAGTGCCCACTAGTTAACCTAGATAGTCAAAGTGCCCGCTAGTTAACCTAAGTAGTACAAATGTCCGATAGGGATCCTACATAGTCCAAGTGCCCGCTAGTTAACCTACATAGTCCAAGTCCTCGCTAGGTAACCTAGACAGTCCAAGTGACCATTAGGTTATCTACATAGTCCAAGTGCCCGTTCGTTAACCTACATAGTCCAAGTGCCCGCTAGGTAACGTAGATAGCCCAAGTGCCCGCTAGGAAACGTACAGAGTCTAAGTGCCTAGGTAACCTAGATAGTCCAAGTGCCCGCTAGTTAACCTACATATTCCAAGTGCCTGCTAGGTAAACTATATAGTCCAAGTGCCCACCAGGTAACCTAGACAGTCCAATTGCCCGCTAGTTAACCTAGACAGTCCAAGTACCCGCTAGGGAACCTACATAGTCCAAGTGCCTGCTAGGTAACCTAGACAGTCCAATTGCCCATTAGCTAACCTAGATAGTCGAAGTGTCCGCTAGTTAACCTACATAGTCCAAGTGTCCGTTCGTTAACCTAGATAGACCAAGTGTCCGCTAGGTAACCTAGATAGTCCAAGTGCCCGCTAGGTTACCTACATAGTCCAAGTGCACGTTCGTTAACCTAGATAGTCCAAGTTCCCGCTGGTAACCTACATAGTCCAAGGGCCCGCTAGGTAACCTTGATAGTCCAAGTTCCTTCTAGTTAACCTACATAGTCCAAGTGCCCGCTAGGTAACCTACATAGTAACCAAGTGCCCACTAGGTAACCTAAATAATCCAAATGCCCGCTAGGGAAACTACATAGTCCAAGTGCTCGCTAGTTAACCTAGATCATCCAAGTGCCCGCTAGTAAACCTAGATAGTCCAAGGGCCCGCTAGTTAATCGAGATAGTCCAAGTGCCCGCTACTTAACCTAGGTAGTCCAAGTGCCCACTAGTTAACCTAGATAGTCCAAGGGCCCTCTAGTTAACCTAGATAGTCCAAGTGCCCGTTAGGGGACGTACATAGTCCAAGTGCTCGCTAGGCAACCTATATAGTCCAAGTGCCCGTTAGTTAACCTAGATAGTCAAAGTGCCTGCTAGGTAACGTAAATAGTCCAAGTGCCCGCTAGGGAACCTACATAGTCCAAGTGCCCGCTAGGTAACCTAGATAGTCCAATTGCGCGTTAGCTAACCTAGATAGTCAAAGTGTCCGCTAGTTAACCTACATAGTCCAAGTGCCCGTTCGTTAACCTAGATAGGCCAAGTGCCCGCTAGGTAACCTAGACAGTCCAAGTGCCTGCTAGGTTACCTATATAGTCCAAGTGCACGTTCGTTAACCTAGATAGTCCAAGTGCCAGCTGGTAACCTACATAGTACAAGGGCCCGCTAGGTAACCTTGATAGTCCAAGTGCCTTCTAGTTAACCTACATAGTCCAAGTGCCCGCTCGTTAACCTACATAGTCCACGTGCCCACTAGGTAACCTAAATAATCCAAATGCCCGCTAGGGAAACTACATAGTCCAAGTGCCCGTTAGTTAACCTAGATAGTCCAAGTGCCCACAAGGGGACGTACATAGTCCAAGTGCCCGCTAGGTAACCTAGATAGTCCAAGTGCGCGCTAGGGTATGTACATAGTCCGATTGCCCGCTAGGAAACCTAGATAGTCCAAGTGCCCGCTAGTTAACCTACATAGTCCAAGGGCCCGCTAGTTAACCTGGATAGTCCAAGTGCCCGCTAGTTAACCTAAGTAGTCCAAATGTCCGATAGGGATCCTACATAGTCCAAGTGCCCGTTCGTTAACCTAGGTAGTGAAAGTGCCCGCTAGGTAACCTAGAGAGTCCAAGTGCCCGCTAGGTTACCTACATAGTCTAAGTGCCCGTTCGTTAACCCAGATAGTCCATGTGCCCGCTAGGTTACCTAGACAATCCAAGTGCCCGCTAGTTAACCTACATAGTCCAAGTGCCCGATAGGGAACCTACATAATCCAAGTGCCCGATAGGGATCCTACAAATCCAAGTGCCCGCTAGGCAACCTACATAGTCCAAGTGCCCGTTAGTTAACCTAGATAGTCCATGTGCCCACTAGGGGACGTACATAGTCCAAGTGCCCGCTAGGTAACCTACATTGTCCAAGTTCCCGATGTTAACCTAAATAGTCCAAATGCCCGCTAGGGAAACTACATAGTTAAAGTGCCTGCTAGTTAACCTAGATAGTCCAAGTGCCTTTTGGTAAACCTACATAATCCATGGGCCTGCTAGTTAACCTACATAGTGCAATGGCCCGCTAGTTAACCTAGATCGTGCAAGTGTCCGCTAGTTAACCTACATAGTCCACGTGCCTGCTAGGTAACCTAGATAGTCCAAGTGCCCGCAAGGCATCCTTCATAATCCTAGTGCCTGCTAGGTAACCTAGATAGTCCAAGTGCCCGCTAGTTAACCTAGATATTCCTAGTGCCCGTTAGTTAACCTAGATAGTCCAAGTGCCCACTAGGGCACGTACATAGTCCAAGGGCCCGCTAGTTAACATACATAGTCCAAGGTCCGTTAGTTAACCTAGATATTCCAAGTGCCCGCTAGTTAACCTACATAGTACATTGGCCCAGTAGTTGACCTAGATAGTCAAAGTGCCCGCTAGTTAACCTAAGTAGTACAAATGTCCGATAGGGATCCTACATAGTCCAAGTGCCCGCTAGTTAACCTACATAGTCCAAGTCCCCGCTAGGTAACCTAGACAGTCCAAGTGACCATTAGGTTACCTACATAGTCCAAGTGCCCGTTCGTTAACCTACATAGTCCAAGTGCCCGCTAGGTAACGTAGATAGCCCAAGTGCCCGCTAGGAAACGTACATAGTCCAAGTGCCCTCTAGTTAACCTAGACAGTCCAAGTACCCGATAGGGAACCTACATAGTCCAACTGCCCGCTGGGAACCTACATAGTCCAAGTGCTCGCTAGGCAACCTACATAATCCAAGTGCCCGTTAGTTAACCTAGATAGTCAAAGTGCCTGCTAGGTAACCTAAATAGTCCGAGTGCCCGGTAGGGAACCTACATAGTCCAAGTGCCCGCTAGGTAATCTAAGTAGTCCAAATGTCCGATAGGGATCCTACATAGTCCAAGTGCCCGGTAGGGAACCTACATAGTCCAAGTGCCCGCTAGTTAACCTAAGTAGTCCAAATGTCCGATAGGGATCCTACATAGTCCAAGTGCCCGCTAGGTTACCTACATAGTCCAAGTGCACGTTCGTTAACCTAGATAGTCCAAGTGCCCGCTGGTAACCTACATAGTCCAAGGGCCCGCTAGGTACCCTTGATTGTCCAAGTGCCTTCTGGTTAACCTACATAGTCCAAGTGCCCGCTAGGTAACCTACATAGTCCAAGTGCCCACTAGGTAACCTAAATAATCCAAATGCCCGCTAAGGAAACTACATAATCCAAGTGTCCGTTAGTTAACCTAGATAGTCCAAGTGCCCACTAGGGCTAGTACATAGTCCAAGGGCCCGCTAGTTAACATACATAGTCCAAGGTCCGTTAGTTAACCTAGATATTCCAAGAGCCCGCTAGTTAACCTACATAGTACATTGGCCCAGTAGTTGACCTAGATAGTCAAAGTGCCCGCTAGTTAACCTAAGTAGTACAAATGTCCGATAGGGATCCTAC
Source organism: Tenrec ecaudatus (assembly GCF_050624435.1). Taxonomy (NCBI): domain Eukaryota; kingdom Metazoa; phylum Chordata; class Mammalia; order Afrosoricida; family Tenrecidae; genus Tenrec; species Tenrec ecaudatus. The sequence continues at coordinate 283,616 of NW_027459373.1, read as the reverse complement.
ATAGTCCAAGTGCCCGCTAGTTAACCTACATAGTCCAAGTCCCCGCTAGGTAACCTAGACAGTCCAAGTGACCATTACGTTACCTACATAGTCCAAGTGCCCGTTCGTTAACCTACATAGTCCAAGTGCCCGCTAGGTAACGTAGATAGCCCAAGTGCCCGCTAGGAAACGTACATAGTCCAAGTGCCCTCTAGTTAACCTAGACAGTCCAAGTACCCGATAGGGAACCTACATAGTCCAACTGCCCGCTGGGAACCTACATAGTCCAAGTGCTCGCTAGGCAACCTACATAATCCAAGTGCCCGTTAGTTAACCTAGATAGTCAAAGTGCCTGCTAGGTAACCTAAATAGTCCGAGTGCCCGGTAGGGAACCTACATAGTCCAAGTGCCCGCTAGGTAATCTAAGTAGTCCAAATGTCCGATAGGGATCCTACATAGTCCAAGTGCCCGGTAGGGAACCTACATAGTCCAAGTGCCCGCTAGGTAACCTAAGTAGTCCAAATGTCCGATAGGGATCCTACATAGTCCAAGTGCCCGCTAGGTTACCTACATAGTCTAAGTGCACGTTCGTTAACCTAGATAGTCCAAGTGCCCGCTGGTAACCTACATAGTCCAAGGGCCCGCTAGGTACCCTTGATTGTCCAAGTGCCTTCTAGTTAACCTACATAGTCCAAGTGCCCGCTAGGTAACCTACATAGTCCAAGTGCCCACTAGGTAACCTAAATAATCCAAATGCCCGCTAGGGAAACTACATAATCCAAGTGTCCGTTAGTTAACCTAGATAGTCCAAGTGCCCACTAGGGGACGTACATAGTCCAAGTGCCCGCTAGGTAACCTAGATAGTCAAGTGCGCGCTAGGGTATGTACATAGTCCGAGTGCTGGCTAGGAAACCTAGATAGTCCAAGGGCCCGCTAGTCAACCTACATAGTCCAAGGTCCGCTAGTTAACCTAGATAGTCCAAGTGCCCGCTAGTTAACCTACATAGTCCAAGTGCCCGCTAGTTAACCTACATAGTCCAAGTGCCCGTTCGTTAACCTAGATAGTCAAAGTGCCCGCTAGGTAACCTAGACAGTCCAAGTGCCCGCTAGGTTACCTACATAGTCCAAGTCCCCGTTCGTTAACCTATATAGTCCAAGTGCCCGCTAGGTTACCTAGACAGTCCAAAGGCCCTCTAGTTAACCTACATAGTCCAAGTGCCCGATAGGGAACCTACATAATCCAAGTGCCCGCTAGGGAACCTACATAGTCCAAGTGCCCGCTAGGCAACCTACATAGTCCAAGTGCCCGTTAGTTAACCTAGTTAGTCCAAGTGCCCACTAGGGGACGTACATAGTCCAAGTGCCTGCTAGGTAACCTACATAGTCCAAGTTCCCGATGGTAACCTAAATAGTCCAAATGCCCGCTAGGGAAACTACATAGTCCAAGTGCCTGCTAGTTAACCTAGATAGTCCAAGTGCCTGCTAGTAAACCTACATAATCCATGGGCCCGCTAGTTAACCTACATAGTGCAATGGCCTACTAGTTAACCTAGATCGTGCAAGTGTCCGCTACTTAACCTACATAGTCCACGAGCCTGCTAGGTAACCTAGATAGTCCAAGTGCCCGCTAGGCATCCTTCATAATCCAAGTGCCTGCTAGGTAACCTAGATAGTCCAAGTGCCCGCTAGTTAACCTAGATAGTCCTAGTGCCCATTAGTTAACCTAGATGGTCCAAGTGCCCACTATGTGACGTACATAGTCCAAGGGCCTGCTAGTTAACCTACATATTCCAAGGTCCGTTAATTAACCTAGATAGTCCAAGTGCCCGCTAGTTAACCTAGATAGTCAAAGTGCCCGCTAGTTAACCTAAGTAGTAAAAATGTCCGATAGGGATCCTACATAGTCCAAGTGCCCGCTAGTTAACCTACATAGTCCAAGTCCTCGCTAGGTAACCTAGACAGTCCAAGTGACCATTAGGTTATCTACATAGTCCAAGTGCCCGTTCGTTAACCTACATAATCCAAGTGCCCGCTAGGTAACGTAGATAGCCCAAGTGCCCGCTAGGAAACGTACAGAGTCTAAGTGCCTAGGTAACCTAGATAGTCCAAGTGCCCGCTAGTTAACCTACATATTCCAAGTGCCTGCTAGGTAAACTATATAGTCCAAGTGCCCACCAAGTAACCTAGACAGTCCAATTGCCCGCTAGTTAACCTAGACAGTCCAAGTACCCGCTAGGGAACCTACATAGTCCAAGTGCCTGCTAGGTAACCTAGACAGTCCAATTGCCCATTAGCTAACCTAGATAGTCGAAGTGTCCGCTAGTTAACCTATGTAGTCCAAGTGTCCGTTCATTAACCTAGATAGACCAAGTGCCCGCTAGGTAACCTAGATAGTCCAAGTGCCCGCTAGGTTACCTACATAGTCCAAGTGCACGTTCGTTAACCTAGATAGTCCAAGTGCCCGCTGGTAACCTACATAGTCCAAGGGTCCGCTAGGTAACCTTGATAGTCCAAGTGCCTTCTAGTTAACCTACATAGTCCAAGTGCCCGCTCGTTAACCTACATAATCCAAGTGCCCACTAGGTAACCTAAGTAATCCAAATGCCCGCTAGGGAAACTACATAGTCCAAGTGCCTGCTACTTATCCTAGATAGTCCAAGTGCCCGCTAGTGAACCTAGATAGTCCAAGGGCCCGCTAGTTAATCTAGATAGTCCAAGTGCCCGCTAGTTAACCTAGATAATCCAAGTGCCCAGTAGTTAACCTACATAGTCCAAGGGCCCTCTAGTTAACCTAGATAGTCCAAGTGTCCGCTAGTTACGCTACATAGTCTAAGTGCCCGCTAGGTAACCTAGATCGTCCAAGGTCCTGCTATTTAACCTACATAGTCCAATGCCCGATATGGAACCTACATAGTCCAAGTGCCCGCAGAGGAACCTACATAGTCCAAGTGCCCGATAGGGAACCTATATATTCCAAGTGCCCATTAGGGAACCTAGATAGTCCAAGTGCCCATAGGGAACCTATATAGTCCAAGTGCCCGCTAGGGAACCTACATTGGCAAAGTGCCCGCTAGTTAACCTACATAGTCCAAGGTCAGCTAGTTAACCTAGATAGTCCAAGTGCCCGCTAGTTAACCTACATAGTCCACGTGCCTTCTAGTTAACCTACATAGTCCAAGTGCCCACTATGTAACCTACATAGTAACCAAGTGCCCACTAGGTAACCTAAATAATCCAAATGCCCGCTAGCGAAACTACATAGTCCAAGTGCACGCTAGTTAACCTAGATAGTCCAAGTGCCCGCTAGTAAACCTAGATAGTCCAAGGGCCCGCTAGTGAATCGAGAGAGTCCAAGTGCCCGCTAGTTAACCTAGGTAGTCCAAGTGCCCGCTGTTTACCTAGACAGTCCAAGGGCCCGCTAGTTAATCTAGATAGTCCAAGTGCCCGCTAGTTAACCTAGATAGTCCAAGTGCCCGCTAGTTAACCTAGATCGTCCAAGTGCCCGCTAGTTATCCTAGATAGTCCAAGTGCCCGCAAGTTACCTAGATAGTCCAAGGGCCCTCTAGTTAACCTAGATAGTCCAAGTGCCCGCTAGGGGACGTACATAGTCCAAGTGCTAGCTAGGCAACCTACATAGTCCAAGTACCCGTTAGTTAACCTAGATAGTCAAAGTGCCTGCTAGGTAACCTAAATAGTCCAAGTGCCCGCTAGGGAACCTACATAGTCTAAGTGCCCACTAGGTAACCTTGATAGTCCAAGTGCCTTCTAGTTAACCTACATAGTCCAAGTGCCCGCTAGGTAACCTACATAGTCCAAGTGCCCACTAGGTAACCTAAGTAATCCAAACGCCCGCTAGGGAAACTACATAATCCAAGTGCCTGCTACTTAACCTAGATAGTCCAAGTGCCCGCTAGTAAACCTAGATAGTCCAAGGGCCCGCTGGTTAATCTAGATAGTCCAAGTGCCCGCTAGTTAACCTAGATAATCCAAGTGCCCACTACTTAACCTACATAGTCCAAGGGCCCTCTAGTTAACCTAGATAGTCCAAGTGTCCGCTAGTTACCCTACATAGTCCAAGTGCCGCTAGGAAACCTAGATAATCCAAGGTCCTGCTAGTTAAACTACATAGTCCAATGCCCGATATGGAACCTACAGAGTCCAAGTGCCCGCTGAGGAACCTACATAGTCCAAGTGCCCGATATGGAACCTATATATTCCAAGTGCCCATTAGGGAACCTAGATAGTCCAAGTGCCCATAGGAAACCTATATAGTCCAAGTGCCCGCTAGGGAACCTACATTGTCAAAGTGCCCGCTAGTTAACCTACATAGTCCAAGGTCAGCTAGTTAACCTAGATAGTCCAAGTGACCGCTAGTTAACCTACATAGTCCACGTGCCTTCTAGTTAACCTACATAGTCCAAGTGCCCACTATGTAACCTACATATTAACCAAGTGCCCACTAGGTAACCTAAATAATCCAAATGTCCGCTAGGGAAACTACATAGTCCAAGTGCTCGCTAGTTAACCTAGATAGTCCAAGTGCCCGCTAGTAAACCTAGATAGTCCAAGGGCCCGCTAGTGAATCGAGAGAGTCCAAGTGCCCGCTAGTTAACCTAGGTAGTCCAAGTGCCCGCTAGTTAACCTAGATAGTCCAAGTGCCCGCTAGTTAACCTAGATCGTCCAAGTGCCCGCTAGTTAACCTAGATAGTCCAAGTGCCCGCAAGTTAACCTAGATAGTCCAAGGGCCCTCTAGTTAACCTAGATAGTCCAAGTGCCCGCTAGGGGACGTACATAGTCCAAGTGCTCGCTAGGCAACCTACATAGTCCAAGTGCCCGTTAGTTAACCTAGATAGTCAAAGTGCCTGCTAGGTAACCTAAATAGTCCAAGTGCCCGCTAGGGAACCTACATAGTCCAAGTGCCCGCTAGGTAACCTAGATAGTCCAATTGCCCGTTAGCTAACCTAGATAGTCAAAGTGTCCGCTAGTTAACCTATATAGTCCAAGTGCCCGTTCTTTAACCTAGATAGGCCAAGTGCCCACTAGGTAAGCTAGACAGTCCAAGTGCCTGCTAGGTTACCTACATAGTCCAAGTGCACGTTCGTTAACCTAGATAGTCCAAGTGCCCACTGGTAACCTAAATAGTCCAAGGGCCCGCTAGGTAACCTTGATAGTCCAAGTGCCTTCTAGTTAACCTACATAGTCCAAGTGCCCGCTAGTTAACCTACATAATCCAAGTGCCCACTAGGTAACCTAAATAATCCAAATGCCCGCTAGGGAAACTACATAGTCCAAGTGCCCGTTAGTTAAGCTAGATAGTCCAAGTGCGCACTAGGGGACATACATACTCCAAGTGCCCGCTAGGTAACATAGATAGTCCAAGTGCGCGCTAGGGTATGTACATAGTCCGAGTGCCCGCTAGGAAACCTAGATAGTCCAAGTACCCGCTAGTTAACCTACATAGTCCAAGGGCCCGCTAGTTGACCTACATAGTCCAAAATCCGCTAGTTAACCTAGATAGTCCAAGTGCCCGCTAGTTAACCTAAGTAGTCCAAATGTCCGATAGGGATCCTACATAGTCCAAGTGCCCGCTAGGTAACCTACATAGTCCAAGTGCCCGTTCGTTAACCCAGATAGTCCAAGTGCCCGCTAGGTTACCTAGACAATCCAAGTGCCCGCTAGTTAACCTACATAGTCCAAGTGCCCGATAGGGAACCTACATAATCCAAGTGCCCGATAGGGAACCTATATAATCCAAGTGCCCGCTAGGGATCCTACAAATCCAAGTGCCTGCTAGGCAACCGACATAGTCCAAGTGCCCGTTAGTTAACCTAGATAGTCCAAGTGTCCACTAGGGGACGTACATAGTCCAAGTGCCCGCTAGGTAACCTACATAGTCCAAGTTCCCGATGGTAACCTAAATAGTCCAAATGGCCGCTAGGGAAACTACATAGTCCAAGTGCCTGCTAGTTAACCTAGATAGTCCAAGTGCCTGCTAGTAAACCTACATAATCCATGGGCCCACTAGTTAACCCACTAGTGCAATGGCCCGCTAGTTAACCTAGATCGTGCAAGTGTCCGCTAGTTAACCTACATAGTCCACGTGCCTGCTAGGTAACCTAGATAGTCCAAGTGCCCGCTAGGCATCCTTCATAATCCAAGTGCCTGCTAGGTAACCTAGATAGTCCAAGTGCCCGCTAGTTAACCTAGATAGTCCTAGTGCCCGTTAGTTAACCTAGATAGTCCAAGTGCCCACTAGGGCACGTACATTGTCCAAGGGCCCGCTAGTTAACCTACATAGTCCAAGGTCCGTTAGTTAACCTAGATAGTCCAAGTGCCCGCTAGATAACCTACATAGTACATGTGCCCGCTAGTTGACCTAGATAGTCAAAGTGCCCGCTAGTTAACCTAAGTAGTACAAATGTCCGATAGGGATCCTACATAATCCAAGTGCCCGCTAGTTAACCTACATAGTCAAAGTCCCCGCTAGGTAACCTAGACAGTCCAAGTGACCATTAGGTTACCTACATAGTCCAAGTGCCCGTTCGTTAACCTACATAGTCCAAGTGCCCGTTAGGTAACGTAGATAGCCCAAGTGCCCGCTAGGAAACGTACATAGTCCAAGTGCCCTCTAGTTAACCTAGACAGTCCATGTACCCGATAGGGAACCTACATAGTCCAACTGCCCGCTGGGAACCTACATAGTCCAAGTGCTCGCTAGGCAACCTACATAATCCAAGTGCCCGTTAGTTAACCTATATAGTCAAAGTGCCTGCTAGGTAACCTAAATTGTACGAGTGCCCTGTAGGGAACCTACATAGTCCAAGTGCCCACTAGGTAATGTAGACAGTCCAATTGCCCGCTAGTTAACCTAGACAGTCCAAGTGCCCGCTAGGTAACCTACGTAGGCCAAATGTCCTATAGGGATCCTACATAGTCCAAGTGCCCGCTAGGTTACCTACATAGTCCAAGTGCACGTTCGTTAACCTAGATAGTCCAAGAGCCCGCTGGTAACCTACATAGTCCAAGGGCCCGCTAGGTAACCTTGATAGTCCATGTGCCTTCTAGTTAACCTACATAGTCCAAGTGCCCGCTAGGTAACCTATATAGTCCAAGTGCCCACTAGGTAACCTAAATAATCCAAATGCCCGCTAGGGAAACTACATAGTCCAAGTGCCCGTTAGTTAACCTAGATAGTCCAAGTGCCCCCTAGGGGACGTACATAGTCCAAGTGCCCGCTAGGTAACCTAGATAGTCCAAGTGCGCGCTAGGGTATGTACATAGTCCGAGTGCCGGCTAGGAAACCTAGATAGTCCAAGTGCCTGCTAGTCAACCTACATAGTCCAAGGTCCGCTAGTTAACCTAGATAGTCCAAGTGCCCGCTAGTTAACCTAGATAGTCCTAGTGCCCGTTAGTTAACCTAGATGGTCCAAGTGCCCACTCGGGGACGTACATAGTCCAAGGGCCTGCTAGTTATCCTACATAGTCCAAGGTCCGTTAGTTAACCTAGATAGTCCAAGTGCCCGTTAGTTAACCTAGATAGTCAAAGTGCCCGCCAGTTAACCTAAGTAGTACAAATGTCCGAATGGGATCCTACATAGTCCAAGGGCCCGCTAGTTAACCTACATAGTCCAAGTCCTCGCTAGGTAACCTAGACAGTCCAAGTGACCATTAGGTTACCTACATAGTCCAAGTGCCCGTTCGTTAACCTACATAGTCCAAGTGCCCGCTATGTAACGTAGATAGCCCAAGTGCCCGCTAGGAAACGTACATAGTCTAAGTGCCTAGGTAACCTAGATAGTCCAAGTGCCCGCTATTTAACCTACATATTCCAAGTGCCTGCTAGGTAAACTATATAGTCCAAGTGCCCACTAGGTAACCTAGACAGTCCAATTGCCCGCTAGTTAACCTAGACAGTCCAAGTACCCGCTAGGGAACCTACATAGTCCATGTGCCTGCTAGGTAACCTAAACAGTCCAATTGCCCATTAGCTAACCTAGATAGTCGAAGTGTCCGCTAGTTAACCTACATAGTCCAAGTGTCCGTTCATTAACCTAGATAGGCCAAGTGCCCGCTAAGTAACCTAGATAGTCCAAGTGCCCGCTAGGTTACCTACATAGTCCAAGTGCACGTTCGTTAACCTAGATAGTCCAAGTGCCCGCTGGTAACCTACATAGTCCAAGGGTCCGCTAGGTAACCTTGATAGTCCAAGTGCCTTCTAGTTAACCTACATAGTCCAAGTGCCCGCTAGGTAACCTACATAGTCCAAGTGCCCACTAGGTAACCTAAGTAATCCAAATGCCCGCTAGGGAAACTACGTAATCCAAGTGCCTGCTACTTAACCTAGATAGTCCAAGTGCCCGCTAGTTAACCTAGATAATCCAAGTGCCCACTAGTTAACCTACATAGTCCAAGGGCCCTCTAGTTAACCTAGATAGTCCAAGTGTCCGCTAGTTACCCTACATAGTCCAAGTGCCCGCTAGGTAACCTAGATAGTCCAAGGTCCTGCTAGTTAACTTACATAGTCCAATGCCGGATATGGAACCTACATAGTCCAAGTGCCCGCTGAGGAACGTACATAGTCCAAGTGCCCGATAGGGATCCTATATATTCCAAGTGCCCATTAGGGAACCTAGATAGTCCAAGTGCCCATAGGGAACCTATATAGTCCAAGTGCCCGCTAGGGAACCTACATTGGCAAAGTGCCCGCTAGTTAACCTACATAGTCCAAGGTCAGCTAGTTAACCTATATAGTCCAAGTGCCCGCTAGTTAACCTACATAGTCCACGTGCCTTCTAGTTAAACTACATAGTAACCAAGTGCCCACTAGGTAACATACATAGTAACCAATTGCCCACTAGGTAACCTAAATAATCCAAATGCCCGCTAGGGAAACTACATAGTCCAAGTGCACGCTAGTTAACCTAGATAGTCCAAGTGCCCGCTAGTAAACCTAGATAGTCCAAGGGCCCGCTAGTGAATCGAGAGAGTCCAAGTGCCCGCTAGTTAACCTAGGTAGTCCAAGTGCCCGCTATTTAACCTAGATAGTCCAAGTGCCCGCTAGTTAACCTAGATCGTCCAAGTGCCCGCTAGTTAACCTTGGTAGTCCAAGTGCCCGCAAGTTAACCTAGATAGTCCAAAGGCCCTCTAGTTAACCTAGATAGTCCAAGTGCCCGCTAGGGGACGTACATAGTCCAAGTGCTCGCTAGGCAACCTACATAGTCCAAGTGCCCGTTAGTTAACCTAGATAGTCAAAGTGCCTGCTAGGTAACCTAAATAGTCCAAGTGCCCGCTAGGGAACCTACATAGTCCAAGTGCCCGCTAGGTAACCTTGATAGTCCAAGTGCCTTCTGGTTAACCTACATAGTCCAAGTGCCCGCTAGGTTACCTACATAGTCCAAGTGCCCACTAGGTAACCTAAGTAATCCAAATGCCCGCTAGGGAAACTACATAATCCAAGTGCCTGCTACTTAACCTAGATAGTCCAAGTGCCCGCTAGTAAACCTAGATAGTCCAAGGGCCCGCTGGTTAATCTAGATAGTCCAAGTGCCCGCTAGTTAACCTAGATAATCCAAGTGCCCACTACTTAACCTACATAGTCCAAGGGCCCTCTAGTTAACCTAGATAGTCCAAGTGTCCGCTAGTTACCCTACATAGTCCAAGTGCCCGCTAGGTAACCTAGATAGTCCAAGGTCCTGCTAGTTAACCTACATAGTCCAATGCCCGATATGGAACCTACATAGTCCAAGTGCCCGATAGGGAACCTATATATTCCAAGTGCCCATTAGGGAACCTAGATAGTCCAAGTGCCCATAGGGAACCTATATAGTCCAAGTGCCCGCTAGGGAACCTACATTGTCAAAGTGCCCGCTAGTTAACCTACATAGTCCAAGGTCAGCTAGTTAACCTAGATAGTCCAAGTGCCCGCTAGTTAACCTACATAGTCCACGTGCCTTCTAGTTAACCTACATAGTCCAAGTGCCCACTATGTAACCTACATGTTAACCAAGTGCCCACTAGGTAACCTAAATAATCCAAATGCCCGCTAGGGAAACTACATAGTCCAAGTGCTCGCTAGTTAACCTAGATAGTCCAAGTGCCCGCTAGTAAACCTAGATAGTCCAAGGGCCCGCCAGTGAATCGAGAGAGTCCAAGTGCCCCCTAGTTAACCTAGATCGTCCAAGTGCCCGCTAGTTAACCTAGATAGTCAAAGAGCCCGCAAGTTAACCTAGATAGTCCAAGGGCCCTCTAGTTAACCTAGATAGTCCAAGTGCCCGCTAGGGGACGTACATAGTCCAAGTGCTCGCTAGGCAACCTACATAGTCCAAGTGCCCGTTAGTTAACCTAGATAGTTAAAGTGCCTGCTAGGTAACCTAAATAGTCCAAGTGCCCACTAGGGAACCTACATAGTCCAAGTGCCCACTAGGTAACCTAGATAGTCCAATTGCCCGTTAGCTAACCTAGATATTCAAAGTGTCCGCTAGTTAACCTATATAGTCCAAGTGCCCGTTCGTTAACCTAGATAGGCCAAGTGCCCGCTATGTAAGCTAGACAGTCAAAGTGCCTGCTAGGTTACCTACATAGTCCAAGTGCACGTTCGTTAACCTAGATAGTCCAAGTGCCCGCTGGTAACCTAAATAGTCCAAGGGCCCGCTAGGTAACCTTGATAGTCCAAGTGCCTTCTAGTTAACCTACATAGTCCAAGTGCCCGCTAGTTAACCTACATAATCCAAGTGCCCACTAGGTAACCAAAATAATCCAAATGCCCGCTAGGGAAACTACATAGTCCAAGTGCCCATTAGTTAAGCTAGATAGTCCAAGTGCCCACTAGGGGACGTACATAGTCCAAGTGCCCGCTAGGTAACATAGATAGTCCAAGTGCGCGCTAGGGTATGTACATAGTCCGAGTGCCCGCTAGGAAACCTAGATAGTCCAAGTGCCCGCTAGTTAACCTACATAGTCCAAGGGCCCGCTAGTTGACCTACATAGTCCAAAATCCGCTAGTTAACCTTGATAGTCCAAATGCCCGCTAGTTAACCTAGATAGTCCAAGTGCCCGCTAGTTAACCTAAGTAGTCCAAAAGTCCGATAGGGATCCTACATAGTCCAAGTGCCCGCTAGGTAACCTACATAGTCCAAGTGCCCGTTCGTTAACCCAGATAGTCCAAGTGCCCGCTAGGTTACCTAGACAATCCAAGTGCCCGCTAGTTAACCTAGATAGTCCAAGTGCCTGCTAGTAAACCTACATAATCCATGGGCCCACTACTTAACCAACATAGTGCAAGGGCCCTCTAGTTAACGTAGATCGTGCAAGTGTCCGCTAGTTAACCTACATAGTCCACGTGCCTGCTAGGTAACCTAGATAGTCCAATGCCCGCTAGGCATCCTTCATAATCCAAGTGCCTGCTAGGTAACCTAGATAGTCCAAGTGCCCGCTAGTTAACCTAGATAGTCCTAGTGCCCGTTAGTTAACCTAGATAGTCCAAGTGCCCACTAGGGCACGTACATAGTCCAAGGGCCCGCTAGTTAACCTACATAGTCCAAGGTCCGTTAGTTAACCTAGATAGTCCAAGTGCCCGCTAGATAACCTACATAGTACATGGGCCCGCTAGTTGACCTAGATAGTCAAAGTGCCCGCTAGTTAACCTAAGTAGTACAAATGTCCGATAGGGATCCTACATAGTCCAAGTGCCCGCTAGTTAACCTACATAATCCAAGTCCCCGCTAGGTAACCTAGACAGTCCAAGTGACCATTGGGTTACCTACATAGTCCAAGTCCCGTTCGTTAACCTACATAGTCCAAGTGCCCGCTAGGTAACGTAGATAGCCCAAGTGCCCGCTAGGAAACGTACATAGTCCAAGTGCCCTCTAGTTAACCTAGACAGTCCATGTACCCGATAGGGAACCTATAGTCCAACTGCCCGCTGGGAACCTACATAGTCCAATTGCTCGCTAGGCAACCTACATAATCCAAGTGCCTGCTAGGTAACCTAAATAGTCCGAGTGCCCGGTAGGGAACCTACATAGTCCAAGTGCCCACTAGGTAACCTAGACAGTCCAATTGCCCGCTAGTTAACCTAGACAGTCCAAGTACCCGCTAGGGAACCTACATAGTCCAAGTGCCCGCTAGGTAACCTAAGTAGTCCAAGTGCCCGCTAGGTAACCTAAGTAGTCCAAATGTCCGATAGGGATCCTACATAGTCCAAGTGCCCGCTAGGTTACCTACATAGTCCACGTGCACATTCGTTAACCTACATAGTCCAAGTGCCCGCTGGTAACCTACATAGTCCAAGGGCCCGCTAGGTAACCTTGATAGTCCATGTGCCTTCTAGTTAACCTACATAGTCCAAGTGCCCGCTAGGTAACCTATATAGTCCGAGTGCCCACGAGGTAACCTAAATAATCCAAATGCCCGCTAGGGAAACTACATAGTCCAAGTGCCCGTTAGTTAACCTAGATAGTCCAAGTGCCCCCTAGGGGACGTACATAGTCCAAGTGCCCGCTAGGTAACCTAGATAGTCCAAGTGCGCGCTAGGGTATGTACATAGTCCGAGTGCCGGTTAGGAAACCTAGATAGTCCAAGTGCCTGCTAGTCAACCTACATAGTCTAAGGTCCGCTAGTTAACCTAGATAGTCCAAGTGCCCGCTAGTTAACCTAGATAGTCCAAGTGCTGGCTAGTTAACTTAAGTAGTCCAAATGTCCGATAGGGATCCTACATAGTCCAAGTGCCCTCTAGTTAACCTACATAGTCCAAGTGCCCGTTCGTTAACCTAGATAGTCCAAGTGCCCGCTAGGTAACCTAGACAGTCCAAGTGCCCGCTAGGTTACCTACATAGTCCAAGTGCCCGTTCGTTAACCTAGATAGTACAAGTGCCCCCTAGGTTACCTAGACAGTCCAAGTGCCCTCTAGTTAACCTACATAGTCCAAATGCCCGATAGGGAACCTACATAATCCAAGTGCCCGCTAGGGAACCTACATAGTCCAAGTGCCCGCTAGGCAACCTACATAGTTCAAGTGCCCGTTAGTTAACCTAGATAGTCCAAGTGCCCACTAGGGGACGTACATAGTCCAAGTGCCCGCTAGGTAACCTACATAGTCCAAGTTCCCGATGGTAACATAAATAGTCCAAATGCCCGCTAGGGAAACTACATAGTCCAAGTGCCCGTTAGTTAAGCTAGATAGTCCAAGTGCCCACTAGGGGACGTACATAGTCCAAGTGCCCGCTAGGTAACATAGATAGTCCAAGTGCGCGCTAGGGTATGTACATAGTCCGAGTGCCCGCTAGGAAACCTAGATAGTCCAAGTGCCCGCTAGTTAACCTACATAGTCCAAGGGCCCGCTAGTTGACCTACATAGTCCAAAATCCGCTAGTTAAACTAGATAGTCCAAATGCCCGCTAGTTAACCTAGATAGTCCAAGTGCCCGCTAGTTAACCTAAGTAGTCCAAAAGTCCGATAGGGATCCTACATAGTCCAAGTGCCCGCTAGGTAACCTACATAGTCCAAGTGCCCGTTCGTTAACCCAGATAGTCCAAGTGCCCGCTAGGTTACCTAGACAATCCAAGTGCCCGCTAGTTAACCTAGATAGTCCAAGTGCCTGCTAGTAAACCTACATAATCCATGGGCCCACTACTTAACCTACATAGTGCAAGGGCCCTCTAGTTAACGTAGATCGTGCAAGTGTCCGCTAGTTAACCTACATAGTCCACGTGCCTGCTAGGTAACCTAGATAGTCCAAGTGCCCGCTAGGCATCCTTCATAATCCAAGTGCCTGCTAGGTAACCTAGATAGTCCAAGTGCCCGCTAGTTAACCTAGATAGTCCTAGTGCCCGTTAGTTAACCTAGATAGTCCAAGTGCCCACTAGGGCACGTACATAGTCCAAGGGCCCGCTAGTTAACCTACATAGTCCAAGGTCCGTTAGTTAACCTAGATAGTCCAAGTGCCCGCTAGATAACCTACATAGTACATGGGCCCGCTAGTTGACCTAGATAGTCAAAGTGCCCGCTAGTTAACCTAAGTAGTACAAATGTCCGATAGGGATCCTACATAGTCCAAGTGCCCGCTAGTTAACCTACATAATCCAAGTCCCCGCTAGGTAACCTAGACAGTCCAAGTGACCATTGGGTTACCTACATAGTCCAAGTCCCGTTCGTTAACCTACATAGTCCAAGTGCCCGCTAGGTAACGTAGATAGCCCAAGTGCCCGCTAGGAAACATACATAGTCCAAGTGCCCTCTAGTTAACCTAGACAGTCCATGTACCCGATAGGGAACCTATAGTCCAACTGCCCGCTGGGAACCTACATAGTCCAATTGCTCGCTAGGCAACCTACATAATCCAAGTGCCTGCTAGGTAACCTAAATAGTCCGAGTGCCCGGTAGGGAACCTACATAGTCCAAGTGCCCACTAGGTAACCTAGACAGTCCAATTGCCCGCTAGTTAACCTAGACAGTCCAAGTACCCGCTAGGGAACCTACATAGTCCAAGTGCCCGCTAGGTAACCTAAGTAGTCCAAGTGCCCGCTAGGTAACCTAAGTAGTCCAAATGTCCGATAGGGATCCTACATAGTCCAAGTGCCCGCTAGGTTACCTACATAGTCCAAGTGCACATTCGTTAACCTACATAGTCCAAGTGCCCGCTGGTAACCTACATAGTCCAAGGGCCCGCTAGGTAACCTTGATAGTCCATGTGCCTTCTAGTTAACCTACATAGTCCAAGTGCCCGCTAGGTAACCTATATAGTCCGAGTGCCCACGAGGTAACCTAAATAATCCAAATGCCCGCTAGGGAAACTACATAGTCCAAGTGCCCGTTAGTTAACCTAGATAGTCCAAGTGCCCCCTAGGGGACGTACATAGTCCAAGTGCCCGCTAGGTAACCTAGATAGTCCAAGTGCGCGCTAGGGTATGTACATAGTCCGAGTGCCGGTTAGGAAACCTAGATAGTCCAAGTGCCTGCTAGTCAACCTACATAGTCTAAGGTCCGCTAGTTAACCTAGATAGTCCAAGTGCCCGCTAGTTAACCTAGATAGTCCAAGTGCTGGCTAGTTAACTTAAGTAGTCCAAATGTCCGATAGGGATCCTACATAGTCCAAGTGCCCTCTAGTTAACCTACATAGTCCAAGTGCCCGTTCGTTAACCTAGATAGTCCAAGTGCCCGCTAGGTAACCTAGACAGTCCAAGTGCCCGCTAGGTTACCTACATAGTCCAAGTGCCCGTTCGTTAACCTAGATAGTACAAGTGCCCCCTAGGTTACCTAGACAGTCCAAGTGCCCTCTAGTTAACCTACATAGTCCAAATGCCCGATAGGGAACCTACATAATCCAAGTGCCCGCTAGGGAACCTACATAGTCCAAGTGCCCGCTAGGCAACCTACATAGTTCAAGTGCCCGTTAGTTAACCTAGATAGTCCAAGTGCCCACTAGGGGACGTACATAGTCCAAGTGCCCGCTAGGTAACCTACATAGTCCAAGTTCCCGATGGTAACATAAATAGTCCAAATGCCCGCTAGGGAAACTACATAGTCCAAGTGCCCGTTAGTTAAGCTAGATAGTCCAAGTGCCCACTAGGGGACGTACATAGTCCAAGTGCCCGCTAGGTAACATAGATAGTCCAAGTGCGCGCTAGGGTATGTACATAGTCCGAGTGCCCGCTAGGAAACCTAGATAGTCCAAGTGCCCGCTAGTTAACCTACATAGTCCAAGGGCCCGCTAGTTGACCTACATAGTCCAAAATCCGCTAGTTAAACTAGATAGTCCAAATGCCCGCTAGTTAACCTAGATAGTCCAAGTGCCCGCTAGTTAACCTAAGTAGTCCAAAAGTCCGATAGGGATCCTACATAGTCCAAGTGCCCGCTAGGTAACCTACATAGTCCAAGTGCCCGTTCGTTAACCCAGATAGTCCAAGTGCCCGCTAGGTTACCTAGACAATCCAAGTGCCCGCTAGTTAACCTAGATAGTCCAAGTGCCTGCTAGTAAACCTACATAATCCATGGGCCCACTACTTAACCTACATAGTGCAAGGGCCCTCTAGTTAACGTAGATCGTGCAAGTGTCCGCTAGTTAACCTACATAGTCCACGTGCCTGCTAGGTAACCTAGATAGTCCAAGTGCCCGCTAGGCATCCTTCATAATCCAAGTGCCTGCTAGGTAACCTAGATAGTCCAAGTGCCCGCTAGTTAACCTAGATAGTCCTAGTGCCCGTTAGTTAACCTAGATAGTCCAAGTGCCCACTAGGGCACGTACATAGTCCAAGGGCCCGCTAGTTAACCTACATAGTCCAAGGTCCGTTAGTTAACCTAGATAGTCCAAGTGCCCGCTAGATAACCTACATAGTACATGGGCCCGCTAGTTGACCTAGATAGTCAAAGTGCCCGCTAGTTAACCTAAGTAGTACAAATGTCCGATAGGGATCCTACATAGTCCAAGTGCCCGCTAGTTAACCTACATAATCCAAGTCCCCGCTAGGTAACCTAGACAGTCCAAGTGACCATTGGGTTACCTACATAGTCCAAGTCCCGTTCGTTAACCTACATAGTCCAAGTGCCCGCTAGGTAACGTAGATAGCCCAAGTGCCCGCTAGGAAACATACATAGTCCAAGTGCCCTCTAGTTAACCTAGACAGTCCATGTACCCGATAGGGAACCTATAGTCCAACTGCCCGCTGGGAACCTACATAGTCCAATTGCTCGCTAGGCAACCTACATAATCCAAGTGCCTGCTAGGTAACCTAAATAGTCCGAGTGCCCGGTAGGGAACCTACATAGTCCAAGTGCCCACTAGGTAACCTAGACAGTCCAATTGCCCGCTAGTTAACCTAGACAGTCCAAGTACCCGCTAGGGAACCTACATAGTCCAAGTGCCCGCTAGGTAACCTAAGTAGTCCAAGTGCCCGCTAGGTAACCTAAGTAGTCCAAATGTCCGATAGGGATCCTACATAGTCCAAGTGCCCGCTAGGTTACCTACATAGTCCAAGTGCACATTCGTTAACCTACATAGTCCAAGTGCCCGCTGGTAACCTACATAGTCCAAGGGCCCGCTAGGTAACCTTGATAGTCCATGTGCCTTCTAGTTAACCTACATAGTCCAAGTGCCCGCTAGGTAACCTATATAGTCCGAGTGCCCACGAGGTAACCTAAATAATCCAACTGCCCGCTAGGGAAACTACATAGTCCAAGTGCCCGTTAGTTAACCTAGATAGTCCAAGTGCCCCCTAGGGGACGTACATAGTCCAAGTGCCCGCTAGGTAACCTAGATAGTCCAAGTGCGCGCTAGGGTATGTACATAGTCCGAGTGCCGGTTAGGAAACCTAGATAGTCCAAGTGCCTGCTAGTCAACCTACATAGTCTAAGGTCCGCTAGTTAACCTAGATAGTCCAAGTGCCCGCTAGTTAACCTAGATAGTCCAAGTGCTGGCTAGTTAACTTAAGTAGTCCAAATGTCCGATAGGGATCCTACATAGTCCAAGTGCCCTCTAGTTAACCTACATAGTCCAAGTGCCCGTTCGTTAACCTAGATAGTCCAAGTGCCCGCTAGGTAACCTAGACAGTCCAAGTGCCCGCTAGGTTACCTACATAGTCCAAGTGCCCGTTCGTTAACCTAGATAGTACAAGTGCCCCCTAGGTTACCTAGACAGTCCAAGTGCCCTCTAGTTAACCTACATAGTCCAAATGCCCGATAGGGAACCTACATAATCCAAGTGCCCGCTAGGGAACCTACATAGTCCAAGTGCCCGCTAGGCAACCTACATAGTTCAAGTGCCCGTTAGTTAACCTAGATAGTCCAAGTGCCCACTAGGGGACGTACATAGTCCAAGTGCCCGCTAGGTAACCTACATAGTCCAAGTTCCCGATGGTAACATAAATAGTCCAAATGCCCGCTAGGGAAACTACATAGTCCAAGTGCCTGCTAGTTAACCTAGATAGTCCAAGTGCCTGCTAGTAAACCTACATAATCCATGGGCCCGCTAGTTAACCTACATAGTGCAATGGCCTACTAGTTAACCTAGATCATGCAAGTGTCCGCTAGTTAACCTACATAGTCCAAAAGCCTGCTAGGTAACCTAGATAGTCCAAGTGCCCGCTAGGCATCCTTCATAATCCAAGTGCCTGCTAGGTAACCTAGATAGTCCAAGTGCCCGCTAGTTAACCTAGATAGTCCTAGTGCCCGTTAGTTAACCTAGATGGTCCAAGTGCCCACTCGGGGACGTACATAGTCCAAGGGCCTGCTAGTTAACCTACATAGTCCAAGGTCCGTTAGTTAACCTAGATAGTCCAAGTGCCCGTTAGTTAACCTAGATAGTCAAAGTGCCCGCTAGTTACCCTAAGTAGTACAAATGTCCGAATGGGATCCTACATAGTCCAAGTGCCCGCTAGTTAACCTACATAGTCCAAGTCCTCGCTAGGTAACCTAGACAGTCCAAGTGACCATTAGGTTACCTACATAGTCCAAGTGCCCATTCGTTAACCTACATAGTCCAAGTGCCCGCTATGTAACGTAGATAGCCCAAGTGCCCGCTAGGAAACGTACATAGTCTAAATGCCTAGGTAACTTAGATAGTCCAAGTGCCCGCTAGTTAATGTACATAGTCCAAGTGCCTGCTAGGTAAACTATATTGTCCAAGTGCCCACTAGGTAACCTAGACAGTCCAATTGCCCGCTAGTTAACCTAGACAGTCCAAGTACCCGATAGAGAACCTACATAGTCCAAGTGCCCGCTAGGGAACCTACATAGTCCAAGTGCCTGCTAGGTAACCTAGATAGTCCAATTGCCCATTAGTTAACGTAGATATTCGAAGTGTCCGCTAGTTAACCTACATAGTCCAAGTGCACGTTCGTTAACCTAGATAGGCCAAGTGCCCGCTGGTAACCTACATAGTTCAAGGGCCCGCTAGGTAACCTTATAGTCCAAGTGCCTTCTAGTTAACCTACATACTCCAAGTGCCCGCTAGGTAACCTACATAGTCCATGTGCCCACTACGTAACCTAAGTAATCCAAATGCCCGCTAGGGAAACTATATAGTCCAAGTGCCTGCTACTTAACCTAGATAGTCCAAGTGCCCGCTAGTAAACCTAGATAGTCCAAGGGCCCGCTAGTTAATCTAGATAGTCCAAGTGCCCGCTAGTTAACCTAGATAGTCCAAGTGTCCGCTAGTTAACCTAGATCGTCCAAGGGCCCGCTAGTTAATCTAGATAGTCCAAGTGCCCGCTAGTTAACCTAGATAGTCCAAATGCCCACTAGTTAACCTAGATCGTCCAAGTGCCCGCTAGTTAACCTAGATAATCCAAGTGCCCGCTAGTTAACCTACATAGTCCAAGGGCCCTCTAGTTAACCTAGATAGTCCAAGTGTCCGCTAGTTACCCTACATAGTCCAAGTGCCCGATAGGTAACCTAGATAGTCCAAGGTCCTGCTAGTTAACCTACATAGTCCAATGCCAGATAGGGAACCTACATAGTCCAAGTGCCCGCTGAGGAACGTACATAGTCAAGTGCCCGATAGGGAACCTATATATTCCAAGTGCCCATTAGGGAACCTAGATAGTCCAAGTGCCCATAGGGAACCTATATAGTCCATGTGCCCGCTAGGGAACCTACATAGTCAAAGTGCCCGCTATGGAACCTGCATTGTGCAAGTGCCCGCTAGTTAGACTAGATAGTCTAGGTGCCCGCTAGTTAACCTACATAGTCTAAGGTCAGCTAGTTAACCTAGATAGTCCAAGTGCCCGCTAGTTAACCTAGATAGTCCAAGTGCTGGCTAGTTAACTTAAGTAGTCCAAATGTCCGATAGGGATCCTACATAGTCCAAGTGCCCTCTAGTTAACCTACATAGTCCAAGTGCCCGTTCGTTAACCTAGATAGTCAAAGTGCCCGCTAGGTAACCTAGACAGTCCAAGTGCCCGCTAGGTTACCTACATAGTCCAAGTGCCCGTTCGTTAACCTAGATAGTACAAGTGCCCCCTAGGTTACCTAGACAGTCCAAGTGCCCTCTAGTTAACCTACATAGTCCAAATGCCCGATAGGGAACCTACATAATCCAAGTGCCCGCTAGGGAACCTACATAGTCCAAGTGCCCGCTAGGCAACCTACATAGTTCAAGTGCCCGTTAGTTAACCTAGATAGTCCAAGTGCCCACTAGGGGACGTACATAGTCCAAGTGCCCGCTAGGTAACCTACATAGTCCAAGTTCCCGATGGTAACATAAATAGTCCAAATGCCCGCTAGGGAAACTACATAGTCCAAGTGCCCGTTAGTTAAGCTAGATAGTCCAAGTGCCCACTAGGGGACGTACATAGTCCAAGTGCCCGCTAGGTAACATAGATAGTCCAAGTGCGCGCTAGGGTATGTACATAGTCCGAGTGCCCGCTAGGAAACCTAGATAGTCCAAGTGCCCGCTAGTTAACCTACATAGTCCAAGGGCCCGCTAGTTGACCTACATAGTCCAAAATCCGCTAGTTAAACTAGATAGTCCAAATGCCCGCTAGTTAACCTAGATAGTCCAAGTGCCCGCTAGTTAACCTAAGTAGTCCAAAAGTCCGATAGGGATCCTACATAGTCCAAGTGCCCGCTAGGTAACCTACATAGTCCAAGTGCCCGTTCGTTAACCCAGATAGTCCAAGTGCCCGCTAGGTTACCTAGACAATCCAAGTGCCCGCTAGTTAACCTAGATAGTCCAAGTGCCTGCTAGTAAACCTACATAATCCATGGGCCCACTACTTAACCTACATAGTGCAAGGGCCCTCTAGTTAACGTAGATCGTGCAAGTGTCCGCTAGTTAACCTACATAGTCCATGTGCCTGCTAGGTAACCTAGATAGTCCAAGTGCCCGCTAGGCATCCTTCATAATCCAAGTGCCTGCTAGGTAACCTAGATAGTCCAAGTGCCCGCTAGTTAACCTAGATAGTCCTAGTGCCCGTTAGTTAACCTAGATAGTCCAAGTGCCCACTAGGGCACGTACATAGTCCAAGGGCCCGCTAGTTAACCTACATAGTCCAAGGTCCGATAGTTAACCTAGATAGTCCAAGTGCCCGCTAGATAACCTACATAGTACATGGGCCCGCTAGTTGACCTAGATAGTCAAAGTGCCCGCTAGTTAACCTAAGTAGTACAAATGTCCGATAGGGATCCTACATAGTCCAAGTGCCCGCTAGTTAACCTACATAATCCAAGTCCCCGCTAGGTAACCTAGACAGTCCAAGTGACCATTGGGTTACCTACATAGTCCAAGTCCCGTTCGTTAACCTACATAGTCCAAGTGCCCGCTAGGTAACGTAGATAGCCCAAGTGCCCGCTAGGAAACGTACATAGTCCAAGTGCCCTCTAGTTAACCTAGACAGTCCATGTACCCGATAGGGAACCTATAGTCCAACTGCCCGCTGGGAACCTACATAGTCCAATTGCTCGCTAGGCAACCTACATAATCCAAGTGCCTGCTAGGTAACCTAAATAGTCCGAGTGCCCGGTAGGGAACCTACATAGTCCAAGTGCCCACTAGGTAACCTAGACAGTCCAATTGCCCGCTAGTTAACCTAGACAGTCCAAGTACCCGCTAGGGAACCTACATAGTCCAAGTGCCCGCTAGGTAACCTAAGTAGTCCAAGTGCCCGCTAGGTAACCTAAGTAGTCCAAATGTCCGATAGGGATCCTACATAGTCCAAGTGCCCGCTAGGTTACCTACATAGTCCAAGTGCACATTCGTTAACCTACATAGTCCAAGTGCCCGCTGGTAACCTACATAGTCCAAGGGCCCGCTAGGTAACCTTGATAGTCCATGTGCCTTCTAGTTAACCTACATAGTCCAAGTGCCCGCTAGGTAACCTATATAGTCCGAGTGCCCACGAGGTAACCTAAATAATCCAAATGCCCGCTAGGGAAACTACATAGTCCAAGTGCCCGTTAGTTAACCTAGATAGTCCAAGTGCCCCCTAGGGGACGTACATAGTCCAAGTGCCCGCTAGGTAACCTAGATAGTCCAAGTGCGCGCTAGGGTATGTACATAGTCCGAGTGCCGGTTAGGAAACCTAGATAGTCCAAGTGCCTGCTAGTCAACCTACATAGTCTAAGGTCCGCTAGTTAACCTAGATAGTCCAAGTGCCCGCTAGTTAACCTAGATAGTCCAAGTGCTGGCTAGTTAACTTAAGTAGTCCAAATGTCCGATAGGGATCCTACATAGTCCAAGTGCCCTCTAGTTAACCTACATAGTCCAAGTGCCCGTTCGTTAACCTAGATAGTCCAAGTGCCCGCTAGGTAACCTAGACAGTCCAAGTGCCCGCTAGGTTACCTACATAGTCCAAGTGCCCGTTCGTTAACCTAGATAGTACAAGTGCCCCCTAGGTTACCTAGACAGTCCAAGTGCCCTCTAGTTAACCTACATAGTCCAAATGCCCGATAGGGAACCTACATAATCCAAGTGCCCGCTAGGGAACCTACATAGTCCAAGTGCCCGCTAGGCAACCTACATAGTTCAAGTGCCCGTTAGTTAACCTAGATAGTCCAAGTGCCCACTAGGGGACGTACATAGTCCAAGTGCCCGCTAGGTAACCTACATAGTCCAAGTTCCCGATGGTAACATAAATAGTCCAAATGCCCGCTAGGGAAACTACATAGTCCAAGTGCCCGTTAGTTAAGCTAGATAGTCCAAGTGCCCACTAGGGGACGTACATAGTCCAAGTGCCCGCTAGGTAACATAGATAGTCCAAGTGCGCGCTAGGGTATGTACATAGTCCGAGTGCCCGCTAGGAAACCTAGATAGTCCAAGTGCCCGCTAGTTAACCTACATAGTCCAAGGGCCCGCTAGTTGACCTACATAGTCCAAAATCCGCTAGTTAACCTAGATAGTCCAAATGCCCGCTAGTTAACCTAGATAGTCCAAGTGCCCGCTAGTTAACCTAAGTAGTCCAAAAGTCCGATAGGGATCCTACATAGTCCAAGTGCCCGCTAGGTAACCTACATAGTCCAAGTGCCCGTTCGTTAACCCAGATAGTCCAAGTGCCCGCTAGGTTACCTAGACAATCCAAGTGCCCGCTAGTTAACCTAGATAGTCCAAGTGCCTGCTAGTAAACCTACATAATCCATGGGCCCACTACTTAACCTACATAGTGCAAGGGCCCTCTAGTTAACGTAGATCGTGCAAGTGTCCGCTAGTTAACCTACATAGTCCACGTGCCTGCTAGGTAACCTAGATAGTCCAAGTGCCCGCTAGGCATCCTTCATAATCCAAGTGCCTGCTAGGTAACCTAGATAGTCCAAGTGCCCGCTAGTTAACCTAGATAGTCCTAGTGCCCGTTAGTTAACCTAGATAGTCCAAGTGCCCACTAGGGCACGTACATAGTCCAAGGGCCCACTAGTTAACCTACATAGTCCAAGGTCCGTTAGTTAACCTAGATAGTCCAAGTGCCCGCTAGATAACCTACATAGTACATGGGCCCGCTAGTTGACCTAGATAGTCAAAGTGCCCGCTAGTTAACCTGAGTAGTACAAATGTCCGATAGGGATCCTACATAGTCCAAGTGCCCGCTAGTTAACCTACATAATCCAAGTCCCCGCTAGGTAACCTAGACAGTCCAAGTGACCATTGGGTTACCTACATAGTCCAAGTCCCGTTCGTTAACCTACATAGTCCAAGTGCCCGCTAGGTAACGTAGATAGCCCAAGTGCCCGCTAGGAAACGTACATAGTCCAAGTGCCCTCTAGTTAACCTAGACAGTCCATGTACCCGATAGGGAACCTATAGTCCAACTGCCCGCTGGGAACCTACATAGTCCAATTGCTCGCTAGGCAACCTACATATTCCAAGTGCCTGCTAGGTAACCTAAATAGTCCGAGTGCCCGGTAGGGAACCTACATAGTCCAAGTGCCCACTAGGTAACCTAGACAGTCCAATTGCCCGCTAGTTAACCTAGACAGTCCAAGTACCCGCTAGGGAACCTACATAGTCCAAGTGCCCGCTAGGTAACCTAAGTAGTCCAAGTGCCCGCTAGGTAACCTAAGTAGTCCAAATGTCCGATAGGGATCCTACATAGTCCAAGTGCCCGCTAGGTTACCTACATAGTCCAAGTGCACATTCGTTAACCTACATAGTCCAAGTGCCCGCTGGTAACCTACATAGTCCAAGGGCCCGCTAGGTAACCTTGATAGTCCATGTGCCTTCTAGTTAACCTACATAGTCCAAGTGCCCGCTAGGTAACCTATATAGTCCGAGTGCCCACGAGGTAACCTAAATAATCCAAATGCCCGCTAGGGAAACTACATAGTCCAAGTGCCCGTTAGTTAACCTAGATAGTCCAAGTGCCCCCTAGGGGACGTACATAGTCCAAGTGCCCGCTAGGTAACCTAGATAGTCCAAGTGCGCGCTAGGGTATGTACATAGTCCGAGTGCCGGTTAGGAAACCTAGATAGTCCAAGTGCCTGCTAGTCAACCTACATAGTCTAAGGTCCGCTAGTTAACCTAGATAGTCCAAGTGCCGGCTAGTTAACCTAGATAGTCCAAGTGCTGGCTAGTTAACTTAAGTAGTCCAAATGTCCGATAGGGATCCTACATAGTCCAAGTGCCCTCTAGTTAACCTACATAGTCCAAGTGCCCGTTCGTTAACCTAGATAGTCCAAGTGCCCGCTAGGTAACCTAGACAGTCCAAGTGCCCGCTAGGTTACCTACATAGTCCAAGTGCCCGTTCGTTAACCTAGATAGTACAAGTGCCCCCTAGGTTACCTAGACAGTCCAAGTGCCCTCTAGTTAACCTACATAGTCCAAATGCCCGATAGGGAACCTACATAATCCAAGTGCCCGCTAGGGAACCTACATAGTCCAAGTGCCCGCTAGGCAACCTACATAGTTCAAGTGCCCGTTAGTTAACCTAGATAGTCCAAGTGCCCACTAGGGGACGTACATAGTCCAAGTGCCCGCTAGGTAACCTACATAGTCCAAGTTCCCGATGGTAACATAAATAGTCCAAATGCCCGCTAGGGAAACTACATAGTCCAAGTGCCTGCTAGTTAACCTAGATAGTCCAAGTGCCTGCTAGTAAACCTACATAATCCATGGGCCCGCTAGTTAACCTACATAGTGCAATGGCCTACTAGTTAACCTAGATCATGCAAGTGTCCGCTAGTTAACCTACATAGTCCAAAAGCCTGCTAGGTAACCTAGATAGTCCAAGTGCCCGCTAGGCATCCTTCATAATCCAAGTGCCTGCTAGGTAACCTAGATAGTCCAAGTGCCCGCTAGTTAACCTAGATAGTCCTAGTGCCCGTTAGTTAACCTAGATGGTCCAAGTGCCCACTCGGGGACGTACATAGTCCAAGGGCCTGCTAGTTAACCTACATAGTCCAAGGTCCGTTAGTTAACCTAGATAGTCCAAGTGCCCGTTAGTTAACCTAGATAGTCAAAGTGCCCGCTAGTTACCCTAAGTAGTACAAATGTCCGAATGGGATCCTACATAGTCCAAGTGCCCGCTAGTTAACCTACATAGTCCAAGTCCTCGCTAGGTAACCTAGACAGTCCAAGTGACCATTAGGTTACCTACATAGTCCAAGTGCCCATTCGTTAACCTACATAGTCCAAGTGCCCGCTATGTAACGTAGATAGCCCAAGTGCCCGCTAGGAAACGTACATAGTCTAAATGCCTAGGTAACTTAGATAGTCCAAGTGCCCGCTAGTTAACGTACATAGTCCAAGTGCCTGCTAGGTAAACTATATTGTCCATGTGCCCACTAGGTAACCTAGACAGTCCAATTGCCCGCTAGTTAACCTAGACAGTCCAAGTACCCGATAGAGAACCTACATAGTCCAAGTGCCCGCTAGGGAACCTACATAGTCCAAGTGCCTGCTAGGTAACCTAGATAGTCCAATTGCCCATTAGCTAACGTAGATATTCGAAGTGTCCGCTAGTTAACCTACATAGTCCAAGTGCACGTTCGTTAACCTAGATAGGCCAAGTGCCCGCTGGTAACCTACATAGTTCAAGGGCCCGCTAGGTAACCTTATAGTCCAAGTGCCTTCTAGTTAACCTACATACTCCAAGTGCCCGCTAGGTAACCTACATAGTCCATGTGCCCACTACGTAACCTAAGTAATCCAAATGCCCGCTAGGGAAACTATATAGTCCAAGTGCCTGCTACTTAACCTAGATAGTCCAAGTGCCCACTAGTAAACCTAGATAGTCCAAGGGCCCGCTAGTTAATCTAGATAGTCCAAGTGCCCGCTAGTTAACCTAGATAGTCCAAGTGTCCGCTAGTTAACCTAGATCGTCCAAGGGCCCGCTAGTTAATCTAGATAGTCCAAGTGCCCGCTAGTTAACCTAGATAGTCCAAATGCCCACTAGTTAACCTAGATCGTCCAAGTGCCCGCTAGTTAACCTAGATAATCCAAGTGCCCGCTAGTTAACCTACATAGTCCAAGGGCCCTCTAGTTAACCTAGATAGTCCAAGTGTCCGCTAGTTACCCTACATAGTCCAAGTGCCCGCTGGGTAACCTAGATAGTCCAAGGTCCTGCTAGTTAACCTACATAGTCCAATGCCAGATAGGGAACCTACATAGTCCAAGTGCCCGCTGAGGAACGTACATAGTCAAGTGCCCGATAGGGAACCTATATATTCCAAGTGCCCATTAGGGAACCTAGATAGTCCAAGTGCCCATAGGGAACCTATATAGTCCATGTGCCCGCTAGGGAACCTACATAGTCAAAGTGCCCGCTATGGAACCTGCATTGTGCAAGTGCCCGCTAGTTAGACTAGATAGTCCAAGTGCCCGCTAGTTAACCTACATAGTCTAAGGTCAGCTAGTTAACCTAGATAGTCCAAGTGCCCGCTAGTTAACCTAGATAGTCAAAGTGCCCGCTAGTTTACCTAAGTAGTACAAATGTCTGATAGGGATCCTACATAATCCAAGTGCCCGCTAGTTAACCTACATAATCCAAGTCCCCGCTAGGTAACCTAGACAGTCCAAGTGACCATTGGGTTACCTACATAGTCCAAGTCCCGTTCGTTAACCTACATAGTCCAAGTGCCCGCTACGTAACGTAGATAGCCCAAGTGCCCGCTAGGAAACGTACATAGTCCAAGTGCCCTCTAGGTAACCTAGATAGTCCAAGTGCCCGCTAGTTAACCCACATAGTCCAAGTGCCTGCTAGGTAAACTACATAGTCCAAGTGCCCACTAGGTAACCTAGACAGTCCAATTGCCCGCTAGTTAACCTAAACAGTCCAAGTACCTGATAGGGAACCTACATAGTCCAAGTGCCCGCTAGGGAACCTACATAGTCCTAGTGCTCGCTAGGCAACCTACATAGTCCAAGTGCCCGTTAGTTAACCTAGATAGTCAAAGTGCCTGCTAGGTAACCTAAATAGTCCAAGTGCCCGCTAGGGAACCTATATAGTCCAAGTGCCTGCTAGGTAAGCTAGATAGTCCAATTGCCCGTTAGCTAACCTAGATAGTCGAAGTGTCCACTAGTTAACCTACATAGTCAAAGTGTCCGTTCGTTAACCTAGATAGGCCAAGTGCCCGCTAGGTAACCTAGACAGTCCAAGTGCCCGCTAGCTTACCTACATAGTCCAAGTGCCCACTAGGTAACCTAAGTAATCCAAATGCCCGCTAGGGAAACTACATAGTCCAAGTGCCTGCTACTTATCCTAGATAGTCCAAGTGCCCGCTAGTGAACCTAGATAGTCCAAGGGCCCGCTAGTTAATCTAGATAGTCCAAGTGCCCGCTAGTTAACCTAGATAATCCAAGTGCCCACTAGTTAACCTACATAGTCCAAGGGCCCTCTAGTTAACCTAGATAGTCCAAGTGTCCGCTAGTTACCCTACATAGTCCAAGTACCCGCTAGGTAACCTAGATCGTCCAAGGTCCTGCTATTTAACCTACATAGTCCAATGCCCGATATGGAACCTACATAGTCCAAGTGCCCGCTGAGGAACCTACATAGTCCAAGTGCCCGATAGGGAACCTATATATTCCAAGTGCCCATTAGGGAACGTAGATAGTCAAAGTACCCATAGGGAACCTATATAGTCCAAGTGCCCGCTAGGGAACCTACATAGTCAAAGTGCCCGCTATGGAACCTGCATTGTGCAAGTGCCCGCTAGTTAACCTAGATAGTCCAAGTGCCCGCTAGTTAACCTACATAGTCCAAGGTCAGCTAGTTAACCTAGATCGTCCAAGTGCCCGCTAGTTAACCTACATAGTCCAAGGTCAGCTAAGTTAACTTAGATAGTCCAAGTGCCCGCTAGTTAACCTACATAGTCCAAGGTCCGTTAGTTAACCTAGATAGTCCAAGTGCCCGCTAGTTAACCTACATAGTACAAGGGCCCGCTAGTTGACCTAGATAGTCCAAGTGCCCGCTAGTTAACCTAGATAGTCAAAGTGCCCGCTAGTTAACCTAAGTAGTACAAATGTCCGATAGGGATCCTACATAGTCCAAGTGCCCGCTAGTTAACCTACATAGTCCAAGTCCCCGCTAGGTAACCTAGACAGTCCAAGTGACCATTAGGTTACCTACATAGTCCAAGTCCCGTTCGTTAACCTACATAGTCCAAGTGCCCGCTAGGTAACGTAGATAGCCCAAGTGCCCGCTAGGATACGTACATAGTCCAAGTGCTCTCTAGGTAACCTAGATAGTCCAAGTGCCCGCTAGTTAACCTACATAGTCCAAGTGCCCACTAGGTAACCTAGACAGTCCAATTGCCCGCTAGTTAACATAGACAGTCCAAGTACCTGATAGGGAACCTACATAGTCCAAGTGCCCGCTAGGGAACTTACATAGTCCTAGTGCTCGCTAGGCAACCTACATAGTCCAAGTGCCCGTTAGTTAACCTAGATCTTCAAAGTGCCTGCTAGGTAACCTAAATAGTCCAATTGCCCGCTAGGGAACCTATATAGTCCAAGTGCCTGCTAGGTAAGCTAGATAGTCCAATTGCCCGTTAGCTAACCTAGATAGTCGAAGTGTCCACTAGTTAACCTACATAGTCCAAGTGTCCGTTCGTTAACCTAGATAGGCCAAGTGCCCGCTAGGCAACCTAGACAGTCCAAGTGCCCGCTAGGTTACCTACATAGTCCAAGTGCACGTTCGTTAACCTAGATAGTCCAAGTGCCCGCTGGTAACCTACATAGTCCAAGGGCCCGCTAGGTAACCTTGATAGTCCAAGTGCCTTCTAGTTAACCTACATAGTCCAAGTGCCCGCTAGTTAACCTAGATCGTCCAAGGGCCCGCTAGTTAATCTAGATAGTCCAAGTGCCCGCTAGTTAACCTAGATAGTCCAAGTGCCCGCTAGTTAACCTAGATCGTCCAAGTGCCCGCTAGTTAACCTAGATAATCCAAGTGCCCGCTAGTTAACCTACATAGTCCAAGGGCCTTCTAGTTAACCTAGATAGTCCAAGTGTCCGCTAGTTACCCTACATAGTCCAAGTGCCCGCTAGGTAACCTAGATAGTCCAAGGTCCTGCTAGTTAACCTACATAGTCCAATGCCCGATAGGGAACCTACATAGTCCAAGTGCCCGCTGAGGAACGTACATAGTCAAGTGCCCGATAGGGAACCTATATATTCCAAGTGCCCATTAGGGAACCTAGATAGTCCAAGTGCCCATAGGGAACCTATATAGTCCATGTGCCCGCTAGGGAACCTACATAGTCAAAGTGCCCGCTATGGAAGCTGCATTGTGCAAGTGCCCGCTAGTTAGACTAGATAGTCCAAGTGCCCGCTAGTTAACCTACATAGTCCAAGGTCAGCTAGTTAACCTAGATAGTCCAAGTGCCCGCTAGTTAACCTAGATAGTCAAAGTGCCCGCTAGTTAACCTAAGTAGTACAAATGTCTGATAGGGATCCTACATAGTCCAAGTGCCCGCTAGTTAACCTACATTATCCAAGTCCCCGCTAGGTAACCTAGACAGTCCAAGTGACCATTGGGTTACCTACATAGTCCAAGTCCCGTTCGTTAACCTACATAGTCCAAGTGCCCGCTAGGTAACGTAGATAGCCCAAGTGCCCGCTAGGAAACGTACATAGTCCAAGTGCCCTCTAGGTAACCTAGATAGTCCAAGTGCCCGCTAGTTAACCCACATAGTCCAAGTGCCTGCTAGGTAAACTACATAGTCCAAGTGCCCACAAGGTAACCTAGACAGTCCAATTGCCCGCTAGTTAACCTAAACAGTCCAAGTACCTGATAGGGAACCTACATAGTCCAAGTGCCCGCTAGGGAACCTACATAGTCCTAGTGCTCGCTAGGCAACCTACATAGTCCAAGTGCCCGTTAGTTAACCTAGATAGTCAAAGTGCCTGCTAGGTAACCTAAATAGTCCAAGTGCCCGCTAGGGAACCTATATAGTCCAAGTGCCTGCTAGGTAAGCTAGATAGTCCAATTGCCCGTTAGCTAACCTAGATAGTCGAAGTGTCCACTAGTTAACCTACATAGTCAAAGTGTCCGTTCGTTAACCTAGATAGGCCAAGTGCCCGCTAGGTAACCTAGACAGTCCAAGTGCCCGCTAGCTTACCTACATAGTCCAAGTGCCCACTAGGTAACCTAAGTAATCCAAATGCCCGCTAGGGAAACTACATAGTCCAAGTGCCTGCTACTTATCCTAGATAGTCCAAGTGCCCGCTAGTGAACCTAGATAGTCCAAGGGCCCGCTAGTTAATCTAGATAGTCCAAGTGCCCGCTAGTTAACCTAGATAATCCAAGTGCCCACTAGTTAACCTACATAGTCCAAGGGCCCTCTAGTTAACCTAGATAGTCCAAGTGTCCGCTAGTTACCCTACATAGTCCAAGTACCCGCTAGGTAACCTAGATCGTCCAAGGTCCTGCTATTTAACCTACATAGTCCAATGCCCGATATGGAACCAACATAGTCCAAGTGCCCGCTGAGGAACCTACATAGTCCAAGTGCCCGATAGGGAACCTATATATTCCAAGTGCCCATTAGGGAACGTAGATAGTCAAAGTACCCATAGGGAACCTATATAGTCCAAGTGCCCGCTAGGGAACCTACATAATCAAAGTGCCCGCTATGGAACCTGCATTGTGCAAGTGCCCGCTAGTTAACCTAGATAGTCCAAGTGCCCGCTAGTTAACCTACATAGTCCAAGGTCAGCTAGTTAACCTAGATAGTCCAAGTGCCCGCTAGTTAACCTACATAGTCCAAGGTCAGCTAGTTAACTTAGATAGTCCAAGTGCCCGCTAGTTAACCTACATAGTCCAAGGGCCCGCTAGTTAACCTACATAGTCCAAGGTCCGTTAGTTAACCTAGATAGTCCAAGTGCCCGCTAGTTAACCTACATAGTACAAGGGCCCGCTAGTTGACCTAGATAGTCCAAGTGCCCGCTAGTTAACCTAGATAGTCAAAGTGCCCGCTAGTTAACCTAAGTAGTACAAATGTCCGATAGGGATCCTACATAGTCCAAGTGCCCGCTAGTTAACCTACATAGTCCAATCCCCGCTAGGTAACCTAGACAGTCCAAGTGACCATTAGGTTACCTACATAGTCCAAGTCCCGTTCGTTAACCTACATAGTCCAAGTGCCCGCTAGGTAACGTAGATAGCCCAAGTGCCCGCTAGGATACGTACATAGTCCAAGTGCTCTCTAGGTAACCTAGATAGTCCAAGTGCCCGCTAGTTAACCTACATAGTCCAAGTGCCCACTAGGTAACCTAGACAGTCCAATTGCCCGCTAGTTAACATAGACAGTCCAAGTACCTGATAGGGAACCTACATAGTCCAAGTGCCCGCTAGGGAACCTACATAGTCTTGGTGCTCGCTAGGCAACCTACATAGTCCAAGTGCCCGTTAGTTAACCTAGATCTTCAAAGTGCCTACTAGGTAACCTAAATAGTCCAATTGCCCGCTAGGGAACCTATATAGTCCAAGTGCCCGCTATGGAACCTGCATTGTGCAAGTGCCCGCTAGTTAGACTAGATAGTCCAAGTGCCCGCTAGTTAACCTACATAGTCTAAGGTCAGCTAGTTAACCTAGATAGTCCAAGTGCCCGCTAGTTAACCTAGATAGTCAAAGTGCCCGCTAGTTAACCTAAGTAGTACAAATGTCTGATAGGGATCCTACATAGTCCAAGTGCCCGCTAGTTAACCTACATAATCCAAGTCCCCTCTAGGTAACCTAGACAGTCCAAGTGACCATTGGGTTACCTACATAGTCCAAGTCCCGTTCGTTAACCTACATAGTCCAAGTGCCCGCTACGTAACGTAGATAGCCCAAGTGCCCGCTAGGAAACGTACATAGTCCAAGTGCCCTCTAGGTAACCTAGATAGTCCAAGTGCCCGCTAGTTAACCCACATAGTCCAAGTGCCTGCTAGGTAAACTACATAGTCCAAGTGCCCACTAGGTAACCTAGACAGTCCAATTGCCCGCTAGTTAACCTAAACAGTCCAAGTACCTGATAGGGAACCTACATAGTCCAAGTGCCCGCTAGGGAACCTACATAGTCCTAGTGCTCGCTAGGCAACCTACATAGTCCAAGTGCCCGTTAGTTAACCTAGATAGTCAAAGTGCCTGCTAGGTAACCTAAATAGTCCAAGTGCCCGCTAGGGAACCTATATAGTCCAAGTGCCTGCTAGGTAAGCTAGATAGTCCAATTGCCCGTTAGCTAACCTAGATAGTCGAAGTGTCCACTAGTTAACCTACATAGTCAAAGTGTCCGTTCGTTAACCTAGATAGTCCAAGTGCCCTCTAGTTAACCTAGACAGTCCATGTACCCGATAGGGAACCTACATAGTCCAACTGCCCGCTGGGAACCTACATAGTCCAAGTGCTCGCTAGGCAACCTACATAATCCAAGTGCCCGTTAGTTAACCTATATAGTCAAAGTGCCTGCTAGGTAACCTAAATTGTACGAGTGCCCTGTAGGGAACCTACATAGTCCAAGTGCCCACTAGGTAACGTAGACAGTCCAATTGCCCGCTAGTTAACCTAGACAGTCCAAGTGCCCGCTAGGTAACCTACGTAGGCCAAATGTCCTATAGGGATCCTACATAGTCCAAGTGCCCGCTAGGTTACCTACATAGTCCAAGTGCACGTTCGTTAACCTAGATAGTCCAAGAGCCCGCTGGTAACCTACATAGTCCAAGGGCCCGCTAGGTAACCTTGATAGTCCATGTGCCTTCTAGTTAACCTACATAGTCCAAGTGCCCGCTAGGTAACCTATATAGTCCAAGTGCCCACTAGGTAACCTAAATAATCCAAATGCCCGCTAGGGAAACTACATAGTCCAAGTGCCCGTTAGTTAACCTAGATAGTCCAAGTGCCCCCTAGGGGACGTACATAGTCCAAGTGCCCGCTAGGTAACCTAGATAGTCCAAGTGCGCGCTAGGGTATGTACATAGTCCGAGTGCCGGCTAGGAAACCTAGATAGTCCAAGTGCCTGCTAGTCAACCTACATAGTCCAAGGTCCGCTAGTTAACCTAGATAGTCCAAGTGCCCGCTAGTTAACCTAGATAGTCCTAGTGCCCGTTAGTTAACCTAGATGGTCCAAGTGCCCACTCGGGGACGTACATAGTCCAAGGGCCTGCTAGTTATCCTACATAGTCCAAGGTCCGTTAGTTAACCTAGATAGTCCAAGTGCCCGTTAGTTAACCTAGATAGTCAAAGTGCCCGCCAGTTAACCTAAGTAGTACAAATGTCCGAATGGGATCCTACATAGTCCAAGGGCCCGCTAGTTAACCTACATAGTCCAAGTCCTCGCTAGGTAACCTAGACAGTCCAAGTGACCATTAGGTTACCTACATAGTCCAAGTGCCCGTTCGTTAACCTACATAGTCCAAGTGCCCGCTATGTAACGTAGATAGCCCAAGTGCCCGCTAGGAAACGTACATAGTCTAAGTGCCTAGGTAACCTAGATAGTCCAAGTGCCCGCTATTTAACCTACATATTCCAAGTGCCTGCTAGGTAAACTATATAGTCCAAGTGCCCACTAGGTAACCTAGACAGTCCAATTGCCCGCTAGTTAACCTAGACAGTCCAAGTACCCGCTAGGGAACCTACATAGTCCATGTGCCTGCTAGGTAACCTAAACAGTCCAATTGCCCATTAGCTAACCTAGATAGTCGAAGTGTCCGCTAGTTAACCTACATAGTCCAAGTGTCCGTTCATTAACCTAGATAGGCCAAGTGCCCGCTAAGTAACCTAGATAGTCCAAGTGCCCGCTAGGTTACCTACATAGTCCAAGTGCACGTTCGTTAACCTAGATAGTCCAAGTGCCCGCTGGTAACCTACATAGTCCAAGGGTCCGCTAGGTAACCTTGATAGTCCAAGTGCCTTCTAGTTAACCTACATAGTCCAAGTGCCCGCTAGGTAACCTACATAGTCCAAGTGCCCACTAGGTAACCTAAGTAATCCAAATGCCCGCTAGGGAAACTACGTAATCCAAGTGCCTGCTACTTAACCTAGATAGTCCAAGTGCCCGCTAGTTAACCTAGATAATCCAAGTGCCCACTAGTTAACCTACATAGTCCAAGGGCCCTCTAGTTAACCTAGATAGTCCAAGTGTCCGCTAGTTACCCTACATAGTCCAAGTGCCCGCTAGGTAACCTAGATAGTCCAAGGTCCTGCTAGTTAACTTACATAGTCCAATGCCGGATATGGAACCTACATAGTCCAAGTGCCCGCTGAGGAACGTACATAGTCCAAGTGCCCGATAGGGATCCTATATATTCCAAGTGCCCATTAGGGAACCTAGATAGTCCAAGTGCCCATAGGGAACCTATATAGTCCAAGTGCCCGCTAGGGAACCTACATTGGCAAAGTGCCCGCTAGTTAACCTACATAGTCCAAGGTCAGCTAGTTAACCTATATAGTCCAAGTGCCCGCTAGTTAACCTACATAGTCCACGTGCCTTCTAGTTAAACTACATAGTAACCAAGTGCCCACTAGGTAACATACATAGTAACCAATTGCCCACTAGGTAACCTAAATAATCCAAATGCCCGCTAGGGAAACTACATAGTCCAAGTGCACGCTAGTTAACCTAGATAGTCCAAGTGCCCGCTAGTAAACCTAGATAGTCCAAGGGCCCGCTAGTGAATCGAGAGAGTCCAAGTGCCCGCTAGTTAACCTAGGTAGTCCAAGTGCCCGCTATTTAACCTAGATAGTCCAAGTGCCCGCTAGTTAACCTAGATCGTCCAAGTGCCCGCTAGTTAACCTTGGTAGTCCAAGTGCCCGCAAGTTAACCTAGATAGTCCAAAGGCCCTCTAGTTAACCTAGATAGTCCAAGTGCCCGCTAGGGGACGTACATAGTCCAAGTGCTCGCTAGGCAACCTACATAGTCCAAGTGCCCGTTAGTTAACCTAGATAGTCAAAGTGCCTGCTAGGTAACCTAAATAGTCCAAGTGCCCGCTAGGGAACCTACATAGTCCAAGTGCCCGCTAGGTAACCTTGATAGTCCAAGTGCCTTCTGGTTAACCTACATAGTCCAAGTGCCCGCTAGGTTACCTACATAGTCCAAGTGCCCACTAGGTAACCTAAGTAATCCAAATGCCCGCTAGGGAAACTACATAATCCAAGTGCCTGCTACTTAACCTAGATAGTCCAAGTGCCCGCTAGTAAACCTAGATAGTCCAAGGGCCCGCTGGTTAATCTAGATAGTCCAAGTGCCCGCTAGTTAACCTAGATAATCCAAGTGCCCACTACTTAACCTACATAGTCCAAGGGCCCTCTAGTTAACCTAGATAGTCCAAGTGTCCGCTAGTTACCCTACATAGTCCAAGTGCCCGCTAGGTAACCTAGATAGTCCAAGGTCCTGCTAGTTAACCTACATAGTCCAATGCCCGATATGGAACCTACATAGTCCAAGTGCCCGCTGAGGAACCTACATAGTCCAAGTGCCCGATAGGGAACCTATATATTCCAAGTGCCCATTAGGGAACCTAGATAGTCCAAGTGCCCATAGGGAACCTATATAGTCCAAGTGCCCGCTAGGGAACCTACATTGTCAAAGTGCCCGCTAGTTAACCTACATAGTCCAAGGTCAGCTAGTTAACCTAGATAGTCCAAGTGCCCGCTAGTTAACCTACATAGTCCACGTGCCTTCTAGTTAACCTACATAGTCCAAGTGCCCACTATGTAACCTACATGTTAACCAAGTGCCCACTAGGTAACCTAAATAATCCAAATGCCCGCTAGGGAAACTACATAGTCCAAGTGCTCGCTAGTTAACCTAGATAGTCCAAGTGCCCGCTAGTAAACCTAGATAGTCCAAGGGCCCGCCAGTGAATCGAGAGAGTCCAAGTGCCCCCTAGTTAACCTAGATCGTCCAAGTGCCCGCTAGTTAACCTAGATAGTCAAAGAGCCCGCAAGTTAACCTAGATAGTCCAAGGGCCCTCTAGTTAACCTAGATAGTCCAAGTGCCCGCTAGGGGACGTACATAGTCCAAGTGCTCGCTAGGCAACCTACATAGTCCAAGTGCCCGTTAGTTAACCTAGATAGTTAAAGTGCCTGCTAGGTAACCTAAATAGTCCAAGTGCCCACTAGGGAACCTACATAGTCCAAGTGCCCACTAGGTAACCTAGATAGTCCAATTGCCCGTTAGCTAACCTAGATATTCAAAGTGTCCGCTAGTTAACCTATATAGTCCAAGTGCCCGTTCGTTAACCTAGATAGGCCAAGTGCCCGCTATGTAAGCTAGACAGTCAAAGTGCCTGCTAGGTTACCTACATAGTCCAAGTGCACGTTCGTTAACCTAGATAGTCCAAGTGCCCGCTGGTAACCTAAATAGTCCAAGGGCCCGCTAGGTAACCTTGATAGTCCAAGTGCCTTCTAGTTAACCTACATAGTCCAAGTGCCCGCTAGTTAACCTACATAATCCAAGTGCCCACTAGGTAACCAAAATAATCCAAATGCCCGCTAGGGAAACTACATAGTCCAAGTGCCCATTAGTTAAGCTAGATAGTCCAAGTGCCCACTAGGGGACGTACATAGTCCAAGTGCCCGCTAGGTAACATAGATAGTCCAAGTGCGCGCTAGGGTATGTACATAGTCCGAGTGCCCGCTAGGAAACCTAGATAGTCCAAGTGCCCGCTAGTTAACCTACATAGTCCAAGGGCCCGCTAGTTGACCTACATAGTCCAAAATCCGCTAGTTAACCTTGATAGTCCAAATGCCCGCTAGTTAACCTAGATAGTCCAAGTGCCCGCTAGTTAACCTAAGTAGTCCAAAAGTCCGATAGGGATCCTACATAGTCCAAGTGCCCGCTAGGTAACCTACATAGTCCAAGTGCCCGTTCGTTAACCCAGATAGTCCAAGTGCCCGCTAGGTTACCTAGACAATCCAAGTGCCCGCTAGTTAACCTAGATAGTCCAAGTGCCTGCTAGTAAACCTACATAATCCATGGGCCCACTACTTAACCAACATAGTGCAAGGGCCCTCTAGTTAACGTAGATCGTGCAAGTGTCCGCTAGTTAACCTACATAGTCCACGTGCCTGCTAGGTAACCTAGATAGTCCAATGCCCGCTAGGCATCCTTCATAATCCAAGTGCCTGCTAGGTAACCTAGATAGTCCAAGTGCCCGCTAGTTAACCTAGATAGTCCTAGTGCCCGTTAGTTAACCTAGATAGTCCAAGTGCCCACTAGGGCACGTACATAGTCCAAGGGCCCGCTAGTTAACCTACATAGTCCAAGGTCCGTTAGTTAACCTAGATAGTCCAAGTGCCCGCTAGATAACCTACATAGTACATGGGCCCGCTAGTTGACCTAGATAGTCAAAGTGTCCGCTAGTTAACCTAAGTAGTACAAATGTCCGATAGGGATCCTACATAGTCCAAGTGCCCGCTAGTTAACCTACATAATCCAAGTCCCCGCTAGGTAACCTAGACAGTCCAAGTGACCATTGGGTTACCTACATAGTCCAAGTCCCGTTCGTTAACCTACATAGTCCAAGTGCCCGCTAGGTAACGTAGATAGCCCAAGTGCCCGCTAGGAAACGTACATAGTCCAAGTGCCCTCTAGTTAACCTAGACAGTCCATGTACCCGATAGGGAACCTATAGTCCAACTGCCCGCTGGGAACCTACATAGTCCAATTGCTCGCTAGGCAACCTACATAATCCAAGTGCCTGCTAGGTAACCTAAATAGTCCGAGTGCCCGGTAGGGAACCTACATAGTCCAAGTGCCCACTAGGTAACCTAGACAGTCCAATTGCCCGCTAGTTAACCTAGACAGTCCAAGTACCCGCTAGGGAACCTACATAGTCCAAGTGCCCGCTAGGTAACCTAAGTAGTCCAAGTGCCCGCTAGGTAACCTAAGTAGTCCAAATGTCCGATAGGGATCCTACATAGTCCAAGTGCCCGCTAGGTTACCTACATAGTCCAAGTGCACATTCGTTAACCTACATAGTCCAAGTGCCCGCTGGTAACCTACATAGTCCAAGGGCCCGCTAGGTAACCTTGATAGTCCATGTGCCTTCTAGTTAACCTACATAGTCCAAGTGCCCGCTAGGTAACCTATATAGTCCGAGTGCCCACGAGGTAACCTAAATAATCCAAATGCCCGCTAGGGAAACTACATAGTCCAAGTGCCCGTTAGTTAACCTAGATAGTCCAAGTGCCCCCTAGGGGACGTACATAGTCCAAGTGCCCGCTAGGTAACCTAGATAGTCCAAGTGCGCGCTAGGGTATGTACATAGTCCGAGTGCCGGTTAGGAAACCTAGATAGTCCAAGTGCCTGCTAGTCAACCTACATAGTCTAAGGTCCGCTAGTTAACCTAGATAGTCCAAGTGCCCGCTAGTTAACCTAGATAGTCCAAGTGCTGGCTAGTTAACTTAAGTAGTCCAAATGTCCGATAGGGATCCTACATAGTCCAAGTGCCCTCTAGTTAACCTACATAGTCCAAGTGCCCGTTCGTTAACCTAGATAGTCCAAGTGCCCGCTAGGTAACCTAGACAGTCCAAGTGCCCGCTAGGTTACCTACATAGTCCAAGTGCCCGTTCGTTAACCTAGATAGTACAAGTGCCCCCTAGGTTACCTAGACAGTCCAAGTGCCCTCTAGTTAACCTACATAGTCCAAATGCCCGATAGGGAACCTACATAATCCAAGTGCCCGCTAGGGAACCTACATAGTCCAAGTGCCCGCTAGGCAACCTACATAGTTCAAGTGCCCGTTAGTTAACCTAGATAGTCCAAGTGCCCACTAGGGGACGTACATAGTCCAAGTGCCCGCTAGGTAACCTACATAGTCCAAGTTCCCGATGGTAACATAAATAGTCCAAATGCCCGCTAGGGAAACTACATAGTCCAAGTGCCCGTTAGTTAAGCTAGATAGTCCAAGTGCCCACTAGGGGACGTACATAGTCCAAGTGCCCGCTAGGTAACATAGATAGTCCAAGTGCGCGCTAGGGTATGTACATAGTCCGAGTGCCCGCTAGG
Organism: Tenrec ecaudatus; assembly: GCF_050624435.1. Taxonomy (NCBI): domain Eukaryota; kingdom Metazoa; phylum Chordata; class Mammalia; order Afrosoricida; family Tenrecidae; genus Tenrec; species Tenrec ecaudatus. Next base: position 244,292 of record NW_027459373.1, on the reverse strand, counting down.
AAACCTAGATAGTCCAAGTGCCCGCTAGTTAACCTACATAGTCCAAGGGCCCGCTAGTTGACCTACATAGTCCAAAATCCGCTAGTTAAACTAGATAGTCCAAATGCCCGCTAGTTAACCTAGATAGTCCAAGTGCCCGCTAGTTAACCTAAGTAGTCCAAAAGTCCGATAGGGATCCTACATAGTCCAAGTGCCCGCTAGGTAACCTACATAGTCCAAGTGCCCGTTCGTTAACCCAGATAGTCCAAGTGCCCGCTAGGTTACCTAGACAATCCAAGTGCCCGCTAGTTAACCTAGATAGTCCAAGTGCCTGCTAGTAAACCTACATAATCCATGGGCCCACTACTTAACCTACATAGTGCAAGGGCCCTCTAGTTAACGTAGATCGTGCAAGTGTCCGCTAGTTAACCTACATAGTCCACGTGCCTGCTAGGTAACCTAGATAGTCCAAGTGCCCGCTAGGCATCCTTCATAATCCAAGTGCCTGCTAGGTAACCTAGATAGTCCAAGTGCCCGCTAGTTAACCTAGATAGTCCTAGTGCCCGTTAGTTAACCTAGATAGTCCAAGTGCCCACTAGGGCACGTACATAGTCCAAGGGCCCGCTAGTTAACCTACATAGTCCAAGGTCCGTTAGTTAACCTAGATAGTCCAAGTGCCCGCTAGATAACCTACATAGTACATGGGCCCGCTAGTTGACCTAGATAGTCAAAGTGCCCGCTAGTTAACCTAAGTAGTACAAATGTCCGATAGGGATCCTACATAGTCCAAGTGCCCGCTAGTTAACCTACATAATCCAAGTCCCCGCTAGGTAACCTAGACAGTCCAAGTGACCATTGGGTTACCTACATAGTCCAAGTCCCGTTCGTTAACCTACATAGTCCAAGTGCCCGCTAGGTAACGTAGATAGCCCAAGTGCCCGCTAGGAAACATACATAGTCCAAGTGCCCTCTAGTTAACCTAGACAGTCCATGTACCCGATAGGGAACCTATAGTCCAACTGCCCGCTGGGAACCTACATAGTCCAATTGCTCGCTAGGCAACCTACATAATCCAAGTGCCTGCTAGGTAACCTAAATAGTCCGAGTGCCCGGTAGGGAACCTACATAGTCCAAGTGCCCACTAGGTAACCTAGACAGTCCAATTGCCCGCTAGTTAACCTAGACAGTCCAAGTACCCGCTAGGGAACCTACATAGTCCAAGTGCCCGCTAGGTAACCTAAGTAGTCCAAGTGCCCGCTAGGTAACCTAAGTAGTCCAAATGTCCGATAGGGATCCTACATAGTCCAAGTGCCCGCTAGGTTACCTACATAGTCCAAGTGCACATTCGTTAACCTACATAGTCCAAGTGCCCGCTGGTAACCTACATAGTCCAAGGGCCCGCTAGGTAACCTTGATAGTCCATGTGCCTTCTAGTTAACCTACATAGTCCAAGTGCCCGCTAGGTAACCTATATAGTCCGAGTGCCCACGAGGTAACCTAAATAATCCAAATGCCCGCTAGGGAAACTACATAGTCCAAGTGCCCGTTAGTTAACCTAGATAGTCCAAGTGCCCCCTAGGGGACGTACATAGTCCAAGTGCCCGCTAGGTAACCTAGATAGTCCAAGTGCGCGCTAGGGTATGTACATAGTCCGAGTGCCGGTTAGGAAACCTAGATAGTCCAAGTGCCTGCTAGTCAACCTACATAGTCTAAGGTCCGCTAGTTAACCTAGATAGTCCAAGTGCCGGCTAGTTAACCTAGATAGTCCAAGTGCTGGCTAGTTAACTTAAGTAGTCCAAATGTCCGATAGGGATCCTACATAGTCCAAGTGCCCTCTAGTTAACCTACATAGTCCAAGTGCCCGTTCGTTAACCTAGATAGTCCAAGTGCCCGCTAGGTAACCTAGACAGTCCAAGTGCCCGCTAGGTTACCTACATAGTCCAAGTGCCCGTTCGTTAACCTAGATAGTACAAGTGCCCCCTAGGTTACCTAGACAGTCCAAGTGCCCTCTAGTTAACCTACATAGTCCAAATGCCCGATAGGGAACCTACATAATCCAAGTGCCCGCTAGGGAACCTACATAGTCCAAGTGCCCGCTAGGCAACCTACATAGTTCAAGTGCCCGTTAGTTAACCTAGATAGTCCAAGTGCCCACTAGGGGACGTACATAGTCCAAGTGCCCGCTAGGTAACCTACATAGTCCAAGTTCCCGATGGTAACATAAATAGTCCAAATGCCCGCTAGGGAAACTACATAGTCCAAGTGCCTGCTAGTTAACCTAGATAGTCCAAGTGCCTGCTAGTAAACCTACATAATCCATGGGCCCGCTAGTTAACCTACATAGTGCAATGGCCTACTAGTTAACCTAGATCATGCAAGTGTCCGCTAGTTAACCTACATAGTCCAAAAGCCTGCTAGGTAACCTAGATAGTCCAAGTGCCCGCTAGGCATCCTTCATAATCCAAGTGCCTGCTAGGTAACCTAGATAGTCCAAGTGCCCGCTAGTTAACCTAGATAGTCCTAGTGCCCGTTAGTTAACCTAGATGGTCCAAGTGCCCACTCGGGGACGTACATAGTCCAAGGGCCTGCTAGTTAACCTACATAGTCCAAGGTCCGTTAGTTAACCTAGATAGTCCAAGTGCCCGTTAGTTAACCTAGATAGTCAAAGTGCCCGCTAGTTACCCTAAGTAGTACAAATGTCCGAATGGGATCCTACATAGTCCAAGTGCCCGCTAGTTAACCTACATAGTCCAAGTCCTCGCTAGGTAACCTAGACAGTCCAAGTGACCATTAGGTTACCTACATAGTCCAAGTGCCCATTCGTTAACCTACATAGTCCAAGTGCCCGCTATGTAACGTAGATAGCCCAAGTGCCCGCTAGGAAACGTACATAGTCTAAATGCCTAGGTAACTTAGATAGTCCAAGTGCCCGCTAGTTAACGTACATAGTCCAAGTGCCTGCTAGGTAAACTATATTGTCCAAGTGCCCACTAGGTAACCTAGACAGTCCAATTGCCCGCTAGTTAACCTAGACAGTCCAAGTACCCGATAGAGAACCTACATAGTCCAAGTGCCCGCTAGGGAACCTACATAGTCCAAGTGCCTGCTAGGTAACCTAGATAGTCCAATTGCCCATTAGCTAACGTAGATATTCGAAGTGTCCGCTAGTTAACCTACATAGTCCAAGTGCACGTTCGTTAACCTAGATAGGCCAAGTGCCCGCTGGTAACCTACATAGTTCAAGGGCCCGCTAGGTAACCTTATAGTCCAAGTGCCTTCTAGTTAACCTACATACTCCAAGTGCCCGCTAGGTAACCTACATAGTCCATGTGCCCACTACGTAACCTAAGTAATCCAAATGCCCGCTAGGGAAACTATATAGTCCAAGTGCCTGCTACTTAACCTACAGAGTCCAAGTGCCCGCTAGTAAACCTAGATAGTCCAAGGGCCCGCTAGTTAATCTAGATAGTCCAAGTGCCCGCTAGTTAACCTAGATAGTCCAAGTGTCCGCTAGTTAACCTAGATCGTCCAAGGGCCCGCTAGTTAATCTAGATAGTCCAAGTGCCCGCTAGTTAACCTAGATAGTCCAAATGCCCACTAGTTAACCTAGATCGTCCAAGTGCCCGCTAGTTAACCTAGATAATCCAAGTGCCCGCTAGTTAACCTACATAGTCCAAGGGCCCTCTAGTTAACCTAGATAGTCCAAGTGTCCGCTAGTTACCCTACATAGTCCAAGTGCCCGATAGGTAACCTAGATAGTCCAAGGTCCTGCTAGTTAACCTACATAGTCCAATGCCAGATAGGGAACCTACATAGTCCAAGTGCCCGCTGAGGAACGTACATAGTCAAGTGCCCGATAGGGAACCTATATATTCCAAGTGCCCATTAGGGAACCTAGATAGTCCAAGTGCCCATAGGGAACCTATATAGTCCATGTGCCCGCTAGGGAACCTACATAGTCAAAGTGCCCGCTATGGAACCTGCATTGTGCAAGTGCCCGCTAGTTAGACTAGATAGTCTAGGTGCCCGCTAGTTAACCTACATAGTCTAAGGTCAGCTAGTTAACCTAGATAGTCCAAGTGCCCGCTAGTTAACCTAGATAGTCCAAGTGCTGGCTAGTTAACTTAAGTAGTCCAAATGTCCGATAGGGATCCTACATAGTCCAAGTGCCCTCTAGTTAACCTACATAGTCCAAGTGCCCGTTCGTTAACCTAGATAGTCAAAGTGCCCGCTAGGTAACCTAGACAGTCCAAGTGCCCGCTAGGTTACCTACATAGTCCAAGTGCCCGTTCGTTAACCTAGATAGTACAAGTGCCCCCTAGGTTACCTAGACAGTCCAAGTGCCCTCTAGTTAACCTACATAGTCCAAATGCCCGATAGGGAACCTACATAATCCAAGTGCCCGCTAGGGAACCTACATAGTCCAAGTGCCCGCTAGGCAACCTACATAGTTCAAGTGCCCGTTAGTTAACCTAGATAGTCCAAGTGCCCACTAGGGGACGTACATAGTCCAAGTGCCCGCTAGGTAACCTACATAGTCCAAGTTCCCGATGGTAACATAAATAGTCCAAATGCCCGCTAGGGAAACTACATAGTCCAAGTGCCCGTTAGTTAAGCTAGATAGTCCAAGTGCCCACTAGGGGACGTACATAGTCCAAGTGCCCGCTAGGTAACATAGATAGTCCAAGTGCGCGCTAGGGTATGTACATAGTCCGAGTGCCCGCTAGGAAACCTAGATAGTCCAAGTGCCCGCTAGTTAACCTACATAGTCCAAGGGCCCGCTAGTTGACCTACATAGTCCAAAATCCGCTAGTTAACCTAGATAGTCCAAATGCCCGCTAGTTAACCTAGATAGTCCAAGTGCCCGCTAGTTAACCTAAGTAGTCCAAAAGTCCGATAGGGATCCTACATAGTCCAAGTGCCCGCTAGGTAACCTACATAGTCCAAGTGCCCGTTCGTTAACCCAGATAGTCCAAGTGCCCGCTAGGTTACCTAGACAATCCAAGTGCCCGCTAGTTAACCTAGATAGTCCAAGTGCCTGCTAGTAAACCTACATAATCCATGGGCCCACTACTTAACCTACATAGTGCAAGGGCCCTCTAGTTAACGTAGATCGTGCAAGTGTCCGCTAGTTAACCTACATAGTCCACGTGCCTGCTAGGTAACCTAGATAGTCCAAGTGCCCGCTAGGCATCCTTCATAATCCAAGTGCCTGCTAGGTAACCTAGATAGTCCAAGTGCCCGCTAGTTAACCTAGATAGTCCTAGTGCCCGTTAGTTAACCTAGATAGTCCAAGTGCCCACTAGGGCACGTACATAGTCCAAGGGCCCGCTAGTTAACCTACATAGTCCAAGGTCCGATAGTTAACCTAGATAGTCCAAGTGCCCGCTAGATAACCTACATAGTACATGGGCCCGCTAGTTGACCTAGATAGTCAAAGTGCCCGCTAGTTAACCTAAGTAGTACAAATGTCCGATAGGGATCCTACATAGTCCAAGTGCCCGCTAGTTAACCTACATAATCCAAGTCCCCGCTAGGTAACCTAGACAGTCCAAGTGACCATTGGGTTACCTACATAGTCCAAGTCCCGTTCGTTAACCTACATAGTCCAAGTGCCCGCTAGGTAACGTAGATAGCCCAAGTGCCCGCTAGGAAACGTACATAGTCCAAGTGCCCTCTAGTTAACCTAGACAGTCCATGTACCCGATAGGGAACCTATAGTCCAACTGCCCGCTGGGAACCTACATAGTCCAATTGCTCGCTAGGCAACCTACATAATCCAAGTGCCTGCTAGGTAACCTAAATAGTCCGAGTGCCCGGTAGGGAACCTACATAGTCCAAGTGCCCACTAGGTAACCTAGACAGTCCAATTGCCCGCTAGTTAACCTAGACAGTCCAAGTACCCGCTAGGGAACCTACATAGTCCAAGTGCCCGCTAGGTAACCTAAGTAGTCCAAGTGCCCGCTAGGTAACCTAAGTAGTCCAAATGTCCGATAGGGATCCTACATAGTCCAAGTGCCCGCTAGGTTACCTACATAGTCCAAGTGCACATTCGTTAACCTACATAGTCCAAGTGCCCGCTGGTAACCTACATAGTCCAAGGGCCCGCTAGGTAACCTTGATAGTCCATGTGCCTTCTAGTTAACCTACATAGTCCAAGTGCCCGCTAGGTAACCTATATAGTCCGAGTGCCCACGAGGTAACCTAAATAATCCAAATGCCCGCTAGGGAAACTACATAGTCCAAGTGCCCGTTAGTTAACCTAGATAGTCCAAGTGCCCCCTAGGGGACGTACATAGTCCAAGTGCCCGCTAGGTAACCTAGATAGTCCAAGTGCGCGCTAGGGTATGTACATAGTCCGAGTGCCGGTTAGGAAACCTAGATAGTCCAAGTGCCTGCTAGTCAACCTACATAGTCTAAGGTCCGCTAGTTAACCTAGATAGTCCAAGTGCCCGCTAGTTAACCTAGATAGTCCAAGTGCTGGCTAGTTAACTTAAGTAGTCCAAATGTCCGATAGGGATCCTACATAGTCCAAGTGCCCTCTAGTTAACCTACATAGTCCAAGTGCCCGTTCGTTAACCTAGATAGTCCAAGTGCCCGCTAGGTAACCTAGACAGTCCAAGTGCCCGCTAGGTTACCTACATAGTCCAAGTGCCCGTTCGTTAACCTAGATAGTACAAGTGCCCCCTAGGTTACCTAGACAGTCCAAGTGCCCTCTAGTTAACCTACATAGTCCAAATGCCCGATAGGGAACCTACATAATCCAAGTGCCCGCTAGGGAACCTACATAGTCCAAGTGCCCGCTAGGCAACCTACATAGTTCAAGTGCCCGTTAGTTAACCTAGATAGTCCAAGTGCCCACTAGGGGACGTACATAGTCCAAGTGCCCGCTAGGTAACCTACATAGTCCAAGTTCCCGATGGTAACATAAATAGTCCAAATGCCCGCTAGGGAAACTACATAGTCCAAGTGCCCGTTAGTTAAGCTAGATAGTCCAAGTGCCCACTAGGGGACGTACATAGTCCAAGTGCCCGCTAGGTAACATAGATAGTCCAAGTGCGCGCTAGGGTATGTACATAGTCCGAGTGCCCGCTAGGAAACCTAGATAGTCCAAGTGCCCGCTAGTTAACCTACATAGTCCAAGGGCCCGCTAGTTGACCTACATAGTCCAAAATCCGCTAGTTAAACTAGATAGTCCAAATGCCCGCTAGTTAACCTAGATAGTCCAAGTGCCCGCTAGTTAACCTAAGTAGTCCAAAAGTCCGATAGGGATCCTACATAGTCCAAGTGCCCGCTAGGTAACCTACATAGTCCAAGTGCCCGTTCGTTAACCCAGATAGTCCAAGTGCCCGCTAGGTTACCTAGACAATCCAAGTGCCCGCTAGTTAACCTAGATAGTCCAAGTGCCTGCTAGTAAACCTACATAATCCATGGGCCCACTACTTAACCTACATAGTGCAAGGGCCCTCTAGTTAACGTAGATCGTGCAAGTGTCCGCTAGTTAACCTACATAGTCCACGTGCCTGCTAGGTAACCTAGATAGTCCAAGTGCCCGCTAGGCATCCTTCATAATCCAAGTGCCTGCTAGGTAACCTAGATAGTCCAAGTGCCCGCTAGTTAACCTAGATAGTCCTAGTGCCCGTTAGTTAACCTAGATAGTCCAAGTGCCCACTAGGGCACGTACATAGTCCAAGGGCCCACTAGTTAACCTACATAGTCCAAGGTCCGTTAGTTAACCTAGATAGTCCAAGTGCCCGCTAGATAACCTACATAGTACATGGGCCCGCTAGTTGACCTAGATAGTCAAAGTGCCCGCTAGTTAACCTGAGTAGTACAAATGTCCGATAGGGATCCTACATAGTCCAAGTGCCCGCTAGTTAACCTACATAATCCAAGTCCCCGCTAGGTAACCTAGACAGTCCAAGTGACCATTGGGTTACCTACATAGTCCAAGTCCCGTTCGTTAACCTACATAGTCCAAGTGCCCGCTAGGTAACGTAGATAGCCCAAGTGCCCGCTAGGAAACGTACATAGTCCAAGTGCCCTCTAGTTAACCTAGACAGTCCATGTACCCGATAGGGAACCTATAGTCCAACTGCCCGCTGGGAACCTACATAGTCCAATTGCTCGCTAGGCAACCTACATATTCCAAGTGCCTGCTAGGTAACCTAAATAGTCCGAGTGCCCGGTAGGGAACCTACATAGTCCAAGTGCCCACTAGGTAACCTAGACAGTCCAATTGCCCGCTAGTTAACCTAGACAGTCCAAGTACCCGCTAGGGAACCTACATAGTCCAAGTGCCCGCTAGGTAACCTAAGTAGTCCAAGTGCCCGCTAGGTAACCTAAGTAGTCCAAATGTCCGATAGGGATCCTACATAGTCCAAGTGCCCGCTAGGTTACCTACATAGTCCAAGTGCACATTCGTTAACCTACATAGTCCAAGTGCCCGCTGGTAACCTACATAGTCCAAGGGCCCGCTAGGTAACCTTGATAGTCCATGTGCCTTCTAGTTAACCTACATAGTCCAAGTGCCCGCTAGGTAACCTATATAGTCCGAGTGCCCACGAGGTAACCTAAATAATCCAAATGCCCGCTAGGGAAACTACATAGTCCAAGTGCCCGTTAGTTAACCTAGATAGTCCAAGTGCCCCCTAGGGGACGTACATAGTCCAAGTGCCCGCTAGGTAACCTAGATAGTCCAAGTGCGCGCTAGGGTATGTACATAGTCCGAGTGCCGGTTAGGAAACCTAGATAGTCCAAGTGCCTGCTAGTCAACCTACATAGTCTAAGGTCCGCTAGTTAACCTAGATAGTCCAAGTGCCGGCTAGTTAACCTAGATAGTCCAAGTGCTGGCTAGTTAACTTAAGTAGTCCAAATGTCCGATAGGGATCCTACATAGTCCAAGTGCCCTCTAGTTAACCTACATAGTCCAAGTGCCCGTTCGTTAACCTAGATAGTCAAAGTGCCCGCTAGGTAACCTAGACAGTCCAAGTGCCCGCTAGGTTACCTACATAGTCCAAGTGCCCGTTCGTTAACCTAGATAGTACAAGTGCCCCCTAGGTTACCTAGACAGTCCAAGTGCCCTCTAGTTAACCTACATAGTCCAAATGCCCGATAGGGAACCTACATAATCCAAGTGCCCGCTAGGGAACCTACATAGTCCAAGTGCCCGCTAGGCAACCTACATAGTTCAAGTGCCCGTTAGTTAACCTAGATAGTCCAAGTGCCCACTAGGGGACGTACATAGTCCAAGTGCCCGCTAGGTAACCTACATAGTCCAAGTTCCCGATGGTAACATAAATAGTCCAAATGCCCGCTAGGGAAACTACATAGTCCAAGTGCCTGCTAGTTAACCTAGATAGTCCAAGTGCCTGCTAGTAAACCTACATAATCCATGGGCCCGCTAGTTAACCTACATAGTGCAATGGCCTACTAGTTAACCTAGATCATGCAAGTGTCCGCTAGTTAACCTACATAGTCCAAAAGCCTGCTAGGTAACCTAGATAGTCCAAGTGCCCGCTAGGCATCCTTCATAATCCAAGTGCCTGCTAGGTAACCTAGATAGTCCAAGTGCCCGCTAGTTAACCTAGATAGTCCTAGTGCCCGTTAGTTAACCTAGATGGTCCAAGTGCCCACTCGGGGACGTACATAGTCCAAGGGCCTGCTAGTTAACCTACATAGTCCAAGGTCCGTTAGTTAACCTAGATAGTCCAAGTGCCCGTTAGTTAACCTAGATAGTCAAAGTGCCCGCTAGTTACCCTAAGTAGTACAAATGTCCGAATGGGATCCTACATAGTCCAAGTGCCCGCTAGTTAACCTACATAGTCCAAGTCCTCGCTAGGTAACCTAGACAGTCCAAGTGACCATTAGGTTACCTACATAGTCCAAGTGCCCATTCGTTAACCTACATAGTCCAAGTGCCCGCTATGTAACGTAGATAGCCCAAGTGCCCGCTAGGAAACGTACATAGTCTAAATGCCTAGGTAACTTAGATAGTCCAAGTGCCCGCTAGTTAACGTACATAGTCCAAGTGCCTGCTAGGTAAACTATATTGTCCATGTGCCCACTAGGTAACCTAGACAGTCCAATTGCCCGCTAGTTAACCTAGACAGTCCAAGTACCCGATAGAGAACCTACATAGTCCAAGTGCCCGCTAGGGAACCTACATAGTCCAAGTGCCTGCTAGGTAACCTAGATAGTCCAATTGCCCATTAGCTAACGTAGATATTCGAAGTGTCCGCTAGTTAACCTACATAGTCCAAGTGCACGTTCGTTAACCTAGATAGGCCAAGTGCCCGCTGGTAACCTACATAGTTCAAGGGCCCGCTAGGTAACCTTATAGTCCAAGTGCCTTCTAGTTAACCTACATACTCCAAGTGCCCGCTAGGTAACCTACATAGTCCATGTGCCCACTACGTAACCTAAGTAATCCAAATGCCCGCTAGGGAAACTATATAGTCCAAGTGCCTGCTACTTAACCTAGATAGTCCAAGTGCCCACTAGTAAACCTAGATAGTCCAAGGGCCCGCTAGTTAATCTAGATAGTCCAAGTGCCCGCTAGTTAACCTAGATAGTCCAAGTGTCCGCTAGTTAACCTAGATCGTCCAAGGGCCCGCTAGTTAATCTAGATAGTCCAAGTGCCCGCTAGTTAACCTAGATAGTCCAAATGCCCACTAGTTAACCTAGATCGTCCAAGTGCCCGCTAGTTAACCTAGATAATCCAAGTGCCCGCTAGTTAACCTACATAGTCCAAGGGCCCTCTAGTTAACCTAGATAGTCCAAGTGTCCGCTAGTTACCCTACATAGTCCAAGTGCCCGCTGGGTAACCTAGATAGTCCAAGGTCCTGCTAGTTAACCTACATAGTCCAATGCCAGATAGGGAACCTACATAGTCCAAGTGCCCGCTGAGGAACGTACATAGTCAAGTGCCCGATAGGGAACCTATATATTCCAAGTGCCCATTAGGGAACCTAGATAGTCCAAGTGCCCATAGGGAACCTATATAGTCCATGTGCCCGCTAGGGAACCTACATAGTCAAAGTGCCCGCTATGGAACCTGCATTGTGCAAGTGCCCGCTAGTTAGACTAGATAGTCCAAGTGCCCGCTAGTTAACCTACATAGTCTAAGGTCAGCTAGTTAACCTAGATAGTCCAAGTGCCCGCTAGTTAACCTAGATAGTCAAAGTGCCCGCTAGTTTACCTAAGTAGTACAAATGTCTGATAGGGATCCTACATAATCCAAGTGCCCGCTAGTTAACCTACATAATCCAAGTCCCCGCTAGGTAACCTAGACAGTCCAAGTGACCATTGGGTTACCTACATAGTCCAAGTCCCGTTCGTTAACCTACATAGTCCAAGTGCCCGCTACGTAACGTAGATAGCCCAAGTGCCCGCTAGGAAACGTACATAGTCCAAGTGCCCTCTAGGTAACCTAGATAGTCCAAGTGCCCGCTAGTTAACCCACATAGTCCAAGTGCCTGCTAGGTAAACTACATAGTCCAAGTGCCCACTAGGTAACCTAGACAGTCCAATTGCCCGCTAGTTAACCTAAACAGTCCAAGTACCTGATAGGGAACCTACATAGTCCAAGTGCCCGCTAGGGAACCTACATAGTCCTAGTGCTCGCTAGGCAACCTACATAGTCCAAGTGCCCGTTAGTTAACCTAGATAGTCAAAGTGCCTGCTAGGTAACCTAAATAGTCCAAGTGCCCGCTAGGGAACCTATATAGTCCAAGTGCCTGCTAGGTAAGCTAGATAGTCCAATTGCCCGTTAGCTAACCTAGATAGTCGAAGTGTCCACTAGTTAACCTACATAGTCAAAGTGTCCGTTCGTTAACCTAGATAGGCCAAGTGCCCGCTAGGTAACCTAGACAGTCCAAGTGCCCGCTAGCTTACCTACATAGTCCAAGTGCCCACTAGGTAACCTAAGTAATCCAAATGCCCGCTAGGGAAACTACATAGTCCAAGTGCCTGCTACTTATCCTAGATAGTCCAAGTGCCCGCTAGTGAACCTAGATAGTCCAAGGGCCCGCTAGTTAATCTAGATAGTCCAAGTGCCCGCTAGTTAACCTAGATAATCCAAGTGCCCACTAGTTAACCTACATAGTCCAAGGGCCCTCTAGTTAACCTAGATAGTCCAAGTGTCCGCTAGTTACCCTACATAGTCCAAGTACCCGCTAGGTAACCTAGATCGTCCAAGGTCCTGCTATTTAACCTACATAGTCCAATGCCCGATATGGAACCTACATAGTCCAAGTGCCCGCTGAGGAACCTACATAGTCCAAGTGCCCGATAGGGAACCTATATATTCCAAGTGCCCATTAGGGAACGTAGATAGTCAAAGTACCCATAGGGAACCTATATAGTCCAAGTGCCCGCTAGGGAACCTACATAGTCAAAGTGCCCGCTATGGAACCTGCATTGTGCAAGTGCCCGCTAGTTAACCTAGATAGTCCAAGTGCCCGCTAGTTAACCTACATAGTCCAAGGTCAGCTAGTTAACCTAGATCGTCCAAGTGCCCGCTAGTTAACCTACATAGTCCAAGGTCAGCTAAGTTAACTTAGATAGTCCAAGTGCCCGCTAGTTAACCTACATAGTCCAAGGTCCGTTAGTTAACCTAGATAGTCCAAGTGCCCGCTAGTTAACCTACATAGTACAAGGGCCCGCTAGTTGACCTAGATAGTCCAAGTGCCCGCTAGTTAACCTAGATAGTCAAAGTGCCCGCTAGTTAACCTAAGTAGTACAAATGTCCGATAGGGATCCTACATAGTCCAAGTGCCCGCTAGTTAACCTACATAGTCCAAGTCCCCGCTAGGTAACCTAGACAGTCCAAGTGACCATTAGGTTACCTACATAGTCCAAGTCCCGTTCGTTAACCTACATAGTCCAAGTGCCCGCTAGGTAACGTAGATAGCCCAAGTGCCCGCTAGGATACGTACATAGTCCAAGTGCTCTCTAGGTAACCTAGATAGTCCAAGTGCCCGCTAGTTAACCTACATAGTCCAAGTGCCCACTAGGTAACCTAGACAGTCCAATTGCCCGCTAGTTAACATAGACAGTCCAAGTACCTGATAGGGAACCTACATAGTCCAAGTGCCCGCTAGGGAACTTACATAGTCCTAGTGCTCGCTAGGCAACCTACATAGTCCAAGTGCCCGTTAGTTAACCTAGATCTTCAAAGTGCCTGCTAGGTAACCTAAATAGTCCAATTGCCCGCTAGGGAACCTATATAGTCCAAGTGCCTGCTAGGTAAGCTAGATAGTCCAATTGCCCGTTAGCTAACCTAGATAGTCGAAGTGTCCACTAGTTAACCTACATAGTCCAAGTGTCCGTTCGTTAACCTAGATAGGCCAAGTGCCCGCTAGGCAACCTAGACAGTCCAAGTGCCCGCTAGGTTACCTACATAGTCCAAGTGCACGTTCGTTAACCTAGATAGTCCAAGTGCCCGCTGGTAACCTACATAGTCCAAGGGCCCGCTAGGTAACCTTGATAGTCCAAGTGCCTTCTAGTTAACCTACATAGTCCAAGTGCCCGCTAGTTAACCTAGATCGTCCAAGGGCCCGCTAGTTAATCTAGATAGTCCAAGTGCCCGCTAGTTAACCTAGATAGTCCAAGTGCCCGCTAGTTAACCTAGATCGTCCAAGTGCCCGCTAGTTAACCTAGATAATCCAAGTGCCCGCTAGTTAACCTACATAGTCCAAGGGCCTTCTAGTTAACCTAGATAGTCCAAGTGTCCGCTAGTTACCCTACATAGTCCAAGTGCCCGCTAGGTAACCTAGATAGTCCAAGGTCCTGCTAGTTAACCTACATAGTCCAAGTGCCCGCTGAGGAACGTACATAGTCAAGTGCCCGATAGGGAACCTATATATTCCAAGTGCCCATTAGGGAACCTAGATAGTCCAAGTGCCCATAGGGAACCTATATAGTCCATGTGCCCGCTAGGGAACCTACATAGTCAAAGTGCCCGCTATGGAAGCTGCATTGTGCAAGTGCCCGCTAGTTAGACTAGATAGTCCAAGTGCCCGCTAGTTAACCTACATAGTCCAAGGTCAGCTAGTTAACCTAGATAGTCCAAGTGCCCGCTAGTTAACCTAGATAGTCAAAGTGCCCGCTAGTTAACCTAAGTAGTACAAATGTCTGATAGGGATCCTACATAGTCCAAGTGCCCGCTAGTTAACCTACATTATCCAAGTCCCCGCTAGGTAACCTAGACAGTCCAAGTGACCATTGGGTTACCTACATAGTCCAAGTCCCGTTCGTTAACCTACATAGTCCAAGTGCCCGCTAGGTAACGTAGATAGCCCAAGTGCCCGCTAGGAAACGTACATAGTCCAAGTGCCCTCTAGGTAACCTAGATAGTCCAAGTGCCCGCTAGTTAACCCACATAGTCCAAGTGCCTGCTAGGTAAACTACATAGTCCAAGTGCCCACAAGGTAACCTAGACAGTCCAATTGCCCGCTAGTTAACCTAAACAGTCCAAGTACCTGATAGGGAACCTACATAGTCCAAGTGCCCGCTAGGGAACCTACATAGTCCTAGTGCTCGCTAGGCAACCTACATAGTCCAAGTGCCCGTTAGTTAACCTAGATAGTCAAAGTGCCTGCTAGGTAACCTAAATAGTCCAAGTGCCCGCTAGGGAACCTATATAGTCCAAGTGCCTGCTAGGTAAGCTAGATAGTCCAATTGCCCGTTAGCTAACCTAGATAGTCGAAGTGTCCACTAGTTAACCTACATAGTCAAAGTGTCCGTTCGTTAACCTAGATAGGCCAAGTGCCCGCTAGGTAACCTAGACAGTCCAAGTGCCCGCTAGCTTACCTACATAGTCCAAGTGCCCACTAGGTAACCTAAGTAATCCAAATGCCCGCTAGGGAAACTACATAGTCCAAGTGCCTGCTACTTATCCTAGATAGTCCAAGTGCCCGCTAGTGAACCTAGATAGTCCAAGGGCCCGCTAGTTAATCTAGATAGTCCAAGTGCCCGCTAGTTAACCTAGATAATCCAAGTGCCCACTAGTTAACCTACATAGTCCAAGGGCCCTCTAGTTAACCTAGATAGTCCAAGTGTCCGCTAGTTACCCTACATAGTCCAAGTACCCGCTAGGTAACCTAGATCGTCCAAGGTCCTGCTATTTAACCTACATAGTCCAATGCCCGATATGGAACCAACATAGTCCAAGTGCCCGCTGAGGAACCTACATAGTCCAAGTGCCCGATAGGGAACCTATATATTCCAAGTGCCCATTAGGGAACGTAGATAGTCAAAGTACCCATAGGGAACCTATATAGTCCAAGTGCCCGCTAGGGAACCTACATAATCAAAGTGCCCGCTATGGAACCTGCATTGTGCAAGTGCCCGCTAGTTAACCTAGATAGTCCAAGTGCCCGCTAGTTAACCTACATAGTCCAAGGTCAGCTAGTTAACCTAGATAGTCCAAGTGCCCGCTAGTTAACCTACATAGTCCAAGGTCAGCTAGTTAACTTAGATAGTCCAAGTGCCCGCTAGTTAACCTACATAGTCCAAGGGCCCGCTAGTTAACCTACATAGTCCAAGGTCCGTTAGTTAACCTAGATAGTCCAAGTGCCCGCTAGTTAACCTACATAGTACAAGGGCCCGCTAGTTGACCTAGATAGTCCAAGTGCCCGCTAGTTAACCTAGATAGTCAAAGTGCCCGCTAGTTAACCTAAGTAGTACAAATGTCCGATAGGGATCCTACATAGTCCAAGTGCCCGCTAGTTAACCTACATAGTCCAATCCCCGCTAGGTAACCTAGACAGTCCAAGTGACCATTAGGTTACCTACATAGTCCAAGTCCCGTTCGTTAACCTACATAGTCCAAGTGCCCGCTAGGTAACGTAGATAGCCCAAGTGCCCGCTAGGATACGTACATAGTCCAAGTGCTCTCTAGGTAACCTAGATAGTCCAAGTGCCCGCTAGTTAACCTACATAGTCCAAGTGCCCACTAGGTAACCTAGACAGTCCAATTGCCCGCTAGTTAACATAGACAGTCCAAGTACCTGATAGGGAACCTACATAGTCCAAGTGCCCGCTAGGGAACCTACATAGTCTTGGTGCTCGCTAGGCAACCTACATAGTCCAAGTGCCCGTTAGTTAACCTAGATCTTCAAAGTGCCTACTAGGTAACCTAAATAGTCCAATTGCCCGCTAGGGAACCTATATAGTCCAAGTGCCCGCTATGGAACCTGCATTGTGCAAGTGCCCGCTAGTTAGACTAGATAGTCCAAGTGCCCGCTAGTTAACCTACATAGTCTAAGGTCAGCTAGTTAACCTAGATAGTCCAAGTGCCCGCTAGTTAACCTAGATAGTCAAAGTGCCCGCTAGTTAACCTAAGTAGTACAAATGTCTGATAGGGATCCTACATAGTCCAAGTGCCCGCTAGTTAACCTACATAATCCAAGTCCCCTCTAGGTAACCTAGACAGTCCAAGTGACCATTGGGTTACCTACATAGTCCAAGTCCCGTTCGTTAACCTACATAGTCCAAGTGCCCGCTACGTAACGTAGATAGCCCAAGTGCCCGCTAGGAAACGTACATAGTCCAAGTGCCCTCTAGGTAACCTAGATAGTCCAAGTGCCCGCTAGTTAACCCACATAGTCCAAGTGCCTGCTAGGTAAACTACATAGTCCAAGTGCCCACTAGGTAACCTAGACAGTCCAATTGCCCGCTAGTTAACCTAAACAGTCCAAGTACCTGATAGGGAACCTACATAGTCCAAGTGCCCGCTAGGGAACCTACATAGTCCTAGTGCTCGCTAGGCAACCTACATAGTCCAAGTGCCCGTTAGTTAACCTAGATAGTCAAAGTGCCTGCTAGGTAACCTAAATAGTCCAAGTGCCCGCTAGGGAACCTATATAGTCCAAGTGCCTGCTAGGTAAGCTAGATAGTCCAATTGCCCGTTAGCTAACCTAGATAGTCGAAGTGTCCACTAGTTAACCTACATAGTCAAAGTGTCCGTTCGTTAACCTAGATAGGCCAAGTGCCCGCTAGGTAACCTAGACAGTCCAAGTGCCCGCTAGCTTACCTACATAGTCCAAGTGCCCACTAGGTAACCTAAGTAATCCAAATGCCCGCTAGGGAAACTACATAGTCCAAGTGCCTGCTACTTATCCTAGATAGTCCAAGTGCCCGCTAGTGAACCTAGATAGTCCAAGGGCCCGCTAGTTAATCTAGATAGTCCAAGTGCCCGCTAGTTAACCTAGATAATCCAAGTGCCCACTAGTTAACCTACATAGTCCAAGGGCCCTCTAGTTAACCTAGATAGTCCAAGTGTCCGCTAGTTACCCTACATAGTCCAAGTACCCGCTAGGTAACCTAGATCGTCCAAGGTCCTGCTATTTAACCTACATAGTCCAATGCCCGATATGGAACCTACATAGTCCAAGTGCCCGCTGAGGAACCTACATAGTCCAAGTGCCCGATAGGGAACCTATATATTCCAAGTGCCCATTAGGGAACGTAGATAGTCAAAGTACCCATAGGGAACCTATATAGTCCAAGTGCCCGCTAGGGAACCTACATAGTCAAAGTGCCCGCTATGGAACCTGCATTGTGCAAGTGCCCGCTAGTTAACCTAGATAGTCCAAGTGCCCGCTAGTTAACCTACATAGTCCAAGGTCAGCTAGTTAACCTAGATCGTCCAAGTGCCCGCTAGTTAACCTACATAGTCCAAGGTCAGCTAAGTTAACTTAGATAGTCCAAGTGCCCGCTAGTTAACCTACATAGTCCAAGGGCCCGCTAGTTAACCTACATAGTCCAAGGTCCGTTAGTTAACCTAGATAGTCCAAGTGCCCGCTAGTTAACCTACATAGTACAAGGGCCCGCTAGTTGACCTAGATAGTCCAAGTGCCCGCTAGTTAACCTAGATAGTCAAAGTGCCCGCTAGTTAACCTAAGTAGTACAAATGTCCGATAGGGATCCTACATAGTCCAAGTGCCCGCTAGTTAACCTACATAGTCCAAGTCCCCGCTAGGTAACCTAGACAGTCCAAGTGACCATTAGGTTACCTACATAGTCCAAGTCCCGTTCGTTAACCTACATAGTCCAAGTGCCCGCTAGGTAACGTAGATAGCCCAAGTGCCCGCTAGGATACGTACATAGTCCAAGTGCTCTCTAGGTAACCTAGATAGTCCAAGTGCCCGCTAGTTAACCTACATAGTCCAAGTGCCCACTAGGTAACCTAGACAGTCCAATTGCCCGCTAGTTAACCTAGACAGTCCAAGTACCTGATAGGGAACCTACATAGTCCAAGTGCCCGCTAGGGAACTTACATAGTCCTAGTGCTCGCTAGGCAACCTACATAGTCCAAGTGCCCGTTAGTTAACCTAGATCTTCAAAGTGCCTGCTAGGTAACCTAAATAGTCCAATTGCCCGCTAGGGAACCTATATAGTCCAAGTGCCTGCTAGGTA
This sequence comes from Tenrec ecaudatus, assembly GCF_050624435.1. NCBI lineage: Eukaryota > Metazoa > Chordata > Mammalia > Afrosoricida > Tenrecidae > Tenrec > Tenrec ecaudatus. The sequence goes on along the minus strand of NW_027459373.1, from coordinate 225,890 downwards.
AGCTAGATAGTCCAATTGCCCGTTAGCTAACCTAGATAGTCGAAGTGTCCACTAGTTAACCTACATAGTCCAAGTGTCCGTTCGTTAACCTAGATAGGCCAAGTGCCCGCTAGGCAACCTAGACAGTCCAAGTGCCCGCTAGGTTACCTACATAGTCCAAGTGCACGTTCGTTAACCTAGATAGTCCAAGTGCCCGCTGGTAACCTACATAGTCCAAGGGCCCGCTAGGTAACCTTGATAGTCCAAGTGCCTTCTAGTTAACCTACATAGTCCAAGTGCCCGCTAGTTAACCTAGATCGTCCAAGGGCCCGCTAGTTAATCTAGATAGTCCAAGTGCCCGCTAGTTAACCTAGATAGTCCAAGTGCCCGCTAGTTAACCTAGATCGTCCAAGTGCCCGCTAGTTAACCTAGATAATCCAAGTGCCCGCTAGTTAACCTACATAGTCCAAGGGCCCTCTAGTTAACCTAGATAGTCCAAGTGTCCGCTAGTTACCCTACATAGTCCAAGTGCCCGCTAGGTAACCTAGATAGTCCAAGGTCCTGCTAGTTAACCTACATAGTCCAATGCCCGATAGGGAACCTACATAGTCCAAGTGCCCGCTGAGGAACGTACATAGTCAAGTGCCCGATAGGGAACCTATATATTCCAAGTGCCCATTAGGGAACCTAGATAGTCCAAGTGCCCATAGGGAACCTATATACTCCATGTGCTCGCTAGGGAACCTACATAGTCAAAGTGCCCGCTATGGAAGCTGCATTGTGCAAGTCCCAGCTAGTTAGACTAGATAGTCCAAGTGCCCGCTAGTTAACCTACATAGTCCAAGGTCAGCTAGTTAACCTAGATATTCCAAGTGCCCGCTAGTTAACCTAGATAGTCAAAGTGCCCGCTAGTTAACCTAAGTAGTACAAATGTCTGATAGGGATCCTACATAGTCCAAGTGCCCGCTAGTTAACCTACATAATCCAAGTCCCCGCTAGGTAACCTAGACAGTCCAAGTGACCATTGGGTTACCTACATAGTCCAAGTCCCGTTCGTTAACCTACATAGTCCAAGTGCCCGCTAGGTAACGTAGATAGCCCAAGTGCCCGCTAGGAAACGTACATAGTCCAAGTGCCCTCTAGGTAACCTAGATAGTCCAAGTGCCCGCTAGTTAACCCACATAGTCCAAGTGCCTGCTAGGTAAACTACATAGTCCAAGTGCCCACTAGGTAACCTAGACAGTCCAATTGCCCGCTAGTTAACCTAAACAGTCCAAGTACCTGATAGGGAACCTACATAGTCCAAGTGCCCGCTAGGGAACCTACATAGTCCTAGTGCTCGCTAGGCAACCTACATAGTCCAAGTGCCCGTTAGTTAACCTAGATAGTCAAAGTGCCTGCTAGGTAACCTAAATAGTCCAAGTGCCCGCTAGGGAACCTATATAGTCCAAGTGCCTGCTAGGTAAGCTAGATAGTCCAATTGCCCGTTAGCTAACCTAGATAGTCGAAGTGTCCACTAGTTAACCTACATAGTCAAAGTGTGCGTTCGTTAACCTAGATAGGCCAAGTGCCCGCTAGGTAACCTAGACAGTCCAAGTGCCCGCTAGCTTACCTACATAGTCCAAGTGCCCACTAGGTAACCTAAGTAATCCAAATGCCCGCTAGGGAAACTACATAGTCCAAGTGCCTGCTACTTATCCTAGATAGTCCAAGTGCCCGCTAGTGAACCTAGATAGTCCAAGGGCCCGCTAGTTAATCTAGATAGTCCAAGTGCCCGCTAGTTAACCTAGATAATCCAAGTGCCCACTAGTTAACCTACATAGTCCAAGGGCCCTCTAGTTAACCTACATAGTCCAAGTGTCCACTAGTTACCCTACATAGTCCAAGTACCCGCTAGGTAACCTAGATCGTCCAAGGTCCTGCTATTTAACCTACATAGTCCAATGCCCGATATGGAACCAACATAGTCCAAGTGCCCGCTGAGGAACCTACATAGTCCAAGTGCCCGATAGGGAACCTATATATTCCAAGTGCCCATTAGGGAACGTAGATAGTCAAAGTACCCATAGGGAACCTATATAGTCCAAGTGCCCGCTAGGGAACCTACATAGTCAAAGTGCCCGCTATGGAACCTGCATTGTGCAAGTGCCCGCTAGTTAACCTAGATAGTCCAAGTGCCCGCTAGTTAACCTACATAGTCCAAGGTCAGCTAGTTAACCTAGATAATCCAAGTGCCCGCTAGTTAACCTACATAGTCCAAGGTCAGCTAGTTAACTTAGATAGTCCAAGTGCCCGCTAGTTAACCTACATAGTCCAAGGGCCCGCTAGTTATCCTACATAGTCCAAGGTCCGTTAGTTAACCTAGATAGTCCAAGTGCCCGCTAGTTAACCTACATAGTACAAGGGCCCGCTAGTTGACCTAGATAGTCCAAGTGCCCGCTAGTTAACCTAGATAGTCAAAGTGCCCGCTAGTTAACCTAAGTAGTACAAATGTCCGATAGGGATCCTACATAGTCCAAGTGCCCGCTAGTTAACCTACATAGTCCAAGTCCCCGCTAGGTAACCTAGACAGTCCAAGTGACCATTAGGTTACCTACATAGTCCAAGTCCCGTTCGTTAACCTACATAGTCCAAGTGCCCGCTAGGTAACGTAGATAGCCCAAGTGCCCGCTAGGATACGTACATAGTCCAAGTGCTCTCTAGGTAACCTAGATAGTCCAAGTGCCCGCTAGTTAACCTACATAGTCCAAGTGCCCACTAGGTAACCTAGACAGTCCAATTGCCCGCTAGTTAACATAGACAGTCCAAGTACCTGATAGGGAACCTACATAGTCCAAGTGCCCGCTAGGGAACCTACATAGTCCAAGTGCTCGCTAGGCAACCTACATAGTCCAAGTGCCCGTTAGTTAACCTAGATAGTCATAGTGCCTGCGAGGTAACCTAAATAGTCCAAGTGCCCGCTAGGGAACCTATATAGTCCAAGTGCCTGCTAGGTAAGCTAGATAGTCCAATTGCCCGTTAGCTAACCTCGATAGTCGAAGTGTCCACTAGTTAACCTACATAGTCCAAGTGTGCGTTCGTTAACCTAGATAGGCCAAGTGCCCGCTAGGTAACCTAGACAGTCCAAGTGCCCGCTAGGTTACCTACATAGTCCAAGTGCACGTTCGTTAACCTAGATAGTCCAAGTGCCCGCTGGTAACCTACATAGTCCAAGGGCCCGCTAGGTAACCTTGATAGTCCAAGTGCTTTCTAGTTAACCTACATAGTCCAAGTGCCCGCTAGGTAACCTACATAGTCCAAGTGCCCACTAGGTAACCTAAGTAATCCAAATGCCCGCTAGGGAAAGTACATAGTCCAATTGCCTGCTACTTAACCTAGATAGTCCAAGTGCCCGCTAGTAAACCTAGATAGTCCAAGGGCCCGCTAGTTAATCTAGATAGTCCAAGTGCCCGCTAGTTAACCTAGTTAGTCCAAGTGCCCGCTAGTTAACCTAGATAGTCCAAGGGCCCGCTAGTTAATCTAGATAGTCCAAGTGCCCGCTAGTTAACCTAGATAGTCCAAGTGCCCGCTAGTTAACCTAGATCGTCCATGTGCCCGCTAGTTAACCTAGATAATCCAAGTGCCCGCTAGTTAACCTACATAGTCCAAGGGCCCTCTAGTTAACATAGATAGTCCAAGTGTCCGCTAGTTACCCTACATAGTCCAAGTGCCCGCTAGGTAACCTAGATAGTCCAAGGTCCTGCTAGTTAACCTACATAGTCCAATGCCCAATAGGGAACCTACATAGTCCAGGTGCCTGCTGAGGAACCTACATAGTCCAAGTGCCCGATAGGGAACCTATATATTCCAAGTGCCCATTAGGGAACCTTATAGTCCAAGTGCCCATAGGGAACCTATATAGTCCATGTGCCCGCTAGGGAACCTACATAGTCAAAGTGCCCGCTAGGGAACCTGCATTGTGCAAGTGCCCGCTAGTTAACCTAGATAGTCCAAGTGCCCGCTAGTTAACCTACATAATGCAAGGTCAGCTAGTTAACCCAGATAGTCCAAGTGCCCGCTAGTTAACCTACATAGTCCAAGGTCAGCTAGTTAACTTAGATAGTCCAAGTGCCCGCTAGTTAACCTACATAGTCCAAGGGCCCGCTAGTTAACCTACATAGTCCAAGGTCCATTAGTTAACCTAGATAGTCAAAGTGCCCGCTAGGGAACCTGCATTGTGCAAGTGCCCGCTAGTTAACCTAGATAGTCCAAGTGCCCGCTAGTTAACCTACATAGTCCAAGGTCAGCTAGTTAACCCAGATAGTCCAAGTGCCCGCTAGTTAACCTACATAGTCCAAGGTCAGCTAGTTAACTTAGATAGTCCAAGTGCCCGCTAGTTAAACTACATAGTCCAAGTGCCCGCTAGTTAAGCTACATAATCCAAGTGCCTGCTAGGTAAACTACATAGTCCAAGTGCCCACTAGGTAACCTAGACAGTCCAATTGCCCGCTAGTTAACCTAGACAGTCCAAGTACCTGATAGGGAACCTACATAGTCCAAGTGCCCGCTAGGGAACCTACATAGTCCTAGTGCTCGCTAGGCAACCTACATAGTCCAAGTGCCCGTTAGTTAACCTAGATAGTCAAAGTGCCTGCTAGGTAACCTAAATAGTCCAAGTGCCCGCTAGGGAACCTATATAGTCCAAGTGCCTGCTAGGTAAGCTAGATAGTCCAATGGCCCGTTAGCTAACCTAGATACTCGAAGTGTCCACTAGTTAACCTACATAGTCCAAGTGTGCGTTCGTTAACCTAGATAGGCCAAGTGCCCGCTAGGTAACCTAGACAGTCCAAGTGCCCGCTAGGTTACCTACATAGTCCAAGTGCACGTTCGTTAACCTAGATAGTCCAAGTGCCCGCTGGTAACCTACATAGTCCAAGGGCCCGCTAGGTAACCTTGATAGTCCAAGTGCCTTCTAGTTAACCTACATAGTCCAAGTGCCCGCTAGGTAACCTACATAGTACAAGTGCCCACTAGGTAACCTAAGTAATCCAAATGCCCGCTAGGGAAACTACATAGTCCAAGTGCCTGCTACTTAACCTAGATAGTCCAAGTGCCCGCTAGTAAACCTAGATAGTCCAAGTGCCCGCTAGTTAACCTAGATAGTCCAAGTGCCCGCTAGTTAACCTAGATCGTCCAAGTGCCCGCTAGTTAACCTAGATAATCCAAGTGCCCGCTAGTTAACCTAGATAGTCCAAGGGCCCTCTAGTTAACCTAGATAGTCCAAGTGTCCGCTAGTTACCCTACATAGTCCAAGTGCCCGCTTGGGAACCTACATAGTCCAGGTGCCTGCTGAGGAACCTACATAGTCCAAGTGCCCGATAGGGAAACTATATATTCCAAGTGCCCATTAGGGAACCTTATAGTCCAAGTGCCCATAGGGAACCTATATAGTCCATGTGCCCTCTAGGGAACCTACATATTCAAAGTGCCCGCTAGGGAATCTGCATTGTGTAAATGCCCGCTAGTTAACCTAGATAGTCCAAGTGCCCGCTAGTTAACCTACATAGTCCAAGGTCAGCTAGTTAACTTAGATAGTCCAAGTGCCCGCTAGTTAACCTACATAGTCCAAGGGCCCTCTATGTAACCTAGATAGTCCAAGTGTCCGCTAGTTACCCTACATAGTCCAAGTGCCCGCTAGGGAACCTACATAGTCCAGGTGCCTGCTGAGGAACCTACATAGTCCAAGTGCCCGATAGGGAACCTATATATTCCAAGTGCCCATTAGGGAACCTTATAGTCCAAGTGCCCATAGGAAACCTATATAGTCCATGTGCCCGCTAGGGAACCTACATATTCAAAGTGCCCTCTAGGGAACCTGCATTGTGCAAGTGCCCGCTAGTTAACCTAGATAGTCCAAGTGCCCGCTAGTTAACCTATATAATCCAAGGTCAGCTAGTTAACCCAGAAAGTCCAAGTGCCCGCTAGTTAACCTACATAGTCCAAGGTCAGCTAGTTAACTTAGATAGTCCAAGTGCCCGCTAGTTAACATACATAGTCCAAGGGCCCGCTAGGGAACCTGCATTGTGCAAGTGCCCGCTAGTTAACCTAGATAGTCCAAGTGCCCGCTAGTTAACCTATATAATCCAAGGTCAGCTAGTTAACCCAGAAAGTCCAAGTGCCCGCTAGTTAACCTACATAGTCCAAGGTCAGCTAGTTAACTTAGATAGTCCAAGGGCCCCCTAGTTAACCTACATAGTCCAAGGGCCCGCTAGTTAACCTACATAGTCCAAGGTCCGTTAGTTAACCTAGATAGTCAAAGTGCCCGCTAGGGAACCTGCATTGTGCAAGTGCCCGCTAGTTAACCTAGACAGTCCAAGTGCCCGCTAGTTAACCTACATAGTCCAAGGTCAGCTAGTTAACCCAGATAGTCCAAGTGCCCGCTCGTTAACCTACATAGTCCAAGGTCAGCTAGTTAACTTAGATAGTCCAAGTGCCCGCTAGTTAACCTACATAGTCCAAGTGCCCACTAGTTAACTTACATAGTACAAGGGCCCGCTAGTTGACCTAGATAGTCCAAGTGCCTGCTAGTTAACCTAGATAGTCAAAGTGCCTGCTAGTTAACCTAAGTAGTACAAATTTCCTATAGGGATCCTACATAGTCCAAGTGCCCGCTAGTTAACCTACATAGTCCAAGTCACCGCTAGGTAACCTAGACAGTCCAAGTGACCATTAGGTTAACTACATATTCCAAGTCCCGTTCGTTAACCTACATAGTCCAAGTACCCGCTAGGTAACGTAGATAGCCCAAGTGCCCGATAGGAAACGTACATAGTCCAAGTGCCCTCTAGGTAACCTACATAGTCCAAGTGCCTGCTAGGTAAACTACATAGTCCAAGTGCCCACTAGGTAACCTAGACAGTCCAATTGCCCGCTAGTTAACATAGACAGTCCAAGTACCTGATAGGGAACCTACATAGTCCAAGTGCCCGCTAGGGAACCTATATAGTCCAAGTGCTCGCTAGGCAACCTACATAATCCAAATGCCCGTTAGTTAACCTAGATAGTCATAGTGCCTGCGAGGTAACCTAAATAGTCCAAGTGCCCACTAGGGAACCTATATAGTCCAAGTGCCTGCTAGGTAAGCTAGATAGTCCAATTGCCCGTTAGCTAACCTAGATAGTCGAAGTGTCCACTAGTTAACCTACATAGTCCAAGTGTCTGTTCGTTAACCTAGATAGGCCAAGTGCCCGCTAGGTAACCTAGACAGTCCAAGTGCCCGCTAGGTTACCTACATTGTCCAAGTGCACGTTCGTTAACCTAGATAGTCCATGTGCCCGCTGGTAACCTACATAGTCCAAGGGCCCGCTAGGTAACCTTGATAGTCCAAGTGCCTTCTAGTTAACCTACATAGTCCAAGTGCCCACTAGGTAACCTAAGTAATCCAAATGCCCGCTAGGGAAACTACATAGTCCAAGTGCCCGTTAGTTAACCTAGATAGTCCAAGTGCCCACTAGGGGACGTACATTGTCCAAGTGCCCGTTGGTACCCTAGATAGTCCAAGTGCGCGCTAGGGTATGTACATAGTCCGAGTGCCGGCTAGGAAACCTAGATAGTCCAAGTGCCCGCTAGTTAACCTACATAGTCCAAGGTCCGCGAGTTAACCTAGATAGTCCAAGTGGCCGCTAGTTAACCTAGATAGTCCAAGTGCCCGCTAGTTAACCTACATAGTCCAAGGTCAGCTAGTTAACTTAGATAGTCCAAGTGCCCGCTAGTTAACCTACATAGTCCAAGGGCCCTCTATGTAACCTAGATAGTCCAAGTGTCCGCTAGTTACCCTACATAGTCCAAGTGCCCGCTAGGGAACCTACATAGTCCAGGTGCCTGCTGAGGAACCTACATAGTCCAAGTGCCCGATAGGGAACCTATATATTCCAAGTGCCCATTAGGGAACCTTATAGTCCAAGTGCCCATAGGAAACCTATATAGTCCATGTGCCCGCTAGGGAACCTACATATTCAAAGTGCCCTCTAGGGAACCTGCATTGTGCAAGTGCCCGCTAGTTAACCTAGATAGTCCAAGTGCCCGCTAGTTAACCTATATAATCCAAGGTCAGCTAGTTAACCCAGAAAGTCCAAGTGCCCGCTAGTTAACCTACATAGTCCAAGGTCAGCTAGTTAACTTAGATAGTCCAAGTGCCCGCTAGTTAACATACATAGTCCAAGGGCCCGCTAGGGAACCTGCATTGTGCAAGTGCCCGCTAGTTAACCTAGATAGTCCAAGTGCCCGCTAGTTAACCTATATAATCCAAGGTCAGCTAGTTAACCCAGAAAGTCCAAGTGCCCGCTAGTTAACCTACATAGTCCAAGGTCAGCTAGTTAACTTAGATAGTCCAAGGGCCCCCTAGTTAACCTACATAGTCCAAGGGCCCGCTAGTTAACCTACATAGTCCAAGGTCCGTTAGTTAACCTAGATAGTCAAAGTGCCCGCTAGGGAACCTGCATTGTGCAAGTGCCCGCTAGTTAACCTAGACAGTCCAAGTGCCCGCTAGTTAACCTACATAGTCCAAGGTCAGCTAGTTAACCCAGATAGTCCAAGTGCCCGCTCGTTAACCTACATAGTCCAAGGTCAGCTAGTTAACTTAGATAGTCCAAGTGCCCGCTAGTTAACCTACATAGTCCAAGTGCCCACTAGTTAACTTACATAGTACAAGGGCCCGCTAGTTGACCTAGATAGTCCAAGTGCCTGCTAGTTAACCTAGATAGTCAAAGTGCCTGCTAGTTAACCTAAGTAGTACAAATTTCCTATAGGGATCCTACATAGTCCAAGTGCCCGCTAGTTAACCTACATAGTCCAAGTCACCGCTAGGTAACCTAGACAGTCCAAGTGACCATTAGGTTAACTACATATTCCAAGTCCCGTTCGTTAACCTACATAGTCCAAGTACCCGCTAGGTAACGTAGATAGCCCAAGTGCCCGATAGGAAACGTACATAGTCCAAGTGCCCTCTAGGTAACCTACATAGTCCAAGTGCCTGCTAGGTAAACTACATAGTCCAAGTGCCCACTAGGTAACCTAGACAGTCCAATTGCCCGCTAGTTAACATAGACAGTCCAAGTACCTGATAGGGAACCTACATAGTCCAAGTGCCCGCTAGGGAACCTATATAGTCCAAGTGCTCGCTAGGCAACCTACATAATCCAAGTGCCCGTTAGTTAACCTAGATAGTCATAGTGCCTGCGAGGTAACCTAAATAGTCCAAGTGCCCACTAGGGAACCTATATAGTCCAAGTGCCTGCTAGGTAAGCTAGATAGTCCAATTGCCCGTTAGCTAACCTAGATAGTCGAAGTGTCCACTAGTTAACCTACATAGTCCAAGTGTCTGTTCGTTAACCTAGATAGGCCAAGTGCCCGCTAGGTAACCTAGACAGTCCAAGTGCCCGCTAGGTTACCTACATTGTCCAAGTGCACGTTCGTTAACCTAGATAGTCCATGTGCCCGCTGGTAACCTACATAGTCCAAGGGCCCGCTAGGTAACCTTGATAGTCCAAGTGCCTTCTAGTTAACCTACATAGTCCAAGTGCCCACTAGGTAACCTAAGTAATCCAAATGCCCGCTAGGGAAACTACATAGTCCAAGTGCCCGTTAGTTAACCTAGATAGTCCAAGTGCCCACTAGGGGACGTACATTGTCCAAGTGCCCGTTGGTACCCTAGATAGTCCAAGTGCGCGCTAGGGTATGTACATAGTCCGAGTGCCGGCTAGGAAACCTAGATAGTCCAAGTGCCCGCTAGTTAACCTACATAGTCCAAGGTCCGCGAGTTAACCTAGATAGTCCAAGTGGCCGCTAGTTAACCTAGATAGTCCAAGTGCCCGCTAGTTAACTTAAGTAGTCCAAAGGTCCGATAGGGATCCTACATAATCCAAGTGCCCGCTAGTTAACCTACATAGTCCAAGTGCCCGATAGGGAACCTACATAATCCAAGTGCCCGATAGGGAACCTACATAATCCAAGTGCCCGCTAGGGAAACTACATAGTCCAAGGGCCCACTAGGGGACGTACATAGTCCATGTGCCCGCTAGGTAACCTACATAGTCCATATTCCCGATGGTAACCTAAATAGTCCAAATGTCCGCTAGGGAAACTACATAGTCCAAGTTCCTGCTAGTTAACCTAGATAGTCCAAGTGCCTGCTAGTAAACCTACATAATCCATGGGCGCGCTAGTTAACCTACATAGTGCAATGGCCTACTAGTTAACCTAGATCGTGCAAGTGTCCGCTAGTTAACCTACATAGTCCACAAGCCTGCTATGTAACCTAGACAGTCCAAGTGAGCATTAGGTTACCTACATAGTCCAAGTGCCCGTTCGTTAACCTACATAGTCCAAGTGCCCGCTAGGTAACGTAGATAGCCCAAGTGCCCGCTAGGAAACGTACATAGTACAAGTGCCCTCTAGTTAACCTAGACAGTCCAAGTACCCGATAGTGAACCTACATAGTCCAACTGCCCGCTTGGAACCTACATAGTCCAAGTGCTCGCTAGTCAACCTACATAATCCAAGTGCCCGTTAGTTAACCTATATAGTCAAAGTGCCTGCTAGGTAACCTAAATAGTCCGAGTACCCCGTAGGAAACCTACATAGTCCAAGTACCCGCTAGGTAATCTAAGTAGTCCAAATGTCTGATAGGGATCCTACATAGTCCAAGTGCCCGGTAGGGAACCTACATAGTCCAAGTGCCCGCTAGGTAACCTAAGTAGTCCAAATGTCCGATAGGGATCCTACATAGTCCAAGTGCCCTCTAGGTTACCTACATAGTCCAAGTGCACGTTCGTTAACCTAGATAGTCCAAGTGCCCGCTGGTAACCTACATAGTCCAAGGGCCCGCTAGGTAACCTTGATAGTCCAAGTGCCTTCTAGTTAACCTACATAGTCCAAGTGCCCGCTAGGTAACCTATATAGTCCAAGTGCCCACTAGGTAACCTAAACAATCCAAATGCCCGCTAGAGAAACTACATAGTCCAAGTGCCCGCTAATTAACCTAGATAATCCAAGTGCCCGCTAGTTAACCTACATAGTCCAAGGGCCCTCTAGTTAACATAGATAGTCCAAGTGTCCGCTAGTTACCCTACATAGTCCAAGTGCCCGCTAGGTAACCTAGATAGTCCAAGGTCCTGCTAGTTAACCTACATAGTCCAATGCCCAATAGGGAACCTACATAGTCCAGGTGCCTGCTGAGGAACCTACATAGTCCAAGTGCCCGATAGGGAACCTATATATTCCAAGTGCCCATTAGGGAACCTTATAGTCCAAGTGCCCATAGGGATCCTATATAGTCCATGTGCCCGCTAGGGAACCTACATAGTCAAAGTGCCCGCTAGGGAACCTGCATTGTGCAAGTGCCCGCTAGTTAACCTAGATAGTCCAAGTGCCCGCTAGTTAACCTACATAATGCAAGGTCAGCTAGTTAACCCAGATAGTCCAAGTGCCCGCTAGTTAACCTACATAGTCCAAGGTCAGCTAGTTAACTTAGATAGTCCAAGTGCCCGTTGGTTAACCTACATAGTCCAAGGGCCCGCTAGTTAACCTACATAGTCCAAGGTCCATTAGTTAACCTAGATAGTCAAAGTGCCCGCTAGGGAACCTGCATTGTGCAAGTGCCCGCTAGTTAACCTAGATAGTCCAAGTGCCCGCTAGTTAACCTACATAGTCCAAGGTCAGCTAGTTAACACAGATAGTCCAAGTGCCCGCTAGTTAACCTACATAGTCCAAGGTCAGCTAGTTAACTTAGATAGTCCAAGTGCCCGCTAGTTAAACTACATAGTCCAAGTGCCCGCTAGTTAAGCTACATAATCCAAGTGCCTGCTAGGTAAACTACATAGTCCAAGTGCCCACTAGGTAACCTAGACAGTCCAATTGCCCGCTAGTTAACCTAGACAGTCCAAGTACCTGATAGGGAACCTACATAGTCCAAGTGCCCGCTAGGGAACCTACATAGTCCTAGTGCTCGCTAGGCAACCTACATAGTCCAAGTGCCCGTTAGTTAACCTAGATAGTCAAAGTGCCTGCTAGGTAACCTAAATAGTCCAAGTGCCCGCTAGGCTACCTATATAGTCCAAGTGCCTGCTAGGTAAGCTAGATAGTCCAATGGCCCGTTAGCTAACCTAGATAGTCGAAGTGTCCACTAGTTAACCTACATAGTCCAAGTGTGCGTTCGTTAACCTAGATAGGCCAAGTGCCCGCTAGGTAACCTAGACAGTCCAAGTGCCCGCTAGGTTACCTACATAGTCCAAGTGCACGTTCGTTAACCTAGATAGTCCAAGTGCCCGCTGGTAACCTACATAGTCCAAGGGCCCGCTAGGTAACCTTGATAGTCCAAGTGCCTTCTAGTTAACCTACATAGTCCAAGTGCCCGCTAGGTAACCTACATAGTACAAGTGCCCACTAGGTAACCTAAGTAATCCAAATGCCCGCTAGGGAAACTACATAGTCCAACTGCCTGCTACTTAACCTAGATAGTCCAAGTGCCCGCTAGTAAACCTAGATAGTCCAAGGGCCCGCTAGTTAATCTAGATAGTCCAAGTGCCCGCTAGTTAACCTAGATAGTCCAGGTGCCCGCTAGTTAACCTAGATAGTCCAAGGGCCCGCTAGTTAATCTAGATAGTCCAAGTGCCCGCTAGTTAACCTAGATAGTCCAAGTGCCCGCTAGTTAACCTAGATCGTCCAAGTGCCCGCTAGTTAACCTAGATAATCCAAGTGCCCGCTAGTTAACCTAGATAGTCCAAGGGCCCTCTAGTTAACCTAGATAGTCCAAGTGTCCGCTAGTTACCCTACATAGTCCAAGTGCCCGCTTGGGAACCTACATAGTCCAGGTGCCTGCTGAGGAACCTACATAGTCCAAGTGACCGATAGGGAAACTATATATTCCAAGTGCCCATTAGGGAACCTTATAGTCCAAGTGCCCATAGGGAACCTATATAGTCCATGTGCCCTCTAGGGAACCTACATATTCAAAGTGCCCGCTAGGGAATCTGCATTGTGTAAATGCCCGCTAGTTAACCTAGATAGTCCAAGTGCCCGCTAGTTAACCTACATAGTCCAAGGTCAGCTAGTTAACTTAGATAGTCCAAGTGCCCGCTAGTTAACCTACATAGTCCAAGGGCCCTCTATGTAACCTAGATAGTCCAAGTGTCCGCTAGTTACCCTACATAGTCCAAGTGCCCGCTAGGGAACCTACATAGTCCAGGTGCCTGCTGAGGAACCTACATAGTCCAAGTGCCCGATAGGGAACCTATATATTCCAAGTGCCCATTAGGGAACCTTATAGTCCAAGTGCCCATAGGAAACCTATATAGTCCATGTGCCCGCTAGGGAACCTACATATTCAAAGTGCCCTCTAGGGAACCTGCATTGTGCAAGTGCCCGCTAGTTAACCTAGATAGTCCAAGTGCCCGCTAGTTAACCTATATAATCCAAGGTCAGCTAGTTAACCCAGAAAGTCCAAGTGCCCGCTAGTTAACCTACATAGTCCAAGGTCAGCTAGTTAACTTAGATAGTCCAAGTGCCCGCTAGTTAACCTACATAGTCCAAGGGCCCGCTAGGGAACCTGCATTGTGCAAGTGCCCGCTAGTTAACCTAGATAGTCCAAGTGCCCGCTAGTTAACCTATATAATCCAAGGTCAGCTAGTTAACCCAGAAAGTCCAAGTGCCCGCTAGTTAACCTACATAGTCCAAGGTCAGCTAGTTAACTTAGATAGTCCAAGGGCCCCCTAGTTAACCTACATAGTCCAAGGGCCCGCTAGTTAACCTACATAGTCCAAGGTCCGTTAGTTAACCTAGATAGTCAAAGTGCCCGCTAGGGAACCTGCATTGTGCAAGTGCCCGCTAGTTAACCTAGACAGTCCAAGTGCCCGCTAGTTAACCTACATAGTCCAAGGTCAGCTAGTTAACCCAGATAGTCCAAGTGCCCGCTCGTTAACCTACATAGTCCAAGGTCAGCTAGTTAACTTAGATAGTCCAAGTGCCCGCTAGTTAACCTACATAGTCCAAGTGCCCACTAGTTAACTTACATAGTACAAGGGCCCGCTAGTTGACCTAGATAGTCCAAGTGCCTGCTAGTTAACCTAGATAGTCAAAGTGCCTGCTAGTTAACCTAAGTAGTACAAATTTCCTATAGGGATCCTACATAGTCCAAGTGCCCGCTAGTTAACCTACATAGTCCAAGTCACCGCTAGGTAACCTAGACAGTCCAAGTGACCATTAGGTTAACTACATATTCCAAGTCCCGTTCGTTAACCTACATAGTCCAAGTACCCGCTAGGTAACGTAGATAGCCCAAGTGCCCGATAGGAAACGTACATAGTCCAAGTGCCCTCTAGGTAACCTACATAGTCCAAGTGCCTGCTAGGTAAACTACATAGTCCAAGTGCCCACTAGGTAACCTAGACAGTCCAATTGCCCGCTAGTTAACATAGACAGTCCAAGTACCTGATAGGGAACCTACATAGTCCAAGTGCCCGCTAGGGAACCTATATAGTCCAAGTGCTCGCTAGGCAACCTACATAATCCAAGTGCCCGTTAGTTAACCTAGATAGTCATAGTGCCTGCGAGGTAACCTAAATAGTCCAAGTGCCCACTAGGGAACCTATATAGTCCAAGTGCCTGCTAGGTAAGCTAGATAGTCCAATTGCCCGTTAGCTAACCTAGATAGTCGAAGTGTCCACTAGTTAACCTACATAGTCCAAGTGTCTGTTCGTTAACCTAGATAGGCCAAGTGCCCGCTAGGTAACCTAGACAGTCCAAGTGCCCGCTAGGTTACCTACATTGTCCAAGTGCACGTTCGTTAACCTAGATAGTCCATGTGCCCGCTGGTAACCTACATAGTCCAAGGGCCCGCTAGGTAACCTTGATAGTCCAAGTGCCTTCTAGTTAACCTACATAGTCCAAGTGCCCACTAGGTAACCTAAGTAATCCAAATGCCCGCTAGGGAAACTACATAGTCCAAGTGCCCGTTAGTTAACCTAGATAGTCCAAGTGCCCACTAGGGGACGTACATTGTCCAAGTGCCCGTTGGTACCCTAGATAGTCCAAGTGCGCGCTAGGGTATGTACATAGTCCGAGTGCCGGCTAGGAAACCTAGATAGTCCAAGTGCCCGCTAGTTAACCTACATAGTCCAAGGTCCGCGAGTTAACCTAGATAGTCCGAGTGGCCGCTAGTTAACCTAGATAGTCCAAGTGCCCGCTAGTTAACTTAAGTAGTCCAAAGGTCCGATAGGGATCCTACATAATCCAAGTGCCCGCTAGTTAACCTACATAGTCCAAGTGCCCGATAGGGAACCTACATAATCCAAGTGCCCGATAGGGAACCTACATAATCCAAGTGCCCGCTAGGGAACCTACATAGTCCAAGTGCCCACTAGGGGACGTACATAGTCCATGTGCCCGCTAGGTAACCTACATAGTCCATATTCCCGATGGTAACCTAAATAGTCCAAATGTCCGCTAGGGAAACTACATAGTCCAAGTTCCTGCTAGTTAACCTAGATAGTCCAAGTGCCTGCTAGTAAACCTACATAATACATGGGCCCGCTAGTTAACCTACATAGTGCAATGGCCTACTAGTTAACCTAGATCGTGCAAGTGTCCGCTAGTTAACCTACATAGTCCACAAGCCTGCTATGTAACCTAGACAGTCCAAGTGAGCATTAGGTTACCTACATAGTCCAAGTGCCCGTTCGTTAACCTACATAGTCCAAGTGCCCGCTAGGTAACGTAGATAGCCCAAGTGCCCGCTAGGAAACGTACATAGTACAAGTGCCCTCTAGTTAACCTAGACAGTCCAAGTACCCGATAGTGAACCTACATAGTCCAACTGCCCGCTTGGAACCTACATAGTCCAAGTGCTCGCTAGTCAACCTACATAATCCAAGTGCCCGTTAGTTAACCTATATAGTCAAAGTGCCTGCTAGGTAACCTAAATAGTCCGAGTACCCCGTAGGAAACCTACATAGTCCAAGTACCCGCTAGGTAATCTAAGTAGTCCAAATGTCTGATAGGGATCCTACATAGTCCAAGTACCCGGTAGGGAACCTACATAGTCCAAGTGCCCGCTAGGTAACCTAAGTAGTCCAAATGTCCGAAAGGGATCCTACATAGTCCAAGTGCCCTCTAGGTTACCTACATAGTCCAAGTGCACGTTCGTTAACCTAGATAGTCCAAGTGCCCGCTGGTAACCTACATAGTCCAAGGGCCCGCTAGGTAACCTTGATAGTCCAAGTGCCTTCTAGTTAACCTACATAGTCCAAGTGCCCGCTAGGTAACCTATATAGTCCAAGTGCCCACTAGGTAACCTAAACAATCCAAATGCCCGCTAGAGAAACTACATAGTCCAAGTGCCCGCTAGTTAACCTAGATAATCCAAGTGCCCGCTAGTTAACCTACATAGTCCAAGGGCCCTCTAGTTAACATAGATAGTCCAAGTGTCCGCTAGTTACCCTACATAGTCCAAGTGCCCGCTAGGTAACCTAGATAGTCCAAGGTCCTGCTAGTTAACCTACATAGTCCAATGCCCAATAGGGAACCTACATAGTCCAGGTGCCTGCTGAGGAACCTACATAGTCCAAGTGCCCGATAGGGAACCTATATATTCCAAGTGCCCATTAGGGAACCTTATAGTCCAAGTGCCCATAGGGATCCTATATAGTCCATGTGCCCGCTAGGGAACCTACATAGTCAAAGTGCCCGCTAGGGAACCTGCATTGTGCAAGTGCCCGCTAGTTAACCTAGATAGTCCAAGTGCCCGCTAGTTAACCTACATAATGCAAGGTCAGCTAGTTAACCCAGATAGTCCAAGTGCCCGCTAGTTAACCTACATAGTCCAAGGTCAGCTAGTTAACTTAGATAGTCCAAGTGCCCGTTGGTTAACCTACATAGTCCAAGGGCCCGCTAGTTAACCTACATAGTCCAAGGTCCATTAGTTAACCTAGATAGTCAAAGTGCCCGCTAGGGAACCTGCATTGTGCAAGTGCCCGCTAGTTAACCTAGATAGTCCAAGTGCCCGCTAGTTAACCTACATAGTCCAAGGTCAGCTAGTTAACCCAGATAGTCCAAGTGCCCGCTAGTTAACCTACATAGTCCAAGGTCAGCTAGTTAACTTAGATAGTCCAAGTGCCCGCTAGTTAAACTACATAGTCCAAGTGCCCGCTAGTTAAGCTACATAATCCAAGTGCCTGCTAGGTAAACTACATAGTCCAAGTGCCCACTAGGTAACCTAGACAGTCCAATTGCCCGCTAGTTAACCTAGACAGTCCAAGTACCTGATAGGGAACCTACATAGTCCAAGTGCCCGCTAGGGAACCTACATAGTCCTAGTGCTCGCTAGGCAACCTACATAGTCCAAGTGCCCGTTAGTTAACCTAGATAGTCAAAGTGCCTGCTAGGTAACCTAAATAGTCCAAGTGCCCGCTAGGCTACCTATATAGTCCAAGTGCCTGCTAGGTAAGCTAGATAGTCCAATGGCCCGTTAGCTAACCTAGATAGTCGAAGTGTCCACTAGTTAACCTACATAGTCCAAGTGTGCGTTCGTTAACCTAGATAGGCCAAGTGCCCGCTAGGTAACCTAGACAGTCCAAGTGCCCGCTAGGTTACCTACATAGTCCAAGTGCACGTTCGTTAACCTAGATAGTCCAAGTGCCCGCTGGTAACCTACATAGTCCAAGGGCCCGCTAGGTAACCTTGATAGTCCAAGTGCCTTCTAGTTAACCTACATAGTCCAAGTGCCCGCTAGGTAACCTACATAGTACAAGTGCCCACTAGGTAACCTAAGTAATCCAAATGCCCGCTAGGGAAACTACATAGTCCAAGTGCCTGCTACTTAACCTAGATAGTCCAAGTGCCCGCTAGTAAACCTAGATAGTCCAAGGGCCCGCTAGTTAATCTAGATAGTCCAAGTGCCCGCTAGTTAACCTAGATAGTCCATGTGCCCGCTAGTTAACCTAGATAGTCCAAGGGCCCGCTAGTTAATCTAGATAGTCCAAGTGCCCGCTAGTTAACCTAGATAGTCCAAGTGCCCGCTAGTTAACCTAGATCGTCCAAGTGCCCGCTAGTTAACCTAGATAATCCAAGTGCCCGCTAGTTAACCTAGATAGTCCAAGGGCCCTCTAGTTAACCTAGATAGTCCAAGTGTCCGCTAGTTACCCTACATAGTCCAAGTGCCCGCTTGGGAACCTACATAGTCCAGGTGCCTGCTGAGGAACCTACATAGTCCAAGTGCCCGATAGGGAAACTATATATTCCAAGTGCCCATTAGGGAACCTTATAGTCCAAGTGCCCATAGGGAACCTATATAGTCCATGTGCCCTCTAGGGAACCTACATATTCAAAGTGCCCGCTAGGGAATCTGCATTGTGTAAATGCCCGCTAGTTAACCTAGATAGTCCAAGTGCCCGCTAGTTAACCTACATAGTCCAAGGTCAGCTAGTTAACTTAGATAGTCCAAGTGCCCGCTAGTTAACCTACATAGTCCAAGGGCCCTCTATGTAACCTAGATAGTCCAAGTGTCCGCTAGTTACCCTACATAGTCCAAGTGCCCGCTAGGGAACCTACATAGTCCAGGTGCCTGCTGAGGAACCTACATAGTCCAAGTGCCCGATAGGGAACCTATATATTCCAAGTGCCCATTAGGGAACCTTATAGTCCAAGTGCCCATAGGAAACCTATATAGTCCATGTGCCCGCTAGGGAACCTACATATTCAAAGTGCCCTCTAGGGAACCTGCATTGTGCAAGTGCCCGCTAGTTAACCTAGATAGTCCAAGTGCCCGCTATTTAACCTATATAATCCAAGGTCAGCTAGTTAACCCAGAAAGTCCAAGTGCCCGCTAGTTAACCTACATAGTCCAAGGTCAGCTAGTTAACTTAGATAGTCCAAGTGCCCGCTAGTTAACCTACATAGTCCAAGGGCCCGCTAGGGAACCTGCATTGTGCAAGTGCCCGCTAGTTAACCTAGATAGTCCAAGTGCCCGCTAGTTAACCTATATAATCCAAGGTCAGCTAGTTAACCCAGAAAGTCCAAGTGCCCGCTAGTTAACCTACATAGTCCAAAGTCAGCTAGTTAACTTAGCTAGTCCAAGGGCCCCCTAGTTAACCTACATAGTCCAAGGGCCCGCTAGTTAACCTACATAGTCCAAGGTCCGTTAGTTAACCTAGATAGTCAAAGTGCCCGCTAGGGAACCTGCATTGTGCAAGTGCCCGCTAGTTAACCTAGATAGGCCAAGTGCCCGCTAGTTAACCTACATAGTCCAAGTGCCTGCTAGGTAACCTAGATAGTCCAAGTGCCCGCTAGTTAACCTACATAGTCCAAGGTCAGCTAGTTAACCCAGATAGTCCAAGTGCCCGCTAGTTAACCTACATAGTCCAAGGTCAGCTAGTTAACTTAGATAGTCCAAGTGCCCGCTAGTTAACCTACATAGTCCAAGTGCCCACTAGTTAACCTACATAGTACAAGGGCCCGCTAGTTGACCTAGATAGTCCAAGTGCCCGCTAGTTAACCTAGATAGTCAAAGTGCCTGCTAGTTAACCTAAGTAGTACAAATTTCCTATAGGGATCCTACATAGTCCAAGTGCCCGCTAGTTAACCTACATAGTCCAAGTCCCCGCTAGGTAACCTAGACAGTCCAAGTGACCATTAGGTTAACTACATAGTCCAAGTCCCGTTCGTTAACCTACATAGTCCAAGTACCCGCTAGGTAACGTAGATAGCCCAAGTGCCCGATAGGAAACGTACATAGTCCAAGTGCCCTCTAGGTAACCTACATAGTCCAAGTGCCTGCTAGGTAAACTACATAGTCCAAGTGCCCACTAGGTAACCTAGACAGTCCAATTGCCCGCTAGTTAACATAGACAGTCCAAGTACCTGATAGGGAACCTACATAGTCCAAGTGCCCGCTAGGGAACCTACATAGTCCAAGTGCTCGCTAGGCAACCTACATAATCCAAGTGCCCGTTAGTTAACCTAGATAGTCATAGTGCCTGCGAGGTAACCTAAATAGTCCAAGTGCCCACTAGGGAACCTATATAGTCCAAGTGCCTGCTAGGTAAGCTAGATAGTCCAATTGCCCGTTAGCTAACCTAGATAGTCGAAGTGTCCACTAGTTAACCTACATAGTCCAAGTGTCTGTTCGTTAACCTAGATAGGCCAAGTGCCCGCTAGGTAACCTAGACAGTCCAAGTGCCCGCTAGGTTACCTACATAGTCCAAGTGCACGTTCGTTAACCTAGATAGTCCAAGTGCCCGCTGGTAACCTACATAGTCCAAGGGCCCGCTAGGTAACCTTGATAGTCCAAGTGCCTTCTAGTTAACCTACATAGTCCAAGTGCCCACTAGGTAACCTAAGTAATCCAAATGCCCGCTAGGGAAACTACATAGTCCAAGTGCCCGTTAGTTAACCTAGATAGTCCAAGTGCCCACTAGGGGACGTACATTGTCCAAGTGCCCGCTAGGTACCCTAGATAGTCCAAGTGCGCGCTAGGGTATGTACATAGTCCGAGTGCCGGCTAGGAAACCTAGATAGTCCAAGTGCCCGCTAGTTAACCTACATAGTCCAAGGTCCGCGAGTTAACCTAGATAGTCCAAGTGGCCGCTAGTTAACCTGGATAGTCCAAGTGCCCGCTAGTTAACTTAAGTAGTCCAAAGGTCCGATAGGGATCCTACATAATCCAAGTGCCCGCTAGTTAACCTACATAGTCCAAGTGCCCGTTCGTTAACCTAGATAGTCAAAGTGCCCGCTAGGTAACCTAGACAGTCCAAGTGCCCGCTAGGTTACCTAGACAGTCCAAGTGCCCGTTAGTTAACCTACATAGTCCAAGTGCCCGATAGGGAACCTACATAATCCAAGTGCCCGATAGGGAACCTACATAATCCAAGTGCCCGCTAGGGAACCTACATAGTCCAAGTGCCCACTAGGGGACGTACATAGTCCAAGTGCCCGCTAGGTAACCTACATAGTCCATATTCCCGATGGTAACCTAAATAGTCCAAATGTCCGCTAGGGAAACTACATAGTCCAAGTTCCTGCTAGTTAACCTAGATAGTCCAAGTGCCTGCTAGTAAACCTACATAATCCATGGGCCCGCTAGTTAACCTACATAGTGCAATGGCCTACTAGTTAACCTAGATCGTGCAAGTGTCCGCTAGTTAACCTACATAGTCCACAAGCCTGCTATGTAACCTAGACAGTCCAAGTGAGCATTAGGTTACCTACATAGTCCAAGTGCCCGTTCGTTAACCTACATAGTCCAAGTGCCCGCTAGGTAACGTAGATAGCCCAAGTGCCCGCTAGGAAACGTACATAGTCCAAGTGCCCTCTAGTTAACCTAGACAGTCCAAGTACCCGATAGTGAACCTACATAGTCCAACTGCCCGCTTGGAACCTACATAGTCCAAGTGCTCGCTAGTCAACCTACATAATCCAAGTGCCCGTTAGTTAACCTATATAGTCAAAGTGCCTGCTAGGTAACCTAAATAGTCCGAGTACCCCGTAGGAAACCTACATAGTCCAAGTACCCACTAGGTAATCTAAGTAGTCCAAATGTCTGATAGGGATCCTACATAGTCCAAGTGCCCGGTAGGGAACCTACATAGTCCAAGTGCCCGCTAGGTAACCTAAGTAGTCCAAATGTCCGATAGGGATCCTACATAGTCCAAGTGCCCTCTAGGTTACCTACATAGTCCAAGTGCACGTTCGTTAACCTAGATAGTCCAAGTGCCCGCTGGTAACCTACATAGTCCAAGGGCCCGCTAGGTAACCTTGATAGTCCAAGTGCCTTCTAGTTAACCTACATAGTCCAAGTGCCCGCTAGGTAACCTATATAGTCCAAGTGCCCACTAGGTAACCTAAACAATCCAAATGCCCGCTAGGGAAACTACATAGTCCAAGTACCCATTAGTTAACCTAGATAGTCCAAGTGCCCCCTAGGGGACGTACATAGTCCAAGTGCCCGCTAGGTAACCTAGATAGTCCAAGTGCGCGCTAGGGTATGTACATAGTCCGAGTGCCGGCTAGGAAACCTAGATAGTCCAAGTGCCCGCTAGTTAACCTAGATAGTCCAAGTGCTCGCTAGTTAACTTAAGTAGTCCAAATGTCCGATAGGGATCCTACATAGTCCAAGTGCCCGCTAGTTAACCTACATAGTCCAAGTGCCCGTTCGTTAACCTAGATAGTCAAAGTGCCCGCTAGGTAACCTAGACAGTCCAAGTGCCCGCTAGGTTACCTACATAGTCCAAGTGCCCGTACGTTAACCTAGATAGTCCAAGTGCCCCCTAGGTTACCTAGACTGTCCAAGTGCCCTCTAGTTAACCTACATAGTCCAAGTGCCCGATAGGGAACCTACATAATCCAAGTGCCCGCTAGGGAACCTACATAGTCCAAGTGCCTGTTAGTTAACCTAGATAGTCCAAGTGCCTGCTAGTAAACCTACATAATCCATGGGCCCGCTAGTTAACCTACATAGTGCAATGGCCTACTAGTTAACCTAGATCATGCAAGTGTCCGCTAGTTAACCAACATAGTCCAAAAGCCTGCTAGGTAACCTAGATAGTCCAAGTGCCCGCTAGGCATCCTTCATAATCCAAGTGCCTGCTAGGTAACCTAGATAGTCCAAGTGCCCGCTAGTTAACCTAGATAGTCCTAGTGCCCGTTAGTTAACCTAGATGGTCCAAGTGCCCACTCGGGGACGTACATAGCCCAAGGGCCTGCTAGTTAAACTACATAGTCCAAGGTCCGTTAGTTAACCTAGATAGTCCAAGTGCCCGCTAGTTAACCTAGATAGTCCTAGTGCCCGTTAGTTAACCTAGATAGTCCAAGTGCCCACTAGGGGACGTACATAGTCCAAGTGCCCGCTAGGTAACCTACATAGTCCAAGTTCCCGATGGTAACCTAAATAGTCCAAATGCCCGCTAGGGAAACTACATAGTCCAAGTGCCTGCTAGTTAACCTAGATAGTCCAAGTACCTGCTAGTAAACCTACATAATCCATGGGCCCCCTAATTAACCTACATAGTGCAATGGCCTACTAGTTAACCTAGATCATGCAAGTGTCCGCTAGTTAACCTACATAGTCCAAAAGCCTGCTAGGTAACCTAGAGAGTCCAATTGCCCGCTAGGCATCCTTCATAATCCAAGTGCCTGCTAGGAAACCTAGATAGTCCAAGTGCCCGCTAGTTAACCTAGATAGTCCTAGTGCCCGTTAGTTAACCTAGATGGTCCAAGTGCCCACTCAGGGACGTACATAGTCCAAGGGCCTGCTAGTTAAACTACATAGTCCAAGGTCCGTTAATTAACCTAGATAGTCCAAGTGCCCGCTAGTTAACCTAAATAGTCAAAGTGCCCGCTAGTTAACCTAAGTAGTACAAATGTCCGATAGGGATCCTACATAGTCCAAGTGCCCGCTAGTTAACCTACATAGTCCAAGTCCTCGCTAGGTAACCTAAACAGTCCAAGTGACCATTAGGTTACCTACATAGTCCAAGTCCCGTTCGTTAATCTACATAGTCCAAGTGCCCGCTATGTAACGTAGATAGCCCAAGTGCCCGCTAGGAAATGTACATAGTCTAAATGCCAAGGTAACCTAGATAGTCCAAGTGCCCGCTAGTTAACCTACATAGTCCAAGTGCCTGCTAGGTAAACTATATAGTCCAAGTGCCCACTAGGTAACCTAGACAGTCCAATTGCCCGCTAGTTAACCTAGACAGTCCAAGTACCCATTAGGGAACCTACATAGTCCAAGTGCCCGCTAGGGAACCTACATAGTCCAAGTGCCTGCTAGGTAACCTAGATAGTCCAATTGCCCATTAGCTAACGTAGATAGTCGAAGTGTCCGCTAGTTAACCTACATAGTCCAAGTGTCCGTTCGTTAACCTAGATAGGCCAAGTGCCCGCTAGGTAACCTAGACAGTCCAAGTGCCCGCTAGGTTACCTACATAGTCCAAGTGCACGTTCGTTAACTTAGATAGTCCAAGTGCCCGCTGGTAACCTACATAGTCCAAGGGCCCGCTAGGTAACCTTGATAGTCCAAGTGCCTTCTAGTTAACCTACATAGTTCAAGTGCCCGCTAGGTAACCTACATAGTCCAAGTGCCCACAAGGTAACCTAAGTAATCCAAATGCCCGCTAGGTAAACTACATAGTCCAAGTGCCTGCTACTTAACCTAGATAGTCCAAGTGCCCGCTAGTAAACCTAGATAGTCCAAGGGCCCGCTAGTTAATCTAGATAGTCCAAGTGCCCGCTAGGTAACCTAGATAGTCCAAGTGCCCGCTAGTTAACCTAGATAGTCCAAGGGCCCGCTAGTTAATCTAGATAGTCCAAGTGCCCGCTAGTTAACCTAGATTGTCCAAGTGCCCGCTAGTTAACCTATATAATCCAAGGTCAGCTAGTTAACCCAGAAAGTCCAAGTGCCCGCTAGTTAAACTACATAGTCCAAGGTCAGCTAGTTAACTTAGATAGTCCAAGTGCCCGCTAGTTAACCTACATAGTCCAAGGGCCCGCTAGGGAACCTGCATTGTGCAAGTGCCCGCTAGTTAACCTAGATAGTCCAAGTGCCCGCTAGTTAACCTATATAATCCAAGGTCAGCTAGTTAACCCAGAAAGTCCAAGTGCCCGCTAGTTAACCTACATAGTCCAAGGTCAGCTAGTTAACTTAGATAGTCCAAGTGCCCGCTAGTTAACCTACATAGTCCAAGGGCCCGCTAGTTAACCTACATAGTCCAAGGTCCGTTAGTTAACCTAGATAGTCAAAGTGCCCGCTAGGGAACCTGCATTGTGCAAGTGCCCGCTAGTTAACCTAGATAGTCCAAGTGCCCGCTAGTTAACCTACGTAGTCCAAGGTCAGCTAGTTAACCCAGATAGTCCAAGTGCCCGCTAGTTAACCTACATAGTCCAAGGTCAGCTAGTTAACTTAGATAGTCCAAGTGCCCGCTAGTTAAACTACATAGTCCCAGTGCCCACTAGTTAACCTACATAGTACAAGGGCCCGCTAGTTGACCTAGATAGTCCAAGTGCCTGCTAGTTAACCTAGATAGTCAAAGTGCCTGCTAGTTAACCTACATAGTCCAAGTCCCCGCTAGGTAACCTAGACAGTCCAAGTGACCATTAGGTTAACTACATAGTCCAAGTCCCGTTCGTTAACCTACATAGTCCAAGTACCCGCTAGGTAACGTAGATAGCCCAAGTGCCCGATAGGAAACGTACATAGTCCAAGTGCCCTCTAGGTAACCTACATAGTCCAAGTGCCTGCTAGGTAAACTACATAGTCCAAGTGCCCACTAGGTAACCTAGACAGTCCAATTGCCCGCTAGTTAACATAGACAGTCCAAGTACCTGATAGGGAACCTACATAGTCCAAGTGCCCGCTAGGGAACCTACATAGTCCAAGTGCTCGCTAGGCAACCTACATAGTCCAAGTGCCCGTTAGTTAACCTAGATAGTCATAGTGCCTGCGAGGTAACCTAAATAGTCCAAGTGACCGCTAGGGAACCTATATAGTCCAAGTGCCTGCTAGGTAAGCTAGATAGTCCAATTGCCCGTTAGCTAACCTAGATAGTCGAAGTGTCCACTAGTTAACCTACATAGTCCAAGTGTCTGTTCGTTAACCTAGATAGGCCAAGTGCCCGCTAGGTAACCTAGACAGTCCAAGTGCCCGCTAGGTTACCTACATAGTCCAAGTGCACGTTCGTTAACCTAGATAGTCCATGTGCCCGCTGGTAACCTACATAGTCCAAGGGCCCGCTAGGTAACCTTGATAGTCCAAGTGCCTTCTAGTTAACCTACATAGTCCAAGTGCCCACTAGGTAACCTAAGTAATCCAAATGCCCGCTAGGGAAACTACATAGTCCAAGTGCCTGTTAGTTAACCTAGATAGTCCAAGTGCCCACTAGGGGACGTACATTGTCCAAGTGCCCGCTAGGTACCCTAGATAGTCCAAGTGCGCGCTAGGGTATGTACATAGTCCGAGTGCCGGCTAGGAAACATAGATAGTCCAAGTGCCCGCTAGTTAACCTACATAGTCCAAGGCCCGCGAGTTAACCTAGATAGTCCAAGTGGCCGCTAGTTAACCTAGATAGTCCAAGTGCCCGCTAGTTAACTTAAGTAGTCCAAAGGTCTGATAGGGATCCTACATAATCCAAGTGCCCGCTAGTTAACCTACATAGTCCAAGTGCCCGTTCGTTAACCTAGATAGTCAAAGTTCCCGCTAGGTAACCTAGACAGTCCAAGTGCCCGCTAGGTTACCTAGACAGTCCAAGTGCCCATTAGTTAACCTACATAGTCCAAGTGCCCGATAGGGAACCTACATAATCCAAGTGCCCGATAGGGAACCTACATAATCCAAGTGCCCGCTAGGGAACCTACATAGTCCAAGTGCCCACTAGGGGACGTACATAGTCCAAGTGCCCGCTAGGTAACCTACATAGTCCATATTCCCGATGGTAACCTAAATAGTCCAAATGTCCGCTAGGGAAACTACATAGTCCAAGTGCCTGCTAGTTAACCTAGATAGTCCAAGTGCCTGCTAGTAAACCTACATAATCCATGGGCCCGCTAGTTAACCTACATAGTGCAATGGCCTACTAGTTAACCTAGATCGTGCAAGTGTCCGCTAGTTAACCTACATAGTCCACAAGCCTGCTAGGTAACCTAGACAGTCCAAGTGAGCATTAGGTTACCTACATAGTCCAAGTGCCCGTTCGTTAACCTACATAGTCCAAGTGCCCGCTAGGTAACGTAGATAGCCCAAGTGCCCGCTAGGAAACGTACATAGTCCAAGTGCCCTCTAGTTAACCTTAGCAGTCCAAGTACCCGATAGTGAACCTACATAGTCCAACTGCCCGCTGGAATCCTACATAGTCCAAGTGCTCGCTAGTCAACCTACATAATCCAAGTGCCCGTTAGTTAACCTATATAGTCAAAGTGCCTGCTAGGTAACCTAAATAGTCCGAGTACCCCGTAGGAAACCTACATAGTCCAAGTACCCACTAGGTAATCTAAGTAGTCCAAATGTCTGATAGGGATCCTACATAGTCCAAGTGCCCGGTAGGGAACCTACATAGTCCAAGTGCCCGCTAGGTAACCTAAGTAGTCCAAATGTCCGATAGGGATCCTACATAGTCCAAGTGCCCTCTAGGTTACCTACATAATCCAAGTGCACGTTCGTTAACCTAGATAGTCCAAGTGCCCGCTGGTAACCTACATAGTCCAAGGGCCCGCTAGGTAACCTTGATAGTCCAAGTGCCTTCTAGTTAACCTACATAGTCCAAGTGCCCGCTAGGTAACCTATATAGTCCAAGTGCCCACTAGGTAACCTAAACAATCCAAATGCCCGCTAGGGAAACTACATAGTCCAAGTGCCCATTAGTTAACCTAGATAGTCCAAGTGCCCCCTAGGGGACGTACATAGTCCAAGTGCCCGCTAGGTAACCTAGATAGTCCAAGTGTGCGCTAGGGTATGTACATAGTCCGAGTGCCGGCTAGGAAACCTAGATAGTCCAAGTGCCCGCTAGTTAACCTAGATAGTCCAAGTGCTCGCTAGTTAACTTAAGTAGTCCAAATGTCCGATAGGGATCCTACATAGTCCAAGTCCCCGCTAGTTAACCTATATAGTCCAAGTGCCCGTTCGTTAACCTAGATAGTCAAAGTGCCCGCTAGGTAACCTAGACAGTCCAAGTGCCCGCTAGGTTACCTACATAGTCCAAGTGCCCGTACGTTAACCTAGATAGTCCAAGTGCCCCTAGGTTACCTAGACTGTCCAAGTGCCCTCTAGTTAACCTACATAGTCCAAGTGCCCGATAGGGAACCTACATAATCCAAGTGCCCGCTAGGGAACCTACATAGTCCAAGTGCCTGTTAGTTAACCTAGATAGTCCAAGTGCCCACTAGGGGACGTACATAGTCCAAGTGCCCGCTAGGTAACCTACATAGTCCAAGTTCCCGATGGTAACCTAAATAGTCCAAATGCCCGCTAGGGAAACTACATAGTCCAAGTGCCCGTTAGTTAAGCTAGATAGTCCAAGTGCCCACTAGGGGACGTACATAGTCCAAGTGCCCGCTAGGTAACCTAGATAGTCCAAGTGCCCGCTAGGGTATGTACATAGTTCAAGTGTCCGTTCATTAACCTAGATAGTCCAAGTGCCCATTGGGTAACCTACATAGTCCAAGTGCCGCCTGGTAACCTGGATAGTCCAAGTGCCTGCTAGTTAACCTACATTGTCCAAATGCCTTCTAGGGAGCCTACATAGTCCACGTGACCGCTAAGGAACCTATATAGTCCAAGTGCCCGTTAGCTAACCTAGATAGTCCAAGGGCCCGCTAGTTGACCTACATAGTCCAAGTGCCAGCTAGGTAACCTAGATAGTACAAGTGCCCGCTAGGGAACCTAGATAGTCCAAGTGCCTGTTAGCTAACTTAGATTGTCCAAGTGGCGGCTAGGTAACCTACATAGTCCAAGTGCCCGTTCGTTAACCTAGATAATCCAAGTGTCCACTAGGTAACCTACATAGTCCAAGTGCCCGCTAGGTAACTTAGATAATCCAAGTGCCCGCTAGTTACCCTACATAGTCCAAAGGCCCGTTAGTTAACCTACATAGTGCAAGGGCCCGCTAGTTAACCTAGATCGTCCAAGTGTCCGTTAGTTAACCTACATAATCCAAATGCCCGTTAGCTAACCTAGATAGTCCAAGGGCCCGCCAGTTGACCTACATAGTCCAAGTGCCCGCTAGGTAACCTAGATAGTCCTAGTGCCCGTTAGTTAACCCAGATAGTCCAAGTGCCCGCTAGGGTATGTACATAGACCATGTGCCCGCTAGGTAACCTAGATAGTCCAAGTGCCCGATAGTTAACCTACATAGTCGAAGGGCCCCTTAGTTAACCTAGATAGTCCAAGTGCCCGCTAATTAACCTAGATTGTCCAAGTGCCCGCTAGTTAACCTACATAGTCCAAGTGCCTGCTAGGTAACCTAGATAGTCCAATTGCCCGCTAGGGATCCTTCATAATCCAAGTGCCTACTAGGTAACCTATATAGTCCAAGTGCCCGCTAGTAAACCTAGATTGTCCAAGGGCCTGCTAGTTAACCTAGATAGTCCAAGTGCCCGCTAGTTAACCTAAATCGTCCAAGTGTCCGCTAGGTAACCTACATAGTCCAAGTGCCTGCTAGGTAACCTAGATATTCCAAGTTCCTGATAGCTAACCTACATAGTCCAAGTGTCCGTTCGTTAACGTAGATAGTCCAAGTGCCCATTGGGTAACCTACATAGTCCAAGAGCCCGCTTGGTAACCTGGATAGTCCAAGTGCCCGCTAGTTAACCTACATAGTCAAAGTGCCTTCTAAGGAGCCTACATAGTCCACGTGACCGCTAGGGAACCTACATAGTCCAAGTGCCCATTAGGGAACCTACATAGTCCAAGTGCCTGCTAGGTAACCTACATAGTCCAAATGCCCGCAAGGAAACCTACATAGTCTAAATGTCCGCCAGGCAACCTACATAATCCAAGTGCCCGCTCTGGAACATACATAGTCCAATTGCCCGTTAGCTAACCTAGATAGTCCAAGGGCCCGCCAGTTGACCTACATAGTCCAAGTGCCAGCTTGGTAACCTAGATTGTACAAGTGCCCGCTAGGTTACCTACATAGTCCAAGTGCCCGTACGTTAACCTAGATAGTCCAAGTGCCCCTAGGTTACCTAGACTGTCCAAGTGCCCTCTAGTTAACCTACATAGTCCAAGTGCCCGATAGGGAACCTACATAATCCAAGTGCCCGCTAGGGAACCTACATAGTCCAAGTGCCTGTTAGTTAACCTAGATAGTCCAAGTGCCCACTAGGGGACGTACATAGTCCAAGTGCCCGCTAGGTAACCTACATAGTCCAAGTTCCCGATGGTAACCTAAATAGTCCAAATGCCCGCTAGGGAAACTACATAGTCCAAGTGCCCGTTAGTTAAGCTAGATAGTCCAAGTGCCCACTAGGGGACGTACATAGTCCAAGTGCCCGCTAGGTAACCTAGATAGTCCAAGTGCCCGCTAGGGTATGTACATAGTTCAAGTGTCCGTTCATTAACCTAGATAGTCCAAGTGCCCATTGGGTAACCTACATAGTCCAAGTGCCGCCTGGTAACCTGGATAGTCCAAGTGCCTGCTAGTTAACCTACATTGTCCAAATGCCTTCTAGGGAGCCTACATAGTCCACGTGACCGCTAAGGAACCTATATAGTCCAAGTGCCCGTTAGCTAACCTAGATAGTCCAAGGGCCCGCTAGTTGACCTACATAGTCCAAGTGCCAGCTAGGTAACCTAGATAGTACAAGTGCCCGCTAGGGAACCTAGATAGTCCAAGTGCCTGTTAGCTAACTTAGATTGTCCAAGTGGCGGCTAGGTAACCTACATAGTCCAAGTGCCCGTTCGTTAACCTAGATAATCCAAGTGTCCACTAGGTAACCTACATAGTCCAAGTGCCCGCTAGGTAACTTAGATAATCCAAGTGCCCGCTAGTTACCCTACATAGTCCAAAGGCCCGTTAGTTAACCTACATAGTGCAAGGGCCCGCTAGTTAACCTAGATCGTCCAAGTGTCCGTTAGTTAACCTACATAATCCAAATGCCCGTTAGCTAACCTAGATAGTCCAAGGGCCCGCCAGTTGACCTACATAGTCCAAGTGCCCGCTAGGTAACCTAGATAGTCCTAGTGCCCGTTAGTTAACCCAGATAGTCCAAGTGCCCGCTAGGGTATGTACATAGACCATGTGCCCGCTAGGTAACCTAGATAGTCCAAGTGCCCGATAGTTAACCTACATAGTCGAAGGGCCCCTTAGTTAACCTAGATAGTCCAAGTGCCCGCTAATTAACCTAGATTGTCCAAGTGCCCGCTAGTTAACCTACATAGTCCAAGTGCCTGCTAGGTAACCTAGATAGTCCAATTGCCCGCTAGGGATCCTTCATAATCCAAGTGCCTACTAGGTAACCTATATAGTCCAAGTGCCCGCTAGTAAACCTAGATTGTCCAAGGGCCTGCTAGTTAACCTAGATAGTCCAAGTGCCCGCTAGTTAACCTAAATCGTCCAAGTGTCCGCTAGGTAACCTACATAGTCCAAGTGCCTGCTAGGTAACCTAGATATTCCAAGTTCCTGATAGCTAACCTACATAGTCCAAGTGTCCGTTCGTTAACGTAGATAGTCCAAGTGCCCATTGGGTAACCTACATAGTCCAAGAGCCCGCTTGGTAACCTGGATAGTCCAAGTGCCCGCTAGTTAACCTACATAGTCAAAGTGCCTTCTAAGGAGCCTACATAGTCCACGTGACCGCTAGGGAACCTACATAGTCCAAGTGCCCATTAGGGAACCTACATAGTCCAAGTGCCTGCTAGGTAACCTACATAGTCCAAATGCCCGCAAGGAAACCTACATAGTCTAAATGTCCGCCAGGCAACCTACATAATCCAAGTGCCCGCTCTGGAACATACATAGTCCAATTGCCCGTTAGCTAACCTAGATAGTCCAAGGGCCCGCCAGTTGACCTACATAGTCCAAGTGCCAGCTTGGTAACCTAGATTGTACAAGTGCCCGCTAGGTTACCTACATAGTCCAAGTGCCCGTACGTTAACCTAGATAGTCCAAGTGCCCCTAGGTTACCTAGACTGTCCAAGTGCCCTCTAGTTAACCTACATAGTCCAAGTGCCCGATAGGGAACCTACATAATCCAAGTGCCCGCTAGGGAACCTACATAGTCCAAGTGCCTGTTAGTTAACCTAGATAGTCCAAGTGCCCACTAGGGGACGTACATAGTCCAAGTGCCCGCTAGGTAACCTACATAGTCCAAGTTCCCGATGGTAACCTAAATAG
Source organism: Tenrec ecaudatus (assembly GCF_050624435.1). NCBI lineage: Eukaryota > Metazoa > Chordata > Mammalia > Afrosoricida > Tenrecidae > Tenrec > Tenrec ecaudatus. The sequence goes on along the minus strand of NW_027459373.1, from coordinate 194,061 downwards.
TCCAAATGCCCGCTAGGGAAACTACATAGTCCAAGTGCCCGTTAGTTAAGCTAGATAGTCCAAGTGCCCACTAGGGGACGTACATAGTCCAAGTGCCCGCTAGGTAACCTAGATAGTCCAAGTGCCCGCTAGGGTATGTACATAGTTCAAGTGTCCGTTCATTAACCTAGATAGTCCAAGTGCCCATTGGGTAACCTACATAGTCCAAGTGCCGCCTGGTAACCTGGATAGTCCAAGTGCCTGCTAGTTAACCTACATTGTCCAAATGCCTTCTAGGGAGCCTACATAGTCCACGTGACCGCTAAGGAACCTATATAGTCCAAGTGCCCGTTAGCTAACCTAGATAGTCCAAGGGCCCGCTAGTTGACCTACATAGTCCAAGTGCCAGCTAGGTAACCTAGATAGTACAAGTGCCCGCTAGGGAACCTAGATAGTCCAAGTGCCTGTTAGCTAACTTAGATTGTCCAAGTGGCGGCTAGGTAACCTACATAGTCCAAGTGCCCGTTCGTTAACCTAGATAATCCAAGTGTCCACTAGGTAACCTACATAGTCCAAGTGCCCGCTAGGTAACTTAGATAATCCAAGTGCCCGCTAGTTACCCTACATAGTCCAAAGGCCCGTTAGTTAACCTACATAGTGCAAGGGCCCGCTAGTTAACCTAGATCGTCCAAGTGTCCGTTAGTTAACCTACATAATCCAAATGCCCGTTAGCTAACCTAGATAGTCCAAGGGCCCGCCAGTTGACCTACATAGTCCAAGTGCCCGCTAGGTAACCTAGATAGTCCTAGTGCCCGTTAGTTAACCCAGATAGTCCAAGTGCCCGCTAGGGTATGTACATAGACCATGTGCCCGCTAGGTAACCTAGATAGTCCAAGTGCCCGATAGTTAACCTACATAGTCGAAGGGCCCCTTAGTTAACCTAGATAGTCCAAGTGCCCGCTAATTAACCTAGATTGTCCAAGTGCCCGCTAGTTAACCTACATAGTCCAAGTGCCTGCTAGGTAACCTAGATAGTCCAATTGCCCGCTAGGGATCCTTCATAATCCAAGTGCCTACTAGGTAACCTATATAGTCCAAGTGCCCGCTAGTAAACCTAGATTGTCCAAGGGCCTGCTAGTTAACCTAGATAGTCCAAGTGCCCGCTAGTTAACCTAAATCGTCCAAGTGTCCGCTAGGTAACCTACATAGTCCAAGTGCCTGCTAGGTAACCTAGATATTCCAAGTTCCTGATAGCTAACCTACATAGTCCAAGTGTCCGTTCGTTAACGTAGATAGTCCAAGTGCCCATTGGGTAACCTACATAGTCCAAGAGCCCGCTTGGTAGCCTGGATAGTCCAAGTGCCCGCTAGTTAACCTACATAGTCAAAGTGCCTTCTAAGGAGCCTACATAGTCCACGTGACCGCTAGGGAACCTACATAGTCCAAGTGCCCATTAGGGAACCTACATAGTCCAAGTGCCTGCTAGGTAACCTACATAGTCCAAATGCCCGCAAGGAAACCTACATAGTCTAAATGTCCGCCAGGCAACCTACATAATCCAAGTGCCCGCTCTGGAACATACATAGTCCAATTGCCCGTTAGCTAACCTAGATAGTCCAAGGGCCCGCCAGTTGACCTACATAGTCCAAGTGCCAGCTTGGTAACCTAGATTGTACAAGTGCCCGCTAGGGAACCTAGATAGTCCAAGTGCCTGTTAGCTAACCTAGATAGTCCAAGTGTCGGCTAGGTAACCTACATAGTCCAAGTGCCCTTTCGTTAATCTAGATAATCCAAGTGCCCATTAGGTAACCTAGACAGTCCAAGTGCCCACTAGTTACCCTACATAGTCCAAGTGCCCGTTAGTTAACCTAGATAGTGAAAGTGCCTGCTAGGTAACCAAGATAGTCCAAGTGCCCGCTAGGCAACCTAAATAGTCCAAATGCCCGCTAGGGAATCTACATAGTCCAAGTGCCCGCTAGTTAACCTAGATAGTCATGTGCCCCCTAGTAAACCTACATAATCCATGGGCCCGCTAGTTAACCTACATAGTGCAAGGGCCCGCTAGTTAACCTAGATCGTGCAAGTATCCGCTAGTTAACCTACATAGTCCAAGTGCCAGCTAGGTAACCTAGATAGTCCAATTGCCCGCTAGTAAACTTAGATTGTCCAAGGGCCTGCTAGTTAACCTAGATAGTCCAAGTGCCCGACAGTTAAGCTAAATCGTCCAAGTGTCCGCTAGGTAACCTACATAGTCCAAGTGCCTGCTAGGTAACCTAGATATTCCAAATTCCTGATAGCTAACCTACATAGTCCAAGTGTCCGTTCGTTAACGTAGATAGTCCAAGTGCCCATTGGGTAACCTACATAGTCCAAGTGCCCGCTTGGTAACCTAGATAGTCCAAGTGCCCGCTAGTTAACCTACGTAGTCCAAGTGCCTTCTAGGGAGCCTACATAGTCCACGTGACTGCTAGGGAACCTACATAGTCCAAGTGCCCATTAGGGAACCTACATAGTCCAAGTGCCCGCAAGGAAACCTACATAGTCTAAATGCCCGCTAGGCAACCTACTTAATCCAATTGCCAGCTCTGGAACATACATAGTCCAAGTGCCCGTTAGCTACCCTAGATAGTCCAAGGGCCCGATAGTTGACCTACATAGTCCAATAGCCAGCTAGGTAACCTAGATAGTACAAGTGCCCACTAGGGAACCTAGATAGTCCAAGTGCCTGTTAGCTAACCTAGATAGTCCAAGTGGCGGCTAGGTAACCTACATAGTCCAAGTGCCCGTTCGTTAACCTAGATAATCCAAGTGCCCGTTAGGTAACCTAGACAGTCCAAGTGCCCGCTAGTTACCCTACATAGTCCAAGTGCCCGTTAGTTAACCTAGATAGTCAAAGTGCCTGCTAGGTAACCTAGATAGTCCAAGTGCCCGCTAGGTAACCTAAATTGTCCAAAAGCCCGCTAGGGAAACTACATAGTCCAAGTGCCCGCTAGTTTACCTAGATAGTCCAAGTGTCCCCTAGTAAACCTACATAATCCATGGGCCCGCTAGTTAACCTACATAGTCCAAGCGCCAGCTAGGTAACCTAGATAGTCTAATTGCCCGCTAGGGATCCTTCATAATCCTATTCCTGCTAGGTAACCTAGATAGTCCAAGGGCCTGCTAGTTAACCTACATAGTCCAAGTGCCCGCTAGGTAACCTACATAGTGCATGTGTCCGCTAGTTAACCTACATAGTCCAAGTACACGCTAGTTAACCTAGATAGTCCAAGTGCCCGCTAGGTAACCTACATAGTGCAAGTGTCCGCTAGTTAAACCTACGTAGTCCAAGAGACCCCTAGTTTACCTAGATAGTCCAAGTACCCGCTAGGTAACCTAGATAGTCCATGTGCCCGCTAGTTAACCTACATAGTCCAAGTGCCCGATAGAAAACTATATAGTCCAAGTGCCCTCTATGGAACCTACATAGTCCAAGTGCCCTCTATGGAACCTACATAGTCCAAGTGCCGGTTAGGGAACCAACAGTGTTAGTGCGGGCTAGGGAACCTGTATCATCCAAGTGCCTGCTAGGTAACCTAGATAGTACAAGTGCCCTCTAGGAAACCTACAAAGTCCAAGTGCCCACTAGGTAATCTATATAGTCCGAATGCCCGCTAGGGAACCTACATAGTCCAAGTACCTGCTAATTAACCTACATAATCCAAGTGCCCGCTAGGTAACTTACATAGTCCAAGTGCCCGCTAGGTAACCTAAATAGACCCAATGCCCACTAGGGAAACTACATAGTCCAAGTGCCCGCTAGTTTACCTAGATAGTCAAAGTGCCTGCTAGTAAACCTACATAATCCATGGGCCCGCTAGTTAACCTAGATCGTGCAAGTGTCCGCTAGTTAACCTACATAGTCCAAGTGCCCGCTAGTTAACCTAGATAATCCAAGTGCCCGCTAGGGATCCGTCATAATCCAAGTGCCTTCTAGGTAACCTACACAGTCCAAGGGCCCGCTGGGTAACCTAGATAGTCCAAGTGCCCGCTAGTTAACCTACATAGTCCAAGGGCCCGCTAGTTAACCTACATAGTCCAAGGTCTGCTAGTTAACCTAGATAGTCAAAGTGCCCGCTAGATAACCTAGACAGTCCAAGTGCCCGCTAGGTTACCTACATAGTCCAAGTGCCCGTTCGTTAACCTAGATAGTCCAAGTGCCCGCTAGGTAACCTACATAGTCCAAGGGCCCGCTAGGTAACCTAGACAGACAAAGTGCCCCTTAGGTAACCTAGATAGTCCAAGTGCCTGCTAGGTAACCTACATTGTCCATGTTCCCTCTAGGTAACCTAGACAGTCCAAATGCCCGTTACCTAACCTAGATAGTCCAAGTGCCTGCTAGTAAACCTACATAATCCATGGGCCCGGTATTAACCTACATAGTGCAATGGCCTACTAGTTAACCTAGATCATGCAAGTGTCCGCTAGTTAACCAACATAGTCCAAAAGCCTGCTAGGTAACCTAGATAGTCCAAGTGCCCGCTAGGCATCCTTCATAATCCACGTGCCTGCTAGGTAACCTAGATAGTCCAAGTGCCCGCTAGTTAACCTAGATAGTCCTAGTGCCCGTTAGTTAACCTAGATGGTCCAAGTGCCCACTCGGGGACGTACATAGTCCAAGGGCCTGCTAGTAAACCTACATAGTCCAAGGTCCGTTAGTTAACCTAGATAGTCCAAGTGCCCGCTAGTTAACCTAGATAGTAAAAGTGCCCGCTAGTTAACCTAAGTAGTACAAATGTTCGATAGGGATCCTACAGAGTCCAAGTGCCCGTTCGTTAACCTAGATAATCAAAGTGCCCGCTAGGTAACCTAGACAGTCCAAGTGCCCGCTAGGTTACCTACATAGTCCAAGTGCCCGTTCGTTAACCTAGATAGTCCAAGTGCCCCCTAGGTTACCTAGACAGTCCAAGTGCCCTCTAGTTAACCTACATAGTCCAAGTGCCCGATAGGGAACCACATAATCCAAGTGCCCGCTAGGGAACCTACATAGTCCAAGTGCCCGCTTGGCAACCGACATAGTCCAAGTGCCCGTTAGTTAACCTAGATAGTCCAAGTGCCCACTAGGGGACGTACATAGTCCAAGTGCCCGCTAGGTAACCTACATAGTCCAAGTTCCCGATGGTAACCTAAATAGTCCAAATGCCCGCTAGGGATACTACATAGTCCAAGTGCCTGCTAGTTAACCTAGATAGTCCAAGTACCTGCTAGTAAACCTACATAATCCATGGGCCCGCTAGTTAACCTACATAGTGCAATGGCCTACTAGTTAACCTAGATCATGCAAGTGTCCGCTAGTTAACCTACATAGTCCAAAAGCCTGCTAGGTAACCTAGAGAGTCCAAGTGCCCGCTAGGCATCCTTCAAAATCCAAGTGCCTGCTAGGTAACCTAGATAGTCCAAGTGCCCGCTAGTTAACCTAGATAGTCCTAGTGCCCGTTAGTTAACCTAGATGGTCCAAGTGCCCACTCAGGGATGTACATAGTCCAAGGGCCTGCTAGTTAACCTACATAGTCCAAGGTCCGTTAGTTAACCTGGATAGTCCAAGTGCCCGCTAGTTAACCTAAATAGTCAAAGTGCCCGCTAGTTAACCTAAGTAGTACAAATGTCCGATAGGGATCCTACATAGTCCAAGTGCCCGCTAGTTAACCTACATAGTCCAAGTCCTCGCTAGGTAACCTAGACAGTCCAAGTGACCATTAGGTTACCTACATAGTCCAAGTCCCGTTCGTTAACCTACATAGTCCAAGTGCCCGCTATGTAACGTAGATAGCCCAAGTGCCCGCTAGGAAATGTACATAGTCTAAATGCCAAGGTAACCTAGATAGTCCAAGTGCCCGCAGGTTAACCTACATAGTCCAAGTGCCTGCTAGGTAAACTATATAGTCCAAGTGCCCACCAAGTAACCTAGACAGTCCAATTACCCGCTAGTTAACCTAGACAGTCCAAGTACCCGTTAGGGAACCTACATAGTCCAAGTGCCCGCTAGGGAACCTACATAGTACAAGTGCCTGCTAGGTAACCTAGATAGTCCAATTGCCCATTAGCTAACGTAGATAGTCGAAGTGTCCGCTAGTTAACCTACATAGTCCAAGTGTCCGTTCGTTAACCTAGATAGGCCAAGTGCCCGCTAGGTAACCTAGACAGTCCAAGTGCCCGCTAGGTTACCTACATAGTCCAAGTGCACGTTCGTTAACTTAGATAGTCCAAGTGCCCGCTGGTAACCTACATAGTCCAAGGGCCCGCTAGGTAACCTTGATAGTCCAAGTGCCTTCTAGTTATCCTACATAGTCCAAGTGCCCGCTAGGTAACCTACATAGTCCAAGTGCCCACTAGGTAACCTAAGTAATCCAAATGCCCGCTAGGTAATCTACATAGTCCAAGTGCCTGCTACTTAACCTAGATAGTCCAAGTGCCCGCTAGTAAACCTAGATAGTCCAAGGGCCCGCTAGTTAATCTAGATAGTCCAAGTGCCCGCTAGTTAACCTAGATAGTCCAAGTGCCCGCTAGTTAACCTAGATAGTCCAAGGGCCCGCTAGTTAATCTAGATAGTCCAAGTGCCCGCTAGTTAACCTAGATTGTCCAAGTGCCCGCTAGTTAACCTAGATCGTCCAAGTGCCCGCTAGTTAACCTAGATAATCCAAGTGCTCGCTAGTTAACCTACATAGTCCAAGGGCCCTCTAGTTAACCTAGATAGTCCAAGTGTCCGCTAGTTACCCTACATAGTCCAAGTGCCCGATAGGTAACCTAGATAGTCCAAGGTCCTGCTAGTTAACCTACATAGTCCAATGCCCGATAGGGAACCTACATAGTCCAAATGCCCGCTGAGGAACCTACATAGTCCAAGTGCCCGATAGGGAACCTACATATTCCAAATGCCCATTAGGGAACCTAGATAGTCCAAGTGCCCATAGGGAACCTATATAGTCCATGTGCCCGCTAGGGAACCTACATAGTCAAAGTGCCCGCTATGGAACCTGCATTGTGCAAGTGCCCGCTAGTTAACCTAGATAGTCCAAGTGCCCGCTAGTTAACCTACATAGTCCAAGGTCAGCTAGTTAACTTAGATAGTCCAAGTGCCCGCTAGTTAACCTACATAGTCCAAGGGCACGCTAGTTAACCTACATAGTCCAAGGTCCGTTAGTTAACCTAGATAGTCCAAGTGCCCGCTAGTTAACCTACATAGTACAAGGGCCAGCTAGTTGACCTAGATAGTCCAAGTGCCCGCTAGTTAACTTAGATAGTCAAAGTGCCCGCTAGTTAACCTAAGTAATACAAATGTCCGATAGGGATCCTACATAGTCCAAGTGCCCGCTAGTTAACCTACATAGTCCAAGTCCCCGCTAGGTAACCTAGACAGTCCAAGTGACCATTAGGTTACCTACATAGTCCAAGTCCCATTCGTTAACCTACATAGTCCAAGTGCCCGCTAGGTAACGTAGATAGCCCAAGTGCCCGCTAGGATACGTACATAGTCCAAGTGCTCTCTAGGTAACCTAGATAGTCCAAGTGCCCGCTAGTTAACCTACATAGTCCAAGTGCCTGCTAGGTAAACTACATAGTCCAAGTGCCCACTAGGTAACCTAGACAGTCCAATTGCCCGCTAGTTAACATAGACAGTCCAAGTACCTGATAAGGAACCTACATAGTCCAAGTGCCCGCTAGGGAACCTACATAGTCCTAGTGCTCGCTAGGCAACCTACATAGTCCAAGTGCCCGTTAGTTAACCTAGATCTTCAAAGTGCCTGCTAGGTAACCTAAATAGTCCAAGTGCCCGCTAGGGAACCTATATAGTCCAAGTGCCTGCTAGGTAAGCTAGATAGTCCAATGGCCCGTTAGCTAACCTAGATAGTCGAAGTGTCCACTAGTTAACCTACATAGTCCAAGTGTGCGTTCGTTAACCTAGATAGGCCAAGTGCCCGCTAGGTAACCTAGACAGTCCAAGTGCCCGCTAGGTTACCTACATAGTCCAAGTGCACGTTCGTTAACCTAGATAGTCCAAGTGCCCGCTGGTAACCTAGATAGGCCAAGTGCCCGCTAGGTAACCTAGACAGTCCAAGTGCCTTCTAGTTAACCTACATAGTCCAAGTGCCCGCTAGGTAACCTACATAGTACAAGTGCCCACTAGGTAACCTAAGTAATCCAAATGCCCGCTAGGGAAACTACATAGTCCAAGTGCCTGCTACTTAACCTAGATAGTCCAAGTGCCCGCTAGTAAACCTAGATAGTCCAAGGGCCCGCTAGTTAATCTAGATAGTCCAAGTGCCCGCTAGTTAACCTAGATAGTCCAAGTGCCCGCTAGTTAACCTAGATAGTCCAAGGGCCCGCTAGTTAATCTAGATAGTCCAAGTGCCCGCTAGTTAACCTAGATAATCCAAGTGCCCGCTAGTTAACCTAGATAGTCCAAGGGCCCTCTAGTTAACCTAGATAGTCCAAGTGTCCGCTAGTTACCCTACATAGTCCAAGTGCCCGCTAGGGAACCTACATAGTCCAGTTGCCTGCTGAGGAACCTACATAGTCCAAGTGCCCGATAGGGAACCTGCATTGTGCAAGTGCCCGCTAGTTAACCTAGATAGTCCAAGTGCCCGCTAGTTAACCTACATAATGCAAGGTCAGCTAGTTAACACAGATAGTCCAAGTGCCCGCTAGTTAACCTACATAGTCCAAGGTCAGCTAGTTAACTTAGATAGTCCAAGTGCCCGCTAGTTAACCTACATAGTCCAAGGGCCCGCTAGTTAACCTACATAGTCCAAGGTCCGTTTGTTAACCTAGATAGTCAAAGTGCCCGCTAGGGAACCTGCATTGTGCAAGTGCCCGCTAGTTAACCTAGATAGTCCAAGTGCCCGCTAGTTAACCTACATAGTCCAAGGTCAGCTAGTTAACCCAGATAGTCTAAGTGTCCGCTAGTTAACCTACATAGTCCAAGGTCAGCTAGTTACCTTAGATAGTCCAAGTGCCCGCAGGTTAACCTACATAATCCAAGTGCCCGCTAGTTAACCTACATAGTCAAAGTGCCTGCTAGGTAAACTACATAGTCCAAGTGCCCACTAGGTAACCTAGACAGTCCAATTGCCCGCTAGTTAACTTAGACAGTCCAAGTACCTGATAGGGAACCTACATAGTCCAAGTGCCCGCTAGGGAACCTACATAGTCCTAGTGCTCGCTAGGCAACCTACATAGTCCAAGTGCCCGTTAGTTAACCTAGATAGTCAAAGTGCCTGCTAGGTAACCTAAATAGTCCAAGTGCCCGCTAGGGAACCTATATAGTCCAAGTGCCTGCTAGGTAAGCTAGATAGTCCAATGGCCCGTTAGCTAACCTAGATAGTCGAAGTGTCCACTAGTTAACCTACATAGTCCAAGTGTGCGTTCGTTAACCTAGATAGGCCAAGTGCCCACTAGGTAACCTAGACAGTCCAAGTGCCCGCTAGGTTACCTACATAATCCAAGTGCACGTTCGTTAACCTAGATAGTCCAAGTGCCCGCTGGTAACCTAGATAGGCCAAGTGCCCGCTAGGTAACCTAGACAGTCCAAGTGCCTTCTAGTTAACCTACATAGTCCAAGCGCCCGCTAGGTAACGTACATAGTACAAGTGCCCACTAGGTAACCTAAGTAATCCAAATGCCCGCTGGGAAACTACATATTCCAAGTGCCTGCTACTTAACCTAGATAGTCCAAGTGCCCGCTAGTAAACCTAGATATTCCAAGGGCCCGCTAGTTAATCTAGATAGTCCAAGTGCCCGCTAGTTAACCTAGATAGTCCAAGTGCCCGCTAGTTAACCTAGATAGTCCAAGTGCTCGCTAGTTAACCTACATAGTCCAAGGGCCCTCTAGTTAACCTAGATAGTCCAAGTGTCCGCTAGTTACCCTACATAGTCCAAGTGCCCGATAGGTAACCTAGATAGTCCAAGGTCCTGCTAGTTAACCTACATAGTCCAATGCCCGATAGGGAACCTACATAGTCCAAGTGCCCGCTGAGGAACCTACATAGTCCAAGTGCCCGATAGGGAACCTACATATTCCAAATGCCCATTAGGGAACCTAGATAGTCCAAGTGCCCATAGGGAACCTATATAGTCCATGTGCCCGCTAGGGAACCTACATAGTCAAAGTGCCCGCTATGGAACCTGCATTGTGCAAGTGCCCGCTAGTTAACCTAGATAGTCCAAGTGCCCGCTAGTTAACCTACATAGTCCAAAGTCAGCTAGTTAACCTAGATAGTCCAAGTGCCCGCTAGTTAACCTACATAGTCCAAGGTCAGCTAGTTAACTTAGATAGTCCAAGTGCCCGCTAGTTAACCTACATAGTCCAAGGGCCCGCTAGTTAACCTACATAGTCCAAGGTCCGTTAGTTAACCTAGATAGTCCAAGTGCCTGCTAGTTAACCTACATAGTACAAGGGCCAGCTAGTTGACCTAGATAGTCCAAGTGCCCGCTAGTTAACCTAGATAGTCAAAGTGCCCGCTAGTTAACCTAAGTAATACAAATGTCCGATAGGGATCCTACATAGTCCAAGTGCCCGCTAGTTAACCTACATAGTCCAAGTCCCCGCTAGGTAACCTAGACAGTCCAAGTGACCATTAGGTTACCTACATAGTCCAAGTCCCGTTCGTCAACCTACATAGTCCAAGTGCCCGCTAGGTAACGTAGATAGCCCAAGTGCCCGCTAGGATACGTACATAGTCCAAGTGCTCTCTAGGTAACCTAGATAGTCCAAGTGCCCGCTAGTTAACCTACATAGTCCAAGTGCCTGCTAGGTAAACTACATAGTCCAAGTGCCCACTAGGTAACCTAGACAGTCCAATTGCCCGCTAGTTAACATAGACAGTCCAAGTACCTGATAAGGAACCTACATAGTCCAAGGGCCCGCTAGGGAACCTACATAGTCCTAGTGCTCGCTGGGCAACCTACATAGTCCAAGTGCCCGTTAGTTAACCTAGATCTTCAAAGTGCCTGCTAGGTAACCTAAATAGTCCAAGTGCCCGCTAGGGAACCTATATAGTCCAAGTGCCTGCTAGGTAAGCTAGATAGTCCAATGGCCCGTTAGCTAACCTAGATAGTCGAAGTGTCCACTAGTTAACCTACATAGTCCAAGTGTGCGTTCGTTAACCTAGATAGGCCAAGTGCCCGCTAGGTAACCTAGACAGTCCAAGTGCCCGCTAGGTTACCTACATAGTCCAAGTGCACGTTCGTTAACCTAGATAGTCCAAGTGCCCGCTGGTAACCTAGATAGGCCAAGTGCCCGCTAGGTAACCTAGACAGTCCAAGTGCCTTCTAGTTAACCTACATAGTCCAAGTGCCCGCTAGGTAACCTACATAGTACAAGTGCCCACTAGGTAACCTAAGTAATCCAAATGCCCGCTAGGGAAACTACATAGTCCAAGTGCCTGCTACTTAACCTAGATAGTCCAAGTGCCCGCTAGTAAACCTAGATAGTCCAAGGGCCCGCTAGTTAATCTAGATAGTACAAGTGCCCGCTAGTTAACCTAGATAGTCCAAGTGCCCGCTAGTTAACCTAGATAGTCCAAGGGCCCGCTAGTTCATCTAGATAGTCCAAGTGCCCGCTAGTTAACCTAGATAATCCAAGTGCCCGCTAGTTAACCTAGATAGTCCAAGGGCCCTCTAGTTAACCTAGATAGTCCAAGTGTCCGCTAGTTACCCTACATAGTCCAAGTGCCCTCTAGGGAACCTACATAGTCCAGTTGCCTGCTGAGGAACCTACATAGTCCAAGTGCCCGATAGGGAACCTGCATTGTGCAAGTGCCCGCTAGTTAACCCAGATAGTCCAAGTGCCCGCTAGATAACCTACATAGTCCAAGGTCAGCTAGTTAACTTAGATAGTCCAAGTGCCCGCTAGTTAACCTACATAGTCCAAGGGCCCGCTAGTTAACCTACATAGTCCAAGGTCCGTTAGTTAACCTAGATAGTCAAAGTGCCCGCTAGGGAACCTGCATTGTGCAAGTGCCCGCTAGTTAACCTAGATAGTCCAAGTGCCCGCTAGTTAACCTACATAGTCCAAGGTCAGCTAGTTAACCCAGATAGTCCAAGTGCCCGCTAGTTAACCTACATAGTCCAAGGTCAGCTAGTTACCTTAGATAGTCCAAGTGCCCGCAGGTTAACCTACATAGTCCAAGTGCCCGCTAGTTAACCTACATAGTCCAAGTGCCTGCTAGGTAAACTACATAGTCCAAGTGCCCACTAGGTAACCTAGACAGTCCAATTGCCCGCTAGTTAACCTAGACAGTCCAAGTACCTGATAGGGAACCTACATAGTCCAAGTGCCCGCTAGGGAACCTACATAGTCCTAGTGCTCGCTAGGCAACCTACATAGTCCAAGTGCCCGTTAGTTAACCTAGATAGTCAAAGTGCCTGCTAGGTAACCTAAATAGTCCACGTGCCCGCTAGGGAACCTATATAGTCCAAGTGCCTGCTAGGTAAGCTAGATAGTCCAATGGCCCGTTAGCTAACCTAGATAGTCGAAGTGTCCACTAGTTAACCTACATAGTCCAAGTGTGCGTTCGTTAACCTAGATAGGCCAAGTGCCCGCTAGGTAACCTAGACAGTCCAAGTGCCCGCTAGGTTACCTACATAATCCAAGTGCACGTTCGTTAACCTAGATAGTCCAAGTGCCCGCTGGTAACCTAGATAGGCCAAGTGCCCGCTATGTAACCTAGACAGTCCAAGTGCCTTCTAGTTAACCTACATAGTCTAAGGGCCCGCTAGGTAACCTACATAGTACAAGTGCCCACTAGGTAACCTAAGTAATCCAAATGCCCGCTAGGGAAACTACATAGTCCAAGTGCCTGCTACTTAACCTAGATAGTCCAAGTGCCCGCTAGTAAACCTAGATATTCCAAGGGCCCGCTAGTTAATCTAGATAGTCCAAGTGCCCGCTAGTTAACCTAGATAGTCCAAGTGCCCGCTAGTTAACCTAGATAGTCCAAGGGCCCGCTAGTTAATCTAGATAGTCCAAGTGCCCGCTAGTTAACCTAGATAGTCCAAGTGCCCGCTAGTTAACCTACATAGTCCAAGGTCAGCTAGTTAACTTAGATAGTCCAAGTGCCCGCTAGTTAAACTACATAGTCCAAGGGCCCTCTAGTTAACCTAGATAGTCCAAGTGTCCGCTAGTTACCCTACATAGTCCAAGTGCCCGCTAGGGAACCTACATAGTCCAGGTGCCTGCTGAGGAACCTACATAGTCCAAGTGCCCGATAGGGAACCTATATATTCCAAGTGCCCATTAGGGAACCTTATAGTCCAAGTGCCCATAGGAAACCTATATAGTCCATGTGCCCGCTAGGGAACCTACATATTCAAAGTGCCCGCTAGGGAACCTGCATTGTGCAAGTGCCCGCTAGTTAACCTAGATAGTCCAAGTGCCCGCTAGTTAACCTATATAATCCAAGGTCAGCTAGTTAACCCAGAAAGTCCAAGTGCCCGCTAGTTAACCTACATAGTCCAAGGTCAGCTAGTTAACTTAGATAGTCCAAGTGCCCGCTAGTTAACCTACATAGTCCAAGGGCCCGCTAGGGAACCTGCATTGTGCAAGTGCCCGCTAGTTAACCTAGATAGTCCAAGTGCCTGCTAGTTAACCTATATAATCCAAGGTCAGCTAGTTAACCCAGAAAGTCCAAGTGCCCGCTTGTTAACCTACATAGTCCAAGGTCAGCTAGTTAACTTAGATAGTCCAAGTGCCCGCTAGTTAACCTACATAGTCCAAGGGCCCGCTAGTTAACCTACATAGTCCAAGGTCCGTTAGTTAACCTAGATAGTCAAAGTGCCCGCTAGGGAACCTGCATTGTTCAAGTGCCCGCTAGTTAACCTAGATAGTCCAAGTGCCCGCTAGTTAACCTACATACTCCAAGGTCAGCTAGTTAACCCAGATAGTCCAAGTGCCCGCTAGGAAACGTACATAGTCCAAATGCCCTCTAGGTAACCTACATAGTCCAAGTGCCTGCTAGGTAAACTACATAGTCCAAGTGCCCACAGGTAACCTAGACAGTCCAATTGCCCGCTAGTTAACATAGACAGTCCAAGTACCTGATAGGGAACCTACATAGTCCAAGTGCCCGCTAGGGAACCTACATAGTCCAAGTGCTCGCTAGGCAACCTACATAGTCCAAGTGCCCGTTAGTTAACCTAGATAGTCCAAGTGCCCGCTAGGGTATGTACATAATTCAAGTGCCCGCTAGGTAACCTAGATTGTCCAAGTGTCCGCTAGTTACCCTACATAGTCCAAGTGCCCACTAGGTAACTTAGATAGTCCAAGGTCCTGCTAGTTAACCTACATAGTCCAATGCCCGATAGGGAACCTACATAGTCCAAGTGCCCGCTGAGGAACCTACATAGTCCAAGTGCCCGATAGGGAACCTATATACTCCAAGTGCCCATTAGGGAACCTAGATAGTCCAAGTGCCCATAGGGAACCTATATAGTCCAAGTGCCCGCTAGGGAACCTACATAGTCAAAGTGCCCGCTAGGGAACCTGCATTGTGCAAGTGCCCGCTAGTTAACCTAGATAGTCCAAATGCCCGCTAGTTAACCTATATAGTCCAAGGTCAGCTAGTTAACCTAGATAGTCCAAGTGCCCGCTAGTTAACCTACATAGTCCAAGGTCAGCTAGTTAACTTAGATAGTCCAAGTGCCCGCTAGTTAACCTACATTGTCCAAGGGCCCGCTAGTTAACCTACATAGTCCAAGTCCCCGCTAGGTAACCTAGACAATCCAAGTGACCATTAGGTTACCTACATAGTCCAAGCCCCGTTCGTTAACCTACATAGTGCAAGTGCCCGCTAGGTAATGTAGATAGCCCAAGTGCCCACTAGAAAACGTACATAGTCCAAGTGCCCTCTAGTTAACCTAGATAGTCCAAGTACCCGCTAGTTAACCTACATAGTCCAAGTGCCTGCTAGGTAAACTACATAGTCCAAATGCCCACTAGGTAACCTAGACAGTCCAATTGCCCGCTAGTTAACCTAGACAGTCCAAGTACCCGATAGGGAACCTACATAGTTCAAGTGCCCGCTAGGGAACCTACATAGTCCAAGTGCTCTCTAGGCAACCTACATAGTCCAAGTGCCCGTTAGTTAACCTAGATAGTCAAAGTGCCTGCTAGGTAACCTAAATAGTCCAAGTGGCCGCTAGGGAACCTATATAGTCCTAGTGCCTGCTAGGTAAGCTAGATAGTCCAATTGCCCGTTAGCTAACCTAGATAATCGAAGTGTCCACTAGTTAACCTACATAGTCCAAGTGTCCGTTCGTTAACCTAGATAGGCCAAGTGCCTGCTAGGTAACCTAGACAGTCCAAGTGCCCGCTAGGTTACCTACATAGTCCAAGTGCACGTTCATTAACCTAGATAGTCCATGTGCCCGCTGGTAACCTACATAGTCCAAGGGCCCGCTAGGTAACCTTGATAGTCCAAGTGCCTTCTAGTTAACCTACATAGTCCAAGTGGCCGCTAGGTAACCTACATAGTCCAAGTGCCCACTACGTAACATAAGTAATCCAAATGCCCGCTAGGGAAACTACATTGTCCAAGTGCCCGTTAGTTAACCTAGATAGTCCAAGTGCCCACTAGGGGACGTATATAGTCCAAGTGCCCGCTAGGTAACCTAGATAGTCCAAGTGCGCGGTAGGGTATGTACATAGTCCGAGTGCCGGCTAGGAAACCTAGATAGTCCAAGTGCCCGCTAGTTAACCTACATAGTCCAAGGTCCGCTAGTTAACCTAGATAGTCCAAATGGCCGCTAGTTAACCTAGATAGTCCTAGTGCCCGCTAGTTAACTTAAGTAGTCCAAATGTCCAATAGGGATCCTACATAGTCCAAGTGCCCGCTAGTTAACCTACATAGTCCAAGTGCCCGTTCGTTAACCTAGATAGTCAAAGTGCCCGCTAGGTAACCTAGACAGTCCAAGTGCCCGCTAGGTTACCTAGACAGTCCAAGTGCCCGCTAGGTAACCTACATAGTCCAAGTTCCCGATGGTAACCAAAATAGTCCAAATGCCCGCTAGGGAAACTACATAGTCCAAGTGCCTGCTAGTTAACCTAGATAGTCCAAGTTCCTGCTAGTAAACCTACATAATCCATGGGCCCGCTAGTTAACCTAGATCGTCAAAGGGCCCGCTAGTTAATCTAGATAGTCCAAGTGCCCGCTAGTTAACCTAGATAGTCCAAGTGCTCGCTAGTTAACCTAGATCGTCCAAGTGCCCTCTAGTTAACCTAGATAATCCAAGTGCCCGCTAGTTAACCTACATAGTCCAAGGGCCCTCTAGTTAACCTAGATAGTCCAAGTGCCCGCTAGGGTACGTACATAGTCCAAATGCCCGCTCGGTAACCTAGATAGTCCAAGTGCCCGCTAGGGTATGTACATAGTTCAAGTGCCCGCTAGGTAACCTAGATTGTCCAAGTGTCCGCTAGTTACCCTACATAGTCCACGTGCCCGCTAGGTAACCTAGATAGTCCAAGGTCCTGCTAGTTAACCTACATAGTCCAATGCCTGATAGGGAACCTATATATTCCAAGTGTCCATTAGGGAACCTAGATAGTCCAAGTGCCCATAGGGAACCTATATATTCCAAGTGCCCGCTAGGGAACCTACATAGTCAAAGTGCCCGCTAGGGAACCGGCATTGTGCAAGTGCCCGCTAGTTAACCTAGATAGTCCAAGTGCCCGCTAGGAAACGTACATAGTCCAAGTGCCCTCTAGGTAACCTAGATAGTCCAAGTGCCCGCTAGTTAACCTACATAGTCCAAGTGCCTGCTAAGTAAACTACATAGTCCAAGTGCCCACTAGTTAACCTAGACAGTCCAATTGCCCGCTAGGTTACCTAGACAGTCCAAATGCCCGCTGGTTAACCTACATAGTCCAAGTGCCCGATAGGGAACCTACATAATCCAAGTGCCCGATAGGGAACCTACACAATCCAAGTGCCCGCTAGGGAACCTACATAGTCCAAGTGCCCGCTAGGCAACCTACATAGTCCAAGTGCCCATTAGTTAACCTAGATAGTCCAAGTGCCCACTAGTGGACGTACATAGTCCAGGTGCCCGCTAGTTAACCTACATAGTCCAATTTCCCGATGGTAACCAAATAGTCCAAATGCCAGGAAGGAAACTACCTAGTCCAAGTGCCTGCTAGTTAACCTAGATAGTCCAAGTGCCTGCTAGTAAACCTACATAATCCATGGGCCCGCTAGTTAACCTACATAGAGCAATGGCCTACTAGTTAACCTAGATCGTGAAAGTGTCCGCTAGTTAACCTACATAGCCCACAAGCCTGCTAGGTAACCTAGATAGTCCAAGTGCCCGCTAGTTAACCTAGATAGTCCTAGTGCCCTTTAGTTAACCTAGATAGTCCAAGTGCCCACTCTGGGACGTACATAGTACAAAGGCCTGCTAGTTAACCTACATAGTCCAAGGTCCGTTAGTTAACCTAGATAGTCCAAGTGCCTGCTAGTTAACCTAGATAG
The DNA here is from genome assembly GCF_050624435.1 of Tenrec ecaudatus. Lineage (NCBI taxonomy): Eukaryota > Metazoa > Chordata > Mammalia > Afrosoricida > Tenrecidae > Tenrec > Tenrec ecaudatus. The sequence goes on along the minus strand of NW_027459373.1, from coordinate 176,581 downwards.
TCAAAGTGCCCGCTAGTTAACCTAAGTAGTACAAATGTTCGATAGGGATCCTACATAGTCCAAGTGCCCGCTAGTTAACCTACATAGTTCAAGTCCCCGCTAGGTAACCTAGACAGTCCAAGTGACCATTAGGTTACCTACATAGTCCAAGTGCCCGTTCGTTAACCTACATAGTCCAAGTGCCCGCTAGGTAAAGTAGATAGCCCAAGTGCCCGCTAGGAAACGTACATAGTCTAAGTGCCTAGGTAACCTAGATACTCCAAGTGCCCGCTAGTTAACCTACATAGTCCAAGTTCCTGCTAGGTAAACTATATAGTCCAAGTGCCCACTATGTAACCTAAACAGTCCAATTGCCCGCTAGTTAACCTAGACAGTCCAAGTACCCGATAGGGAACCTACATAGTCCAAGTGCCCGCTAGGGAACCTACATAGTCCAAGTGCCTGCTAGGTAAGCTAGATAGTCCAATTGCCCATTAGCTAACCTAGATAGTCGATCTGTCCGCTAGTTAACCTACATAGTCAAAGTGTCCGTTCGTTAACCTAGATAGGCCAAGTGCCCGCTAGGTAACCTAGACAGTCCAAGTGCCCGCTAGGTTACCTACATAGTCCAAGTGCACGTTCGTTAACCTATATAGTCCAAGTGCCCGCTGGGTAACCTACATAGTCCAAGTGCCCACTAGGTAACCTAAGTAATCCAAATGCCCGCTAGGGGAACTACATAGTCCAATTACCCGCTACTTAACCTAGGTAGTCCAAGTGCCCGCTAGTAAACCTAGATAGTCCAAGGCCGCTAGTTAATCTAGATAGTCCAAGTGCCCGCTAGTTAACCTAGATAGTCCAAGTGCCCGCTAGTTTACCTAGACAGTCCAAGGGCCCGCTAGTTAAACTAGATAGTCCAAGTGCCCAAGAGTTAACCTAGATAGTCCAAGTGCTCACGAGTTAACCTAGATCGTCCAAGTGCCCTCTAGTTAACCTAGATAATCCAAGTGCCCGCTAGTTAACCTACATAGTCCAAGGGCCCTCTAGTTAACCTAGATATTCCAAGTGTCCGCTAGTTACCCTACATAGTCCAAGTGCCCGCTAGGGTACGTACATAGTCCAAGTGCCCGCTCGGTAACCTAGATAGTCCAAGTGTCCGCTAGGGTATGTACATAGTTCAAGTGCCCGCTAGGTAACCTAGATTGTTCAAGTGTCCGCTAGTTGCCCTACATAGTCCAAGTGCCCGCTAGTTAACCTACATAGTACAAGGGCCCGCTAGTTGACCTAGATCGTCCAAGTGCCCGCTAGTTACCCTACATAGTCCAAGTGCCCGCTAGGGTACGTACATAGTCCAAGTGCCCGCTCGGTAACCTAGATAGTCCAAGTGTCCGCTAGGGTATGTACATAGTTCAAGTGCCCGCTAGGTAACCTAGATTGTTCAAGTGTCCGCTAGTTGCCCTACATAGTCCAAGTGCCCGCTAGTTAACCTACATAGTACAAGGGCCCGCTAGTTGACCTAGATAGTCCAAGTGCCCGCTAGTTAACCTAGATAGTCAAAGTGCCTGCTAGTTAACCTAAGTAGTACAAATTTCCTATAGGGATCTTACATAGTCCAAGTGCCCGCTAGTTAACCTACATAGTCCAAGTCCCCGCTAGGTAACCTAGACAGTCCAAGTGACCATTAGGTTAACTACATAGTCCAAGTCCCGTTCGTTAACCTACATAGTCCAAGTACCCGCTAGGTAACGTAGATAGCCCAAGTGCCCGCTAGGAAACGTACATAGTCCAAATGCCCTCTAGGTAACCTACATAGTCCAAGTGCCTGCTAGGTAAACTACATAGTCCAAGTGCCCACTAGGGAACCTAGACAGTCCAATTGCCCGCTAGTTAACATAGACAGTCCAAGTACCTGATAGGGAACCTACATAGTCCAAGTGCCCGCTAGGGAACCTACATAGTCCAAGTGCTCGCTAGGCAACCTACATAGTCCAAGTGCCCGTTAGTTAACCTAGATAGTCCAAGTGCCCGCTAGGGTATGTACATAATTCAAGTGCCCGCTAGGTAACCTAGATTGTCCAAGTGTCCGCTAGTTACCCTACATAGTCCAAGTGCCCACTAGGTAACCTAGATAGTCCAAGGTCCTGCTAGTTAACCTACATAGTCCAATGCCCGATAGGGAACCTACATAGTCCAAGTGCCCGCTGAGGAACCTACATAGTCCAAGTGCCCGATAGGGAACCTATATACTCCAAGTGCCCATTAGGGAACCTAGATAGTCCAAGTGCCCATAGGGAACCTATATAGTCCAAGTGCCCGCTAGGGAACCTACATAGTCAAAGTGCCCGCTAGGGAACCTGCATTGTGCAAGTGCCCGCTAGTTAACCTAGATAGTCCAAATGCCCGCTAGTTAACCTATATAGTCCAAGGTCAGCTAGTTAACCTAGATAGTCCAAGTGCCCGCTAGTTAACCTACATAGTCCAAGGTCAGCTAGTTAACTTAGATAGTCCAAGTGCCCACTAGTTAACCTACATTGTCCAAGGGCCCGCTAGTTAACCTACATAGTCCAAGTCCCCGCTAGGTAACCTAGACAATCCAAGTGACCATTAGGTTACCTACATAGTCCAAGCCCCGTTCGTTAACCTACATAGTGCAAGTGCCCGCTAGGTAATGTAGATAGCCCAAGTGCCCACTAGAAAACGTACATAGTCCAAGTGCCCTCTAGTTAACCTAGATAGTCCAAGTGCCCGCTAGTTAACCTACATAGTCCAAGTGCCTGCTAGGTAAACTACATAGTCCAAATGCCCACTACGTAACCTAGACAGTCCAATTGCCCGCTAGTTAACCTAGACAGTCCAAGTACCCGATAGGGAACCTACATAGTTCAAGTGCCCGCTAGGGAACCTACATAGTCCAAGTGCTCTCTAGGCAACCTACATAGTCCAAGTGCCCGTTAGTTAACCTAGATAGTCAAAGTGCCCGTTAGTTAACCTAGATAGTCAAAGTGCCTGCTAGGTAACCTAAATAGTCCAAGTGCCCGCTAGGGAACCTATATAGTCCTAGTGCCTGCTAGGTAAGCTAGATAGTCCAATTGCCCGTTAGCTAACCTAGATAATCGAAGTGTCCACTAGTTAACCTACATAGTCCAAGTGTCCGTTCGTTAACCTAGATAGGCCAAGTGCCTGCTAGGTAACCTAGACAGTCCAAGTGCCCGCTAGGTTACCTACATAGTCCAAGTGCACGTTCGTTAACCTAGATAGTCCATGTGCCCGCTGGTAACCTACATAGTCCGAGGGCCCGCTAGGTAACCTTGATAGTCCAAGTGCACTCTAGTTAACTTACATAGTCCAAGTGGCCGCTAGGTAACCTACATAGTCCAAGTGCCCACTAGGTAACCTAAGTAATCCAAATGCCCGCTAGGGAAACTACATTGTCCAAGTGCCCGTTAGTTAACCTAGATAGTCCAAGTGCCCACTAGGGGACGTATATAGTCCAAGTGCCCGCTAGGTAACCTAGATAGTCCAAGTGCGCGGTAGGGTATGTACATAGTCCGAGTGCCGGCTAGGAAACCTAGATAGTCCAAGTGCCCGCTAGTTAACCTACATAGTCCAAGGTCCGCTAGTTAACCTAGATAGTCCAAATGGCCGCTAGTTAACCTAGATAGTCCTAGTGCCCGCTAGTTAACTTAAGTAGTCCAAATGTCCAATAGGGATCCTACATAGTCCAAGTGCCCGCTAGTTAACCTACATAGTCCAAGTGCCCGTTCGTTAACCTAGATAGTCAAAATGCCCGCTAGGTAACCTAGACAGTCCAAGTGCCCGCTAGGTTACCTAGACAGTCCAAGTGCCCGCTAGGTAACCTACATAGTCCAAGTTCCCGATGGTAACCAAAATAGTCCAAATGCCCGCTAGGGAAACTACATAGTCCAAGTGCCTGCTAGTTAACCTAGATAGTCCAAGTTCCTGCTAGTAAATCTACATAATCCATGGGCCCGCTAATTAACCTAGATAGTCCAAATGGCCGCTAGTTAACCTAGATAGTCCTAGTGCCCGCTAGTTAACTTAAGTAGTCCAAATGTCCAATAGGGATCCTACATAGTCCAAGTGCCCGCTAGTTAACCTACATAGTCCAAGTGCCCGTTCGTTAACCTAGATAGTCAAAATGCCCGCTAGGTAACCTAGACAGTCCAAGTGCCCGCTAGGTTACCTAGACAGTCCAAGTGCCCGCTAGGTAACCTACATAGTCCAAGTTCCCGATGGTAACCAAAATAGTCCAAATGCCCGCTAGGGAAACTACATAGTCCAAGTGCCTGCTAGTTAACCTAGATAGTCCAAGTTCCTGCTAGTAAATCTACATAATCCATGGGCCCGCTAGTTAACCTAGATCGTCAAAGGGCCCGCTAGTTAATCTAGATAGTCCAAGTGCCCGCTAGTTAACCTAGATAGTCCAAGTGCTCGCTAGTTAACCTAGATCGTCCAAGTGCCCTCTAGTTAACCTAGATAATCCAAGTGCCCGCTAGTTAACCTACATAGTCCAAGGGCCCTCTAGTTAACCTAGATAGTCCAAGTGCCCGCTAGGGTACGTACATAGTCCAAATGCCCGCTCGGTAACCTAGATAGTCCAAGTGCCCGCTATGGTATGTACATAGTTCAAGTGCCCGCTAGGTAACCTAGATTGTCCAAGTGTCCGCTAGTTACCCTACATAGTCCACGTGCCCGCTAGGTAACCTAGATAGTCCAAGGTCCTGCTAGTTAACCTACATAGTCCAATGCCTGATAGGGAACTTATATATTCCAAGTGTCCATTAGGGAACCTAGATAGTCCAAGTGCCCATAGGGAACCTATATATTCCAAGTGCCCGCTAGGGAACCTACATAGTCAAAGTGCCCGCTAGGGAACCGGCATTGTGCAAGTGCCCGCTAGTTAACCTAGATAGTCCAAGTGCCCGCTAGGAAACGTACATAGTCCAAGTGCCCTCTAGGTAACCTAGATAGTCCAAGTGCCCGCTAGTTAACCTACATAGTCCAAGTGCCTGCTAAGTAAACTACATAGTCCAAGTGCCCACTAGTTAACCTAGACAGTCCAATTGCCCGCTAGGTTACCTAGACAGTCCAAATGCCCGCTGGTTAACCTACATAGTCCAAGTGCCCGATAGGGAACCTACATAATCCAAGTGCCCGATAGGGAACCTACACAATCCAAGTGCCCGCTAGGGAACCTACATAGTCCAAGTGCCCGCTAGGCAACCTACATAGTCCAAGTGCCCATTAGTTAACCTAGATAGTCCAAGTGCCCACTAGGGGACGTACATAGTCCAGGTGCCCGCTAGTTAACCTACATAGTCCAATTTCCCGATGGTAACCAAATAGTCCAAATGCCAGGAAGGAAACTACCTAGTCCAAGTGCCTGCTAGTTAACCTAGATAGTCCAAGTGCCTGCTAGTAAACCTACATAATCCATGGGCCCGCTAGTTAACCTACATAGTGCAATGGCCTACTAGTTAACCTAGATCGTGAAAGTGTCCGCTAGTTAACCTACATAGCCCACAAGCCTGCTAGGTAACCTAGATAGTCCAAGTGCCCGCTAGTTAACCTAGATAGTCCTAGTGCCCTTTAGTTAACCTAGATAGTCCAAGTGCCCACTCTGGGACGTACATAGTACAAAGGCCTGCTAGTTAACCTACATAGTCCAAGGTCCGTTAGTTAACCTAGATAGTCCAAGTGCCCGCTAGTTAACCTAGATAGTCAAAGTGCCCGCTAGTTAACCTAAGTAGTACAAATGTTCGATAGGGATCCTACATAGTCCAAGTGCCCGCTAGTTAACCTACATAGTTCAAGTCCCCGCTAGGTAACCTAGACAGTCCAAGTGACCATTAGGTTACCTACATAGTCCAAGTGCCCGTTCGTTAACCTACATAGTCCAAGTGCCCGCTAGGTAAAGTAGATAGCCCAAGTGCCCGCTAGGAAACGTACATAGTCTAAGTGCCTAGGCAACCTAGATACTCCAAGTGCCCGCTAGTTAACCTACATAGTCCAAGTTCCTGCTAGGTAAACTATATAGTCCAAGTGCCCACTATGTAACCTAGACAGTCCAATTGCCCGCTAGTTAACCTAGACAGTCCAAGTACCCGATAGGGAACCTACATAGTCCAAGTGCCCGCTAGGGAACCTACATAGTCCAAGTGCCTGCTAGGTAAGCTAGATAGTCCAATTGCCCATTAGCTAACCTAGATAGTCGATGTGTCCGCTAGTTAACCTACATAGTCCAAGTGTCCGTTCGTTAACCTAGATAGGCCAAGTGCCCGCTAGGTAACCTAGACAGTCCAAGTGCCCGCTAGGTTACCTACATAGTCCAAGTGCACGTTCGTTAACCTATATAGTCCAAGTGCCCGCTGGGTAACCTACATAGTCCAAGTGCCCACTAGGTAACCTAAGTAATCCAAATGCCCGCTAGGGGAACTACATAGTCCAAGTACCCGCTACTTAACCTAGGTAGTCCAAGTGCCCGCTAGTAAACCTAGATAGTCCAAGGCCCGCTAGTTAATCTAGATAGTCCAAGTGCCCGCTAGTTAACCTAGATAGTCCAAGTGCCCGCTAGTTTACCTAGACAGTCCAAGGGCCCGCTAGTTAAACTAGATAGTCCAAGTGCCCGCTAGGGAACCTACATAGTCAAAGTGCCCGCTAGGGAACCTGCATTGTGCAAGTGCCCGCTAGTTAACCTAGATAGTCCAAATACCCGCTAGTTAACCTATATAGTCCAAGGTCAGCTAGTTAACCTAGATAGTCCAAGTGCCCGCTAGTTAACCTACATAGTCCAAGGTCAGCTAGTTAACTTAGATAGTCCAAGTGCCCGCTAGTTAACCTACATTGTCCAAGGGCCCGCTAGTTAACCTACATAGTCCAAGTCCCCGCTAGGTAACCTAGACAATCCAAGTGACCATTAGGTTACCTACATAGTCCAAGCCCCGTTCGTTAACCTACATAGTGCAAGTGCCCGCTAGGTAATGTAGATAGCCCAAGTGCCCACTAGAAAACGTACATAGTCCAAGTGCCCTCTAGTTAACCTAGATAGTCCAAGTGCCCGCTAGTTAACCTACATAGTCCAAGTGCCTGCTAGGTAAACTACATAGTCCAAATGCCCACTAGGTAACCTAGACAGTCCAATTGCCCGCTAGTTAACCTAGACAGTCCAAGTACCCGATAGGGAACCTACATAGTTCAAGTGCCCGCTAGGGAACCTACATAGTCCAAGTGCTCTCTAGGCAACCTACATAGTCCAAGTGCCCGTTAGTTAACCTAGATAGTCAAAGTGCCCGTTAGTTAACCTAGATAGTCAAAGTGCCTGCCAGGTAACCTAAATAGTCCAAGTGCCCGCTAGGGAACCTATATAGTCCTAGTGCCTGCTAGGTAAGCTAGATAGTCCAATTGCCCGTTAGCTAACCTAGATAATCGAAGTGTCCACTAGTTAACCTACATAGTCCAAGTGTCCGTTCGTTAACCTAGATAGGCCAAGTGCCTGCTAGGTAACCTAGACAGTCCAAGTGCCCGCTAGGTTACCTACATAGTCCAAGTGCACGTTCGTTAACCTAGATAGTCCATGTGCCCGCTGGTAACCTACATAGTCCAAGGGCCCGGTAGGTAACCTTGATAGTCCAAGTGCCTTATAGTTAACCTACATAGTCCAAGTGGCCGCTAGGTAACCTACATAGTCCAAGTGCCCACTAGGTAACCTAAGTAATCCAAATGCCCGCTAGGGAAACTACATTGTCCAAGTGCCCGTTAGTTAACCTAGATAGTCCAAGTGCCCACTAGGGGACGTATATAGTCCAAGTGCCCGCTAGGTAACCTAGATAGTCCAAGTGCGCGGTAGGGTATGTACATAGTCCGAGTGCCGGCTAGGAAACCTAGATAGTCCAAGTGCCCGCTAGTTAACCTACATAGTCCAAGGTCCGCTAGTTAACCTAGATAGTCCAAATGGCCGCTAGTTAACCTAGATAGTCCTAGTGCCCGCTAGTTAACTTAAGTAGTCCAAATGTCCAATAGGGATCCTACATAGTCCAAGTGCCCGCTAGTTAACCTACATAGTCCAAGTGCCCGTTCGTTAACCTAGATAGTCAAAATGCCCGCTAGGTAACCTAGACAGTCCAAGTGCCCGCTAGGTTACCTAGACAGTCCAAGTGCCCGCTAGGTAACCTACATAGTCCAAGTTCCCGATGGTAACCAAAATAGTCCAAATGCCCGCTAGGGAAACTACATAGTCCAAGTGCCTGCTAGTTAACCTAGATAGTCCAAGTTCCTGCTAGTAAATCTACATAATCCATGGGCCCGCTAGTTAACCTAGATCGTCAAAGGGCCCGCTAGTTAATCTAGATAGTCCAAGTGCCCGCTAGTTAACCTAGATAGTCCAAGTGCTCGCTAGTTAACCTAGATCGTCCAAGTGCCCTCTAGTTAACCTAGATAATCCAAGTGCCCGCTAGTTAACCTACATAGTCCAAGGGCCCTCTAGTTAACCTAGATAGTCCAAGTGCCCGCTAGGGTACGTACATAGTCCAAATGCCCGCTCGGTAACCTAGATAGTCCAAGTGCCCGCTAGGGTATGTACATAGTTCAAGTGCCCGCTAGGTAACCTAGATTGTCCAAGTGTCCGCTAGTTACCCTACATAGTCCACGTGCCCGCTAGGTAACCTAGATAGTCCAAGGTCCTGCTAGTTAACCTACATAGTCCAATGCCTGATAGGGAACCTATATATTCCAAGTGTCCATTAGGGAACCTAGATAGTCCAAGTGCCCATAGGGAACCTATATATTCCAAGTGCCCGCTAGGGAACCTACATAGTCAAAGTGCCCGCTAGGGAACCGGCATTGTGCAAGTGCCCGCTAGTTAACCTAGATAGTCCAAGTGCCCGCTAGGAAACGTACATAGTCCAAGTGCCCTCTAGGTAACCTAGATAGTCCAAGTGCCCGCTAGTTAACCTACATAGTCCAAGTGCCTGCTAAGTAAACTACATAGTCCAAGTGCCCACTAGTTAACCTAGACAGTCCAATTGCCCGCTAGGTTACCTAGACAGTCCAAATGCCCGCTGGTTAACCTACATAGTCCAAGTGCCCGATAGGGAACCTACATAATCCAAGTGCCCGATAGGGAACCTACACAATCCAAGTGCCCGCTAGGGAACCTACATAGTCCAAGTGCCCGCTAGGCAACCTACATAGTCCAAGTGCCCATTAGTTAACCTAGATAGTCCAAGTGCCCACTAGGGGACGTACATAGTCCAGGTGCCCGCTAGTTAACCTACATAGTCCAATTTCCCGATGGTAACCAAATAGTCCAAATGCCAGGAAGGAAACTACCTAGTCCAAGTGCCTGCTAGTTAACCTAGATAGTCCAAGTGCCTGCTAGTAAACCTACATAATCCATGGGCCCGCTAGTTAACCTACATAGTGCAATGGCCTACTAGTTAACCTAGATCGTGAAAGTGTCCGCTAGTTAACCTACATAGCCCACAAGCCTGCTAGGTAACCTAGATAGTCCAAGTGCCCGCTAGTTAACCTAGATAGTCCTAGTGCCCTTTAGTTAACCTAGATAGTCCAAGTGCCCACTCTGGGACGTACATAGTACAAAGGCCTGCTAGTTAACCTACATAGTCCAAGGTCCGTTAGTTAACCTAGATAGTCCAAGTGCCCGCTAGTTAACCTAGATAGTCAAAGTGCCCGCTAGTTAACCTAAGTAGTACAAATGTTCGATAGGGATCCTACATAGTCCAAGTGCCCGCTAGTTAACCTACATAGTTCAAGTCCCCGCTAGGTAACCTAGACAGTCCAAGTGACCATTAGGTTACCTACATAGTCCAAGTGCCCGTTCGTTAACCTACATAGTCCAAGTGCCCGCTAGGTAAAGTAGATAGCCCAAGTGCCCGCTAGGAAACGTACATAGTCTAAGTGCCTAGGCAACCTAGATACTCCAAGTGCCCGCTAGTTAACCTACATAGTCCAAGTTCCTGCTAGGTAAACTATATAGTCCAAGTGCCCACTATGTAACCTAGACAGTCCAATTGCCCGCTAGTTAACCTAGACAGTCCAAGTACCCGATAGGGAACCTACATAGTCCAAGTGCCCGCTAGGGAACCTACATAGTCCAAGTGCCTGCTAGGTAAGCTAGATAGTCCAATTGCCCATTAGCTAACCAAGATAGTCGATGTGTCCGCTAGTTAACCTACATAGTCCAAGTGTCCGTTCGTTAACCTAGATAGGCCAAGTGCCCGCTAGGTAACCTAGACAGTCCAAGTGCCCGCTAGGTTACCTACATAGTCCAAGTGCACGTTCGTTAACCTATATAGTCCAAGTGCCCGCTGGGTAACCTACATAGTCCAAGTGCCCACTAGGTAACCTAAGTAATCCAAATGCCCGCTAGGGGAACTACATAGTCCAAGTACCCGCTACTTAACCTAGGTAGTCCAAGTGCCCGCTAGTAAACCTAGATAGTCCAAGGCCCGCTAGTTAATCTAGATAGTCCAAGTGCCCGCTAGTTAACCTAGATAGTCCAAGTGCCCGCTAGTTTACCTAGACAGTCCAAGGGCCCGCTAGTTAAACTAGATAGTCCAAGTGCCCAAGAGTTAACCTAGATAGTCCAAGTGCTCACGAGTTAACCTAGATCGTCCAAGTGCCCTCTAGTTAACCTAGATAATCCAAGTGCCCGCTAGTTAACCTACATAGTCCAAGGGCCCTCTAGTTAACCTAGATAGTCCAAGTATCCGCTAGTTACCCTACATAGTCCAAGTGCCCGCTAGGTTACGTACATAGTCCAAGTGCCCGCTCGGTAACCTAGATAGTCCAAGGTCCTGCTAGTTAACCTACATAGTCCAATGCCCGATAGGGAACCTACATAGTCCAAGTGCCCGCTGAGGAACCTACATAGTCCAAGTGCCCGTTAGGGAACCTATATATTCCAAGTGTCCATTAGGGAACCTAGATAATTCAAGTGCCCATAGGGAACATATATAGTCCAAGGGCCCGCTAGGGAACCTACATAGTCAAAGTGCCCGCTAGGGAACCTGCATTGTGCAAGTGCCTGCTAGGTAAGCTAGATAGTCCAATTGCCCGTTAGCTAACCTAGATAGTGGAAGTGTCCACTATTAACCTACATAGTCCAAGTGTCCGTTCGTTAACCTAGACAGTCCAAATGCCCGCTAGGTTACCTACATAGTCCAAGTGCACGTCGTTAACCTAGATAGTCCAAGTGCCCGCTGGTAACCTACATAATCCAAGTGCCCGCTAGGTAACCTACATGGTCCAAGTGCCCACTAGGTAACTTAAGTAATCCAAATGCCCGCTAGGGAAACTACATAGTCCAAGGGCCCGCTACTTAACCTAGATAGTCCAAGTGCCCGCTAGTAAACCTAGATAGTCCAAGGGCCTGCTAGTTAATCTAGATAGTCCAAGTGCCCGCTAGTTAACCTAGATAGTCCAAGTGCCCGCTAGTTAACCTAGATAGTCCAAGGGCCTGCTAGTTAATCTAGATAGTCCAAGTGCCCGCTAGTTAACCTTGATAGTCCAAGTGTCCCCTAGTTAACCTAGATCGTCCAAGTGCCCGCTAGTTAACCTAGATAATCCAAGTGCCCGCTAGTTAACCTACATAGTCCAAGGGCCCTCTAGTTAACCTAGATAGTCCAAGTGCCCGCTAGGGTACGTACCTAGTCCAAGTGCCCGCCAGGTAACCTAGATAGTCCAAGTGCCCGCTAGGGTATGTACATAGTTCAAGTGCCCTCTAGGTAACCTAGATTGTCCAAGTGTCCGCTAGTTACCCTACATAAACCAAGTGCCCGCTAGGTAACCTAGATAGTCCAAGGTCCTGCTAGTTAACCTACATAGTCCAATGCCCGATAGGGAACCTACATAGTCCAAGTGCCCGCTGAGGAACCTACATAGTCCAAGTGCCCGATAGGGAACCTATATAGTCCAAGTGCCCGCTAGGGAACCTACATAGTCAAAGTGCCTGCTAGGGAACCTGCATTGTGAAAGTGCCCGCTAGTTAACCTACATAGTCCAAGGTAAGCTAGTTAACCTAGATAGTCCAAGTGCCTGCTAGTTAACCTACATAGTCCAAGGTCAGCTAGTTAACCTAGATAGTCCAATTGCCCGCTAGTTAACCTACATAGTCCAAGGGCCTGCTAGTTAACTTACATAGTCCAAGGTCCGCTAGTTAACCTAGATAGTCCAAGTGCCCGCTAGTTAACCTACATAGTACAAGGGCCCGCTAGTTGACCTAGATAGTCCAAGTGCCCGCTAGTTAACCTAGATAGTCAAAGTGCCCGCTAGGTAACCTAGACAGTACAAGTGCCCGCTGGGTTACCTACATAGTCCATGTGCCCGTTCGTTAACCTAGATAGTCCAAGTGCCCGCTAGGTTACCTAGACAGTCCATGTGCCCGCTAGTTAACCTACATAGTCCAAGTGCCCGATAGGGAACCTACATAATCCAAGTGCCCGATAGGGAACCTATATAATCCAAGTGCCCGCTAGGGAACTTACATAGTCCAAGTGCCAGCTAGGCAACCTATATAGTCCAAGTGCCCGTTAGTTATCCTACATAGTCCAAGTTCCCGATGGTAACCTAAATAGTTCAAATGCCCGCTAGGGAAACTACATAGTTCAAGTGCCTGCTAGTTAACCTAGATAGTCCAAGTGCCTGCTAGTAAACCTACATAATCCATGGGCCCGCTAGTTAACCTACATAGTGCAATGGCCTGCTAGTTAACCTAGATCGTGCAAGTGTCCGCTAGTTAACGTACATAGTCCACGTGCCTGCTAGGTAAACTAGATAGTCCAAGTGCCCGCTAGGCATCCTTCATAATCCAAGTGCCTGCTAGGTAACCTAGATAGTCCAAGTGCCCGCTAGCTAACCTAGATAGTCCTAGTGCCCGTTAGCTAACCTAGATAGTCCAAGTGCCCACTTGGGGACGTACATAGGCCAAGTGCCTGGGGACGTACATAGTCCAAGTGCCCGCTAGTTAACCTACATAGTCCAAGGTCCGTTAAGTTAACCTAGATAGTCCAAGTGCCCGCTAGTTAACCTACATTGTACAAGGGCCCGCTAGTTGACCTAGATAGTCCAAGTGCCCGCTAGGTAACCTACACAGTCCAGGTGACCATTAGGTTACCTACATAGTCCAAGTGCCCGTTCGTTAACGTTCATAGTCCAAGTGCCCACTAGGTAACGTAGATAGCCAAAGTGCCCGCTAGGTAACCTAGATAGTCCAAGTGACCGCTAGGTAAACTACATAGTCCAAATGCCCACTAGGTAACCTAGACAGTCCAATTGCCCGCTAGTTAACCTAGACAGTCCAAGTACCTGATAGGGAACCTACATAGTCCAAGTGCTCGCTAGGCAACCTACATAGTCCAAGTGCCCGTTAGTTAACCTAGATAGTCAAAGTGCCTGCTAGGTAACCTAAATAGTCCTCGTGCCCGCTAGGGAACCTACATAGTCCAAGTGCCCGCTAGGTAACCTAGATAGTCTAATTGCGCGTTAGCTAACCTAGATAGTCGAAGTGTCCGCTAGTTAACCTACATAGTCCAAGTGCCTGTTTGTTAACCTAGATAGGTCAAGTGCCCGCTAGGTAACCTAGACAGTCCAAGTGCCCGCTAGGTTACCTACATAGTCCAAGTGCACATTCGTTAACCTAGATAGACCAAGTGCCCGCTGGTAACCTACATAGTCCAAGGGCCCGTTAGGTAACCTAGATAGTCCTAGTGCCTTCTAGTTTACCTACATAATCCAAGTGCCCGCTAGGTAACCTACATAGTCCAAGTGCCCTTTAGGTAACCTAAGTAATCCAAATGCCCGCTAGGGAAACTACGTAGTCCAAGTGCCTGCTAGTTAACCTAGATAGTCCAAGTGCCCGCTAGTAAATCTAGATAGTACAAGGGCCCGCTAGTTAACCTACATAGTCCAAGTCCCTCTAGTTAACCTAGATAGTCCAAGTTCCCGCTAGGGTATGTACATAGTTCAAGTGCCCGCTAGGTAACCTAGATTGTCCAAGTGCCCGGTAGTTAACCTACATAGTCCAAGGTCAGCTAGTTAACTTAGATAGTCCAAGGGTCCGCTAGTTAACCTACATAGTCCAAGGTCAGCTAGTTAACCTAGATAGTCCAAGTGCCCGCTAGTTAACCTAGATAATCCAAGTGCCCGCTAGTTAACCTACATAGTCCAAGGGCCCTCTAGTTAACCTAGATAGTCCAAGTGCCCGCTAGGGTACGTACCTAGTCCAAGTGCCCGCTAGGTAACCTAGATAGTCCAAGTGCCCGCTAGGGTATGTACATAGTTCAAGTGCCCGCTAGGTAACCTAGATTGTCCAAGTGTCCGCTAGTTACCCTACATAAACCAAGTGCCCGCTAGGTAACCTAGATAGTCCAAGGTCTTGCTAGTTAACTTACATAGTCCAATGCCCGATAGGGAACCTACATAGTCCAAGTGCCCGCTGAGGAACCTACATAGTCCAAGTGCCCGATAGGGAACCTATATAGTCCAAGTGCCCGCTAGGGAACCTACATAGTCAAAGTGCCTGCTAGGGAACCTGCATTGTGAAAGTGCCCGCTAGTTAACCTACATAGTCCAAGGTAAGCTAGTTAACCTAGATAGTCCAAGTGCCTGCTAGTTAACCTACATAGTCCAAGGTCAGCTAGTTAACCTAGATAGTCCAATTGCCCGCTAGTTAACCTACATAGTCCAAGGGCCTGCTAGTTAACTTACATAGTCCAAGGTCCGCTAGTTAATCTAGATAGTCCAAGTGCCCGCTAGTTAACCTACATAGTACAAGGGCCCGCTAGTTGACCTAGATAGTCCAAGTGCCCGCTAGTTAACCTAGATAGTCAAAGTGCCCGCTAGGTAACCTAGACAGTACAAGTGCCCGCTGGGTTACCTACATAGTCCAAGTGCCCGTTCGTTAACCTAGATAGTCCAAGTGCCCGCTAGGTTACCTAGACAGTCCATGTGCCCGCTAGTTAACCTACATAGTCCAAGTGCCCGATAGGGAACCTACATAATCCAAGTGCCCGATAGGGAACCTATATAATCCAAGTGCCCGCTAGGGAACTTACATAGTCCAAGTGCCAGCTAGGCAACCTATATAGTCCAAGTGCCCGTTAGTTATCCTACATAGTCCAAGTTCCCGATGGTAACCTAAATAGTCCAAATGCCCGCTAGGGAAACTACATAGTTCAAGTGCCTGCTAGTTAACCTAGATAGTCCAAGTGCCTGCTAGTAAACCTACATAATCCATGGGCCCGCTAGTTAACCTACATAGTGCAATGGCCTGCTAGTTAACCTAGATCGTGCAAGTGTCCGCTAGTTAACGTACATAGTCCACGTGCCTTCTAGGTAAACTAGATAGTCCAAGTGCCCGCTAGGCATCCTTCATAATCCAAGTGCCTGCTAGGTAACCTAGATAGTCCAAGTGCCCGCTAGCTAACCTAGATAGTCCTAGTGCCCGTTAGCTAACCTAGATAGTCCAAGTGCCCACTTGGGGACGTACATAGGCCAAGTGCCTGGGGACGTACATAGTCCAAGTGCCCGCTAGTTAACCTACATAGTCCAAGGTCCGTTAAGTTAACCTAGATAGTCCAAGTGCCCGCTAGTTAACCTACATTGTACAAGGGCCCGCTAGTTGACCTAGATAGTCCAAGTGCCCGCTAGGTAACCTACACAGTCCAGGTGACCATTAGGTTACCTACATAGTCCAAGTGCCCGTTCGTTAACGTTCATAGTCCAAGTGCCCGCTAGGTAACGTAGATAGCCAAAGTGCCCGCTAGGTAACCTAGATAGTCCAAGTGACCGCTAGGTAAACTACATAGTCCAAATGCCCACTAGGTAACCTAGACAGTCCAATTGCCCGCTAGTTAACCTAGACAGTCCAAGTACCTGATAGGGAACCTACATAGTCCAAGTGCTCGCTAGGCAACCTACATAGTCCAAGTGCCCGTTAGTTAACCTAGATAGTCAAAGTGCCTGCTAGGTAACCTAAATAGTCCTCGTGCCCGCTAGGGAACCTACATAGTCCAAGTGCCCGCTAGGTAACCTAGATAGTCTAATTGCGCGTTAGCTAACCTAGATAGTCGAAGTGTCCGCTAGTTAACCTACATAGTCCAAGTGCCTGTTTGTTAACCTAGATAGGTCAAGTGCCCGCTAGGTAACCTAGACAGTCCAAGTGCCCGCTAGGTTACCTACATAGTCCAAGTGCACATTCGTTAACCTAGATAGACCAAGTGCCCGCTGGTAACCTACATAGTCCAAGGGCCCGTTAGGTAACCTAGATAGTCCTAGTGCCTTCTAGTTTACCTACATAATCCAAGTGCCCGCTAGGTAACCTACATAGTCCAAGTGCCCTTTAGGTAACCTAAGTAATCCAAATGCCCGCTAGGGAAACTACGTAGTCCAAGTGCCTGCTAGTTAACCTAGATAGTCCAAGTGCCCGCTAGTAAATCTAGATAGTACAAGGGCCCGCTAGTTAACCTACATAGTCCAAGTCCCTCTAGTTAACCTAGATAGTCCAAGTTCCCGCTAGGGTATGTACATAGTTCAAGTGCCCGCTAGGTAACCTAGATTGTCCAAGTGTCCGCTAGTTAACCTACATAGTTCAAGTGCCTGCTAGGTAACCTAGATAGTCCAAGGTCCTGCTAGTTAACCTACATTGTCCAATGCCCGATAAGGAACCTACATAGTCCAAGTGCCCACTGAGGAACCTACATAGTCCAAGTGCCCGATAGGGAACCTATATATTCTAAGTGCCCGTTAGGGATCCTAGATAGTCCAAGTGCCCATAGGGAACCTATATAGTCCAAGTGCCCGCTAGGGAACCTACATAGTCAAAGAGCCCGCTAGGGAACCTGCGTTGTGCAAGTGCCCGCTAGTTAACCTAGATAGTCCAAGTGCCCGGTAGTTAACCTACATAGTCCAAGGTCAGCTAGTTAACCTAGATAGTCCAAGTGCCCGCTAGTTAACCTACATAGTACAAGGGCCCGCTAGTTGACCTAGATAGTCCAAGTGCCCGCTAGTTAACCTAAGTAGTACAAATGTCCGATAGGGATCCTACATAGTACAAGTGCCCGCTAGTTAACCTACATAGTCCAAGTCCCCGCTAGGTAACCTACACAGTCCAAGTGACCATTAGGTTACCTACATAGTCCAAGCCCCGTTCGTTAACCTACATAGTCCAAGTGCCCACTAGGTAACGTAGATAGCCCAAGTGCCCGCTAGGAAATGTACATAGTCCAAGTGCCCTCTAGGTAACCTAGATAGTCCAAGTGCCCGCTAGTTAACCTACATAGTCCAAGTGCCTGCTAGGTAAACTACATAGTCCAAGTGCCCACTAGGAAACCTAGACAGTCCAATTGCCCGCTAGTTAACCTAGACAGTCCAAGTGCCCGCTAAGGAACCTACATAATCCAAGTGCTCGCTAGGCAACCTACATAGTCCAAGTGCCCGTTAGTTAACCTAGATAGTCAAAGTGCCTGCTAGGTAACCTAAATAGTCCAAGTGCCCGCTAGGGAACCTACATAGTCCAAGTGCCTGCTAGGTAAGCTAGATAGTCCAATTGCCCGTTAGCAAACCTAAATAGTGGAAGTGTCCAATAGTTAACCTACATAGTCCAAGTGTCCGTTCGTTAACCTAGACAGTCCAAGTGCCTGCTAGGTTACCTACATAGTCCAAGTGCACGTCGTTAACCTAGATAGTCCAAGTGCCCGCTGGTTACCTACATAGTCCAAGGGCCCGATAGGTAACCTTGATAGTCCAAGTGCCTTCTAGTTAACCTACATAGTCCAAGTGCCCGCTAGGTAACCTACATAGTACAAGTGCCCACTAGGTAACCTAAGTAATCCAAATGCCCGCTAGGGAAACTACATAGTCCAAGTGCCCGCTACTTAACCTAGATAGTCCATGTGCCCGCTAGTAAACCTAGATAGTCCAAGGGACCGCTAGTTAATCAAGATAGTCCAAGTGCCCGCTAGTTAACCTAGATAGTCCAAGTGCCCGCTAGTTAACCTAGATAGTCCAAGGGCCCGCTAGTTAATCTAGATAGTCCAAGTGCCCGCTAGTTAACCTTGATAGTCCAAGTGCCCGCTAGTTAACCTAGATCGTCCAAGTGCCCGCTAGTTAACCTAGATAATCCAAGGGCCCGCTAGTTAACCTACATAGTCCAAGGGCCCTCTAGTTAACCTAGATAGTCCAAGAGCCCGCTCGGGTACGTACCTAGTCCAAGTGCCCGCTAGGTAACCTAGATAGTCCAAGTGCCCGCTAGGGTATGTACATAGTTCAAGTGCCCGCTAGGTAACCTAGATTGTCCAAGTGTCCGCTAGTTACCCTACATAGTCCAAGTGCCCGCTAGCTAACCTAGATAGTCCAAGGTCCTGCTAGTTAACCTACATAGTCCAATGCCCGATAGGGAACCTACATAGTCCAAGTGCCCGCTGAGGAACCTACATAGTCCAAGTGCCCGATAGGGAACCTATATAGTCCAAGTGCCCACTAGGGGACATACATAGTCAAAGTGCCCGCTAGGGAACCGGCATTGTGCAAGTGCCCGCTAGTTAACCTACATAGTCCAAGGTCAGCTAGTTAACCTAGATAGTCCAAGTGCCCGCTAGTTAACCTACATAGTCCAAGGTCAGCTAGTTAACCTAGATAGTCCAATTGCCCGCTAGTTAACCTACATAGTCCAAGTGCCCTCTAGTTAACTTACATAGTCCAAGGTCCGCTAGTTAACCTAGATAGACAAAGTGCCCGCTAGTTAACCTACATAGTACAAGGGCCCGCTAGTTGACCTAGATAGTCCAAGTGCCCGTTCGTTAACCTAGATTGTCAAAGTGCCCGCTAGGTAACCAAGACATTACAAGTGCCCGCTAGGTTACCTACATAGTCCAAGTGCCCGTTCATTAACCTAGATAGTCCAAGTGCCCGCTTGGTTACCTAGACAGTCCATGTGCCCGCTAGTTAACCTACATAGTCCAAGTGCCCGCTAGGGAACTTACATAGTCCAAGTGCCAGCTAGGCAACCTACATAGTCCAAGTGCACGTTAGTTAACCTACATAGTCCAAGTTCCCGATGGTAACCTAAATAGTCCAAATGCCCGCTAGGGAAACTACATAGTCCAAGTGCCTGCTAGTTAACCTAGATAGTCCAAGTGCCCGCTAGTTAACCTACATAGTACAAGGGCCCGCTACTTGACCTAGATAATCCAAGTGCCCGCTAGTTAACCTAGATAGTCAAAGTGCCCGCTAGGTAACCTAGACAGTACAAGTGCCCGCTAGGTTACCTACATAGTCCAAGTGCCCGTTCGTTAACCTAATAGTCCATGTGCCCGCTAGGTTACAAAGACTGTCCATGTGCCCGCTAGTTAACCTACATAGTCCAAGTGCCCGATAGGGATCCTACATAATCCAAGTGCCCGATAGGGAACCTATATAATCTAAGTGCCCGCTAGGGAACTTACATAGTCCAAGTGCCAGCTAGGCAACCTACATAGTACAAGTGCCCGTTAGTTAACCTACATAGTCCAAGTTCCCGATGGTAACCTAAATAGTCCAAATGCCCGCTAGGGAAACTACATAGTCCAAGTGCCTGCTAGTTAACCTAGATAGTCCAAGTGCCCGCTAGTTAACCTACATAGTACAAGGGCCCGCTACTTGACCTAGATAATCCAAGTGCCCGCTAGTTAACCTAGATAGTCAAAGTGCCTGCTAGTAAACCTACATAAACCATGGGCCCGCTAGTCAACCTACATAGTGTAAATGCCTGCTAGTTAACCTAGATTGTGCAAGTGTCCGCTAGTTAACGTACATAGTCCACATGCCTGCTAGGTAATCTAGATAGTCCAAGTGCCCGCTAGGCATCCTTCATAATCCAAGTGCCTGCTAGGTAACCTAGATAGTCCAAGTGCCCGCTAGCTAACCTAGATAGTCCTAGTGCCCGTTAGCTAACCTAGATAGTCCAAGTGCCCACTTGGGGACGTACATAGGCCAAGTGCCTGGGGACGTACATAGTCCAAGTGCCCGCTAGTTAACCTACATAGTCCAAGGTCCGTTAGTTAACCTAGATAGTCCAAGTGCCCGCTAGTTATCCTACATAGTACAAGGGCCCGCTAGTTGACCTAGATAGTCCAAGTGCCCGCTAGGTAACCTACACAGTCCAGGTGACCATTAGGTTACCTACATAGTCCAAGTGCCCGTTCGTTAACGTTCATAGTCCATGTGCCCGCTAGGTAACATAGATAGCCAAAGTGCCCGCTAGGTAACCTAGATAGTCCAAGTGCCCGCTAGTTAACTTACATAGTCCAAGTGCCTGCTAGGTAAACTACATAGACCAAATGCCCACTAGGTAACCTAGACAGTCCAATTGCCCGCTAGTTAACCTAGACAGTCCAAGTACCTGATAGGGAACCTACATAGTCCAAGTGCTCGCTAGGCAACCTACATAGTCCAAGTGCCCGTTAGTTAACCTAGATAGTCAAAGTGCCCGCTAGTTAACCTACATAGTACAAGGGCCCGCTAGTTGACCTAGATTGTCAAAGTGCCCACTACGAAACCTAGAGAGTCCACGTGACCATTAGGTTACCTACATAGTCCAAGTGCCCGTTCGTTAACGTACATAGTCCAAGTGCCCGCTAGGTAACCTAGATAGTCCAAGTGCCCGCTAGTTAACTTACATAGTCCAAGTGCCTGCTAGGTAAACTACATAGACCAAATGCCCACTAGGTAACCTAGACAGTCCAATTGCCCGCTAGTTAACCTAGACAGTCCAAGTACCTGATAGGGAACCTACATAGTCCAAGTGCTCGCTAGGCAACCTACATAGTCCAAGTGCCCGTTAGTTAACCTAGATAGTCAAAGTGCCCGCTAGTTAACCTACATAGTACAAGGGCCCGCTAGTTGACCTAGATTGTCAAAGTGCCCACTACGAAACCTAGAGAGTCCACGTGACCATTAGGTTACCTACATAGTCCAAGTGCCCGTTCGTTAACGTACATAGTCCAAGTGCCCGCTAGGTAACGTAGATAGCCAAAGTGCCCGCTAGGGAACGTACATAGTCCAAGTGTCCTCTAGGTAACCTAGATAGTCCAAGTGCCCGTTAGTTAACTTACATAGTCCAAGTGCCTTCTAGGTAAACTACATAGTCCAAATGCCCACTAGGTAACCTAGACAGTCCAATTGCCCGCTAGTTAACCTAGACAGTCCAAGTACCTAATAGGGAACATACATAGTCCAAGTGCTCGCTAGGCAACCTACATAGTCCAAGTGCCCTTTCGTTAACCTAGATAGTCCAAGTGCCCGCTAGGTAACGTAGAGAGTCCAATTGCGCGTTAGCTAACCTAGATAGTCGAAGTGTCCGCTAGTTAACCTACATAGTCCAAGTGACCGTTCGTTAACCTAGATAGGCCAAGTGCCCGCTAGGTAACCTAGACAGTCCAAGTACCCGCTAGGTTACCTACATAGTCCAAGTGCACATTCGTTAACTTAGATAGCCCAAGTGCCCGCTGGTAACCTACATAGTCCAAGGGCCCGCTAGGTAACCTTGACAGTCCAAGTGCCTTCTAGTTAACCTACATAATCCAAGTGCCCGCTAGGTAACCTACATAGTCCAAGTGCCCACTAGGTAACCTAAGTAATCCAAATGCCCGCTAGGGAAACTACGTAGTCAAAGTGCCTGGTAGTTAACCTAGATAGTCCAAGTGCCCGCTAGTAAATCTAGATAGTACAAGGGCCCGCTAGTTAACCTACATAGTCCAAGTCCCTCTAGTTAACCTAGATAGTCCAAGAGCCCGCTAGGGGACGTACATAGTCCAAGTGCCTGTTAGGTAACCTAGATATTCCAAGTGCCCGTTAGGGTATGTACATAGTTCAAGTGCCCGCTAGGTAACCTAGATTGTCCAAGTGTCCGCTAGTTAACCTACATAGTTCAAGTGCCCGCTAGGTAACCTACATAGTCCAAGGTCCTGCTAGTTAACCTACATAGTCCAATGCCAGATAGGGAACCTACATAGTCCAAGTGCCCGCTGAGGAACCTACATAGTCCAAGTGCCCGATAGGGAACCTATATATTCTAAGTGGCCGTTCGGTCACCTAGATAGTCCAAGTGCCCTTTAGGGAACCTAGAGAGTCCAAGGGCCCGCTAGTAAACCTACATAGTCCATGGGCCCACTAGTTAACCTACATATTCCAAGTGCCCGCTAGTTAACCTACATAATCTAAGTGCCCGTTAGCTAACCTAGGTAGTCCAAGGGCACGCTAGTTGACCTACATAATCCAAGTGCCAGCTAGGTATCCTAGATAGTACAAGTGCCCGCTAGGGAACCTAGATAGTCCAAGTGCCTCTTAGCTAACATAGATAGTCCAAGTAGCGGCTAGGTAACCTACATAGTCCAAGTGCCCGCTACTTAACCTAGATAGTCCAAGTGCCGCTATTAATCTACATCGTCCAAGTGTCCGCTAGTTACCCTACATAGTCCAAGTACCCGCTAAGAAACCTAGATATTCCAAGTGCATGCTAGTTAACCTAGAGAGTCCAAGTGTCCTCTAGTTAACCTAGATCGTCCAAGTGCCCGCTAGGTAACCTACATAGTCCAAGTGCCCGCTAGGTAACCTAAATAGTACAAATGCCCGCTAGGGAAACTACATAGTCCAAGTGCCCGCTAGTTAACCTAGATAGTCCAAGTGCCTGCTAGTAAACCTACATAATCCATGGGCCCGCTAGTTAACCTACATAGTGCAAGGGCCCACTAGTTAACCTAGATAGTCCAAGTGCCTGCTAGTAAACCTACATAATCCATGGGTCCGCTAGTTAACCTACATAGTGCAAGGGCCCGCTAGTTAACTTGGTTAGTGCAAGTGTCCGCTAGTTAACCTACATAGTCCAAGTGCCCGCTAGTTAACCTATATAGTCCAAGTGCCCGCTAGGGATCCTTCATAATCCAAGTGCATTCTAGGTAACCTAGATAGTCCAAGTGCCCGCTAGTTAACCTAGATAGTCCTAGTGCCCGTTAGTTAACCTAGATAGTCCAAGTGTCCACTAGGGGACGTACATAGTCCAAGTACCCGCTAGGTAACCTAGATAGTCCAAGTGCGCGCTAGGGTATGTACATAGTCCAAGTGCCTGCTAGGAAACCTAGATAGTCCAAGTGCCCGCTAGTTAACCTACATAGTCCAAGGTCCGCTAGTTAACCTAGATAGTCCAAGTGCCCGCTAGTTAACCTACATAGAAAAAGGGCCCGCTAGTTGACCTAGATAGTCCTAGTGCCTGCTAGTTAACCTAGATAGTCAAAGTGCCCGCTAGTTAACCTAAGTAGTATAAATGTCCGATCTTGATCCTACATAGTCCAAGTGCCCGCTAGGTAACCTACATAGTCCAATTGCCCGTTCGTAAACCTAGATAGTCAAAGTGCCCGCTAGGTAACCTAGATAGTCCCAGTGCGCACTAGGGTATGTACATAGTTCAAGTGTCTGCTAGGAAACCTAGATAATCCTAGTGCCCGCTAGGGATCCTTCATAATCCAAGTGCCTGCTAGGTAACCTAGATAGTCCTAGTGCCCGCTAGTTAACCTAGATAGTCCTACTGCCCGTTAGTTAACCTAGATAGTCCAAGTGCCCACTAGGTAACCTAGATAGTCCCAGTGCGCGCTAGGGTATGTACATAGTCCAAGTGTCTGCTAGGAAACCTAGATAATCCAAGTGCCCGCTAGGGATCCTTCATAATCCAAGTGCCTGCTAGGTAACCTAGATAGTCCTAGTGCCCGCTAGTTAACCTAGATAGTCCTAGTGCCCGTTAGTTAACCTAGATAGTCCAATTGCCCATAGGCAACCTAGATAGTCCAAGTGCACGCTAGGGTATGTACATAGTCCAAGTGCCTGCTAGGAAACCTAGATAGTCCAAGTGTCCGCTAGTTAACCTACATAGCCCAAGGTCCGCTAGTTAACCTAGATAGTACAAGTGCCCGCTAGTTAACCTACATAGTAGAAGGGCCCGCTAGTTGACCTAGATAGTACTAGTGCCTGCTAGTTAACCTAGATAGTCAAAGTGCCCACTAGTTAACCTAAGTAGTATAAATGTCTGATAGTGATCCTACATAGTCCAAGTGCCCGCTAGGTAACCTACATAGTCCAAGTGCCCGTCCGTTAACCTAGATAGTCAAAGTGCCCGCTAGGTAACCTAGACATTCCAAGTGCCCGCAAGGTTACCTACATAGTCCAAGGGCCCGCTAGGTAACCTAGATAGTCCAAGTGCCCGCTAGGTAACCTAGATAGTCCAAGTGACCGCTAGTTAACCTACATAGTCCAAGTGTCCGCTAGTCAACCTATATATTCCAAGTGCCCGCTTGTTAACCTAGATAGTCCAAGTGCCCGCTAGGGAACGTACATAGTCCAAGTGACCGGTAGGTAACCTAGATAGTCCAAGTGCACGCTAGGGTATGTACATAGTCCAAGTGCCTGCTAGGAAACCTAGATATTCCAAGAGCCCGCTCGTTAACCTACATAGTCTAAGGACCCGCTAGTTAACCTACATAGTCCAAGGTCTGCTAGTTAACCTAGATAGTCAAAGTGCCCGCTAGGTAACCTAGACAGTCCAAGTGCCCGTTAGGTTACCTACATAGTCCAAGTGCCCGTTCGTTAACCTAGATAGTCCAAGTGCCCGCTAGGTAACCTACATAGTCCAATGGCCCGCTAGGTAACCTACATTGTCCAAGTTCCCGCTAGGTAACCTAGATAGTCCAAGTGCCCGTTACCTAACCTAGATTGTCCAAGTGCCCGCTAGGCAACATACATATTCCAAGTGCCCGTTCGTTAACCTAGAAGTCCAAGTGCCCGCTATGTAACCTAGACAGTCCAAGTGCCCGCTAGGTTACCTGCATAGTCCAAGTGCACTTTCATTAACCTAGATAGTTCAAGTGCCCACTAGGGAACCTATATAGTCCAAGTGCTATCTAGGTAACCTAGATAGTCCAAGGGCCCGCTAGTTAACCTAGATAGTCCAAGGACTCGCTTTTTAACTTTGATAGTCCAAGTGCCCGTTAGTTAACCTAGATCGTCCAAGTGCCGGCTAGTTAACCTAGATCGTCCAAGTGTCCTCTAGTTAACCTACATAGTCCAAGTGCCCGCTAGGTAACCTACATAGTCCAAGTACCCGCTAGTTAACATAGATAGTCGAAGTGCCCGCTAGGGAAGGTACATAGTCCAAGTGCCCGCTAGGTAACCTAGAGAGTGCAAGTGCCCGCTAGTTAACCTACATAGTCCAAGTGCCTGCTAGGTAACCTAGATAGTCCAAGGGCCTGCTAGTTAACCTACATAGTCCAATTGCCCGCTAGGTAACCTACATAGTGCAAGTGTCCGCTAGTTAACCTAGATCGTCCAATTGTCTGCTAGTTAACCTACATAGTCCAAGTTCCCGCTAGGTAACCTAGATAGTCCAAGTACCCGTTCGGTAACCTAGATAGCCAAGTGCCCTTTAGGGAATCTAGATAGTCCAAGTGCCCACTAGGGAACCTACATAGTCCAATTGCCCACTCTGGAACATACATAGTCCAAGTGCCCGCTAATTAACCTAGATAGTCCAAGTGCCCGCTAGGTAACCTACATAGTCCAAGCGCCCGCTAGTTAACCTGGATAGTCCAAGGGCCCACTTGTTAACCTAGATAGTCCAAGTGTCCTCTAGTTAACCTACATCGTCCAAGTGCCCGCTAGGTAACCTATATAGTCCAAATGCCCGCTAGGGAACCTACATAGTCCAAGCGCCCGCTACTTAACCTAGATAGTCCAAGTGCCGCTATTAATCTACATCGTCCAAGTGTCCGCTAGTTACCCTACATAGTCCAAGTACCCGCTAAGAAACCTAGATATTCCAAGTGCATGCTAGTTAACCTAGAGAGTCCAAGTGTCCTCTAGTTAACCTAGATCGTCCAAGTGCCCGCTAGGTAACCTACATAGTCCAAGTGCCCGCTAGGTAACCTAAATAGTACAAATGCCCGCTAGGGAAACTACATAGTCCAAGTGCCCGCTAGTTAACCTAGATAGTCCAAGTGCCTGCTAGTAAACCTACATAATCCATGGGCCCGCTAGTTAACCTACATAGTGCAAGGGCCCACTAGTTAACCTAGATAGTCCAAGTGCCTGCTAGTAAACCTACATAATCCATGGGTCCGCTAGTTAACCTACATAGTGCAAGGGCCCGCTAGTTAACTTGGTTAGTGCAAGTGTCCGCTAGTTAACCTACATAGTCCAAGTGCCCGCTAGTTAACCTATATAGTCCAAGTGCCCGCTAGGGATCCTTCATAATCCAAGTGCATTCTAGGTAACCTAGATAGTCCAAGTGCCCGCTAGTTAACCTAGATAGTCCTAGTGCCCGTTAGTTAACCTAGATAGTCCAAGTGTCCACTAGGGGACGTACATAGTCCAAGTGCCCGCTAGGTAACCTAGATAGTCCAAGTGCGCGCTAGGGTATGTACATAGTCCAAGTGCCTGCTAGGAAACCTAGATAGTCCAAGTGCCCGCTAGTTAACCTACATAGTCCAAGGTCCGCTAGTTAACCTAGATAGTCCAAGTGCCCGCTAGTTAACCTACATAGAAAAAGGGCCCGCTAGTTGACCTAGATAGTCCTAGTGCCTGCTAGTTAACCTAGATAGTCAAAGTGCCCGCTAGTTAACCTAAGTAGTATAAATGTCCGATCTTGATCCTACATAGTCCAAGTGCCCGCTAGGTAACCTACATAGTCCAATTGCCCGTTCGTAAACCTAGATAGTCAAAGTGCCCGCTAGGTAACCTAGATAGTCCCAGTGCGCACTAGGGTATGTACATAGTTCAAGTGTCTGCTAGGAAACCTAGATAATCCTAGTGCCCGCTAGGGATCCTTCATAATCCAAGTGCCTGCTAGGTAACCTAGATAGTCCTAGTGCCCGCTAGTTAACCTAGATAGTCCTACTGCCCGTTAGTTAACCTAGATAGTCCAAGTGCCCACTAGGTAACCTAGATAGTCCCAGTGCGCGCTAGGGTATGTACATAGTCCAAGTGTCTGCTAGGAAACCTAGATAATCCAAGTGCCCGCTAGGGATCCTTCATAATCCAAGTGCCTGCTAGGTAACCTAGATAGTCCTAGTGCCCGCTAGTTAACCTAGATAGTCCTAGTGCCCGTTAGTTAACCTAGATAGTCCAAGTGCCCATAGGCAACCTAGATAATCCAAGTGCACGCTAGGGTATGTACATAGTCCAAGTGCCTGCTAGGAAACCTAGATAGTCCAAGTGTCCGCTAGTTAACCTACATAGCCCAAGGTCCGCTAGTTAACCTAGATAGTACAAGTGCCCGCTAGTTAACCTACATAGTAGAAGGGCCCGCTAGTTGACCTAGATAGTACTAGTGCCTGCTAGTTAACCTAGATAGTCAAAGTAACCGCTAGTTAACCTAAGTAGTATATATGTCTGATAGTGATCCTACATAGTCCAAGTGCCCGCTAGGTAACTTACATAGTCCAAGTGCCCGTCCGTTAACCTAGATAATCAAAGTGCCCGCTAGGTAACCTAGACATTCCAAGTGCCCGCAAGGTTACCTACATAGTCCAAGGGCCCGCTAGGTAACCTAGATAGTCCAAGTGCCCGCTAGGTAACCTACATAGTCCAAGTTCCCGCTAGGTAACCTAGATAGTCCAATTGCCCGCTATGCAACATACATAGTCCAAGTGCCCGTTCGTTAACCTAGAAGTCCAAGTGCCCGCTAGGTAACCTAGACTGTCCAAGTTCACGCTAGGTTACCTACATAGTCCAAGTGCCCGCTAGGTAACCTATATAGTCCAAGTGCCCGTTCGTTAACCTAGATAGTCCAATTGCCCGCTAGGTAACCTAGATGTCCAAGTGTCCGCTAGGTTACCTACATAGTCCAAGTGCACGTTCGTTAACCTAGATAGTCCAAGTGCCCGCTAGGTAACCTACATAATCCAAGGACCCTCTAGTTGGCCTAGATAGTCCAAGTGCCTGCTAGATAACCTAGATATTCAAAATGCCCGCTAGTTAACCTAATTAGTACAAATGTCCGATAGTGATCCTACATAGTCCAAGTGCCCGCTAGGTTACCTACATAGTCCAAGTGCCCGTTCTTTAACCTAGATAGTCCAAGTGCCCGCTAGGTTACTTAGACAGTCCAAGTGCCCGCTAGTTAACCTACATAGTCCAAGTGCCCGATAGGGAACCTACATAATCCAAGTGACTGATAGGGAACCTACATAATCCAAGTGCCCGTACGCAACCTACATAGTCAAAGTGCCCGCTAGGCAACCTACATAGTCCAAGTGTCCGCTAGGTAACCGACATAGTCCAAGGGCCCGCTAGGTAACCTAGATAGTCCAAGTGCCCCCTAGGCAACCTACATAGTCCATGTTCCCTCTTGATAACCTAAATAGTCCAAATGCCCGCTAGGGAAACTACATAGTCCAAGTGCCCGCTAGTTAACCTAGATAGTCCAAGTGCCTGCTAGTAAACCTACATAATCCATGAGCCCGCTAGTTAACTTACATAGTGCAAGGGCCCGCTAGTTAACCTAGATCGTGCAAGTGTCCGCTAGTTAACCTACATAGTCCACGTGCCCGCTAGGTAACCTAGATAGTCCAAGTCCCCGCTAGGGATTCCTCATAATCAAAGTGCATGCTAGGTAACCTATATAGTCCAAGTGCCCGCTAGTTAACCTAGATAGTCCTAGTGCCCGCTAGTTAACCTACATAGTCCAAGTGCCCACTAGGGGACTTACATAGTCCAAGTGCCGCTATGTAACCTAGAGAGTCCAAGTGCCCGTTCGTTAACCTAGATAGTCCAAGTGCCCGCTAGGTAACCTAGACTGTCCAAGTGCCCGCTAGGTTACCTACATATTCCAAGTGCCCGTTCGTTAACCTAGATAGTCCAAGTGCCCGCTAGGAAACCTACATAGTCCAAGGGCCCGCTAGGTAACCTAGATAGTCCTAGTGCCTACTAGGTAAACTAGAGTCCAAGTGATCGCTAGTTAACCTACATAGTCCAAGTGCCCGCTATGTAACCTAGATAGTCAAAGTGCCCGTTAGGTAACCTAGATAGTCCAAGTGCCCCCTAAGCAACCTACATAGTCCAAGTGCCTGTTCGTTAACCTAGATTTCCAAGTGCCCGCTAATTAACCTAGACAGTCCTAGTACCTGCTAGGTTACCTGCATATTCCAAGTGCCCGTTCGTTAACTTAGATAGTCCAAGTGCCCACTAGGTAACCTACATAGTCCAAGTGCCCGCTAGGTAACCTATATAGTCCAAGTGCCCACTAGGTAACCTAGATAGTCCAAGGGCCCGCTAGTTAACCTACATATTCCAAGGGCTCACTTGTTAACTTTGATAGTCCAAGTGCCTGCTAGTTAACCTAGATCGTCCAAATGCCTGCTAGGAAACCTAGATAGTCCAAGTGCCCGTTAGTTAACCTACATAGTCCAAGGGCACGCTAGGTAACCTACATAGTCCAAGGTCCGCTAGTTAACCTAGATAGTCCAAGTGCCCGCTAGTTAACCTACATAGTACAAGGGCCCGCTAGTTGGCCTAGATAGTCCAAGTGCCCGCTAGTTAACCTAGATAGTCAAAGTGCCCGCTAGTTAACCTAAGTAGTACAAATGTCCGATAGGGATCCTACATAGTCCAAGTGCCCGCTAGGTAACCTACATAGTCCAAGTGCCCATTCGTTAACCTAGATAGTCAAAGTGCCCGCTAGGTAACCTAGACAGTCCAAGTGTCCGCTAGGTTACCTACATAGTCCAAATGCCCATTCGTTAACCTAGATTGTCCAAGTGCCCGCTAGGTTACCTAGAGAGTCCAAGTGCCCGCTAGTTAACCTACATAGTTCAAGGGCCCGCTAGTTAAGCTACATCATGCAATTGTCCGCTAGTTAACCTACATAGTCCAAGTGCCCGCTTGGTAACCTAGATAGTCCAAGTGCCCGCTAGGTAACCTAGATAGTCCAAGTGCCCGCTAGGGATCCTTCATAATAAATGTGCCTGCTAGGTAAACTACATAGTCCAAGTGCCTACTAGGTAACCTAGACAGTCCAATTGCCCGCTAGTTAACCTAGACAGTCCAAGTAACCGACAGGGAACATACATAGTCCAAGTGCCCGCTAGGGAACATACATAGTCCAAGTGCTCGCTTGTTAACCTAGATAGTCCTAGTGCCCGTTAGTTACCCTAGATAGTCCAAATGCCCACTAGGGAAACTACATAGTCCAAGTGCCCGCTAGTTAACCTAGATAGTCCAAGTGCGTGCTAGTAAACCTACATAATCCATGGGCCTGCTAGTTAACCTACATAGTGAAAGGGTCCGCTAGTTAACCTAGATCGTGAAAGTGTCCGCTAGTTAACCTACATAGTCCAAGTGCCCGCTCGTTAACCTAGATAGTCCAAGTGCCCGCTAGGTATCCTTCATAATCCAAGTGCCTGCTAGATAACCTCGATAGTCCAAGTGCCTGCTAGTTACCTAGATAGTCCTAGTGCCCGTTAGTTAACCTAGATAGTCCAAGTGCCCGCTAGGGAACGTACATAGTCCGGTTCCCTCTAGTTAACCAACATCCTCCAAGTGCCTGATAGGGAACCTACATAGTCCAAGTGCCCGCTAGGTAACCTACATAGTCCAAATGCCCGCTAGTTAACCTACATAGTCGAAGTGCCCGATAGGGAACCTACATAATCCAAGTGCCCGCTAGGGAACCTACATAGTCCAAGTGCCAGTTAGGTAACCTAGATAGTCCAAATGCCCTCTAGTGAACCCACATAGTCCAAGTGCCCGCTAGGGAACTTACATAGTCCAATGGGCCGCTAGGGAACCTACATAGTCCAAGTGCCCGTTAGTTAACCTAGATAGTCCAAGTGCCCGCTTTGTAACATAGATAGTCCAACAGCCCGGTAGGTAACCTACATACTCCAAGTACCCGCTAGGTAACGTAGATAGTTCAAGTGCCAACTAGGCAACCGAGATAGTCCAAGTGGCCGCTAGGTAACCTACAAAGTCTAAGTGCCCGCTAGGTAATCTATATAGTCCAAATACCTGCTAGGGAGCCTACATAGTCCAAATGCCCGTTAGCTAACCTAGATAGTCCAAGGGCCCGCTAGGTAACCTACGTAGTCCTAGTGCCCCCTAGTTAACCTACATTCTCCAAGTGCCCGATAGGGAACCTACATAGTCCAAGTGCCCGTTAGTTAACCTAGAAAGTCCAAGTGCCCGCTTGGTAACCTAGATAGTCCAACATCCCACTAGGTAACCTACATACTCCAAGAACCCACTAGGTAACGAAGATAGTTCAAGTACCATCTAGGTAACCTAGATAGTCCAAGTGCCCGCTATGTAACCTACAGAGTCTAAGTGCCCGCTAGCTTATCTATATAGTCCAAATGCACGCAAGGGAACCTACATAATCCAAGTGCCCGCTAGGTAACCCAGATAATCCAAGTGCCCGCTAGTTAACCTATATCGTCCAAGTGCCCGCTAGTTAACCTAGATCGTCCAAGTGCCCGCTAGTTAACCTACATAGTCAATAGGCCCGCTAGTTGACCTACATAGTGCAAGAGCCCGCTAGTTAACCTTGATCGTGCAAGTGTCCGCTAGTTAAGCTACATAGTCCAAGTGCCACTTAGCTAACCTAGATAGTCCAAGGGCCCGCTAGTTGACCTACATAGTCCAAGTGCCCGCAAGGTAACCTAGATAATCCAAGTGCCCACTAGGGACATTCATAGTCCAAGTGCCCGCTAGTTAACCTAGATAGTCCTAATGCCCGTTAGTAAACCTAGATAGTCCAAGTGCCACCTTGGGGACGTACTTAATCCAAGTGCCCGTTAGCTAACCTAGATAGTCTAGTGCCCGCTTGTTAACATTGATCATCCAAGTGCCCGCTATTTATCTTAGATAGTCCAAGTGCACGCTAGTTAACCTAGATAGTCCAAGTGCCCTCTAGTTAACCTAGATCGTCCAAGTACCCGCTAGTTAACCTACATAGTCCAAGGGCCCGCTCGTTGACCTACGTAGTCCAAGGTCCGCTAGTTATGCTAGATAGTCCAAGTGCTCGCTAGTTAACCTACATAGTACAAGGGCCCGCTAGTTGACCTAGATAGTCCAAGTGCCCACTAGTTAACCTAGATAATCCAAGTGCCCACTATGTAACCTAAGTAGTCCAAATGTCTGATAGGGATCCTACATAGTGCATGTGCCCGCTAGGTAACCTACATAGTCCAAGTGCCCGTTCATTAACCTAGATAGTCCAAGTGCCCGCTAAGTAACCTAGACTGTCCAAGTGCCCGCTAGGTTACCTATATAGTCCAAGTGCCTGTTCGTTAACCTAGATAGTCCAATTGCCCGCTAGGAAACCTACATAGTTCAAGGGCCCTGAAGGTAACCTAGATAGTCCAAGTGCCTGCTAGGTAAACTAGAGTCCGAGTGCTCGCTAGTTAACCTACATAGTCCATATGCCCCCTGGTAAACTAGATAGTCCAAATGCCCGCTAAGGAAGCTACATAGTCCAAGTGCACGCTAGTTAACCAAGATAGTCCAAGTGCCCGCTAGTTAACCTAGATAGTCCAAGTGCCGATAGGTAGCTTACATTGTGCAAGTGTCCCCTAGTTAACCTACATAGTCAAAGTGCCTGCTAGTTAACATAGATAGTCCAAGGGCCCGCTAGGGAACGTACATAGTCCAAGTGCCCGCCATGTAACCTAGATAGTCCAAGTGCCCGCTAGGTAACCTAGATAGTCCAACAGCCCGCTAGGTAACCTAGATAGTCCACGGGCCCGCTAGTTAACCTACATAGTCCAAGTGCCTGGTAGTTAACATACATAGTTCAAGTGTCCGTAGGGAACATACATAGTCCAAGTGCCCGCTAGGGAACCTATATAGTCCAAGTGCCCGTTAGGTAACCTAGATAGTCCAAATGCCCGCTAGGGAACCCACATAGTCCAAGTGCCCGCTAGGGAACTTACATAGTCCAAGGGCCCGCTAGGGAACCTACATAGTCCAATTGCCCGTTAGTTAACTTAGATAGTCCAAGTGCCCGTTAGGTAACCTAGATAGTCCAACAGCCCGCTAGGTAACCTACATATTCCAAGAACCGGCTAGGTAACGTAGATATTTCAAGTGCCAGCTAGGTAACCTAGATAGTCCAAGTACCCGCTAGGTAACCTACAAAATCTAAGTGCCTGCTAGGTAATCTATAAAGTCCAAATGCCCGCTAGGGAGCCTACATAGTCCAAATGCCCGCTAGGTAACCTAGATAGTCCAAGGGCCCCCTAGGTAACCTACATAGTCCTGGTGCCCCCTTGTTAACCTACATTCTCCAAGTGCCTGATAGGGAACCTACATAGTCCAAATGCCCGTTAGTTAACCTAGATAGTCCAAGTGCCCGCTTGGTAACCTAGCTACTCCAACAGCCCGCTAAGTAACCTACATACTCCAAGAACCCGCTAGGTAACGTAGATAGTTCAAGTGCCAGCTAGGTAACCTAGATAGTCCAAGTGCCCGCTAGGTACCCTACAGAGTCTAAGTGCCTGCTAGGTTATCTATATAGTGCAAATGCCCGCTTGGGAACCTACATAGTGCAAGAGCCCGCTAGTTAACCTAGATCTTGCAAGTGTCCGCTAGTTAACCTACATAGTCCAAGTACCAGTTAGCTAACCTTGATAGTCCAAGGGCCCGC
The DNA here is from genome assembly GCF_050624435.1 of Tenrec ecaudatus. Taxonomy (NCBI): domain Eukaryota; kingdom Metazoa; phylum Chordata; class Mammalia; order Afrosoricida; family Tenrecidae; genus Tenrec; species Tenrec ecaudatus. The sequence continues at coordinate 142,905 of NW_027459373.1, read as the reverse complement.
TAGTTGACCTACATAGTCCAAGTGCCCGCTAGGTAACCTAGATAATCCAATTGCCCGCTAGGAAACATTCATAGTCCAAGTGCCAGCTAGGTAACCTAGATAGTCCAAGTGCCGGCAATTTAACCTAGATTGTCCTAGTGCCCGTTAGTTAATCTAGATAGTCCATGTGCCCACTAGGGGACGTACTTAGTCCAAGTGCCCGTTAGCTAACCTAGATAGTCCAAGTGTCTGCTAGTTAACATTGATCATCCAAGTGCCCGCTAGTTAACCTAGATAGTCGAAGTGCATGCTAGTTAACCTAGATAGTCCAAGTGTCCTCTAGTTAACCTAGATCGTCCAAGTGCCCGCTAGTTAACCTACATAGTCCAAGGGTTCACTAGTTGACCTACGTAGTCCAAGGTCCGCTAGTTAACCTAGTTAGTCCAAGTGCTCGCTAGTTAACCTACATAGTACAAGGGCCCGCTAGTTGACCTAGATAGTCCAAGTGCCCACTAGTTAACCTAAGTAGTCCAAATGTCCAATAGGAGTCCTACATAGTCCTAGTGCCCGTTAGTTAACCTAGATAGTCCAATTGCCCGCTAGGTAACCTAGACTGTCCAAGTGCCCGGTAGGTAACCTGGATAGTCCAAGTGCCCGCTAGGTAACCTAGAGTCCAAGTGCTCGCTAGTTAACCTACATAGTCCAAGTGCCCGCTATGTAACCTAGATAGTCAAAGTGCCCGTTAGGTAACCTAGATAGTCCAAGTGCTCGCTAGGTAACTTATATTGTCCAAGTGCCCGCTAGGTAACCTAGACAGTCCAATTGCCCGCTAGGTTACCTGCATATTCCAAGTGCCCGTTCGTTATCCTAGATAGTCCAAGTGCCCACTAGGTAACCTACATAGTCCAAGTGCCCGCTAGGTAACCTATATAGTCCATGTGCCCGCTAGGTAACCTAGATAGTCCAAGGGCCCGCTAGTTAACCTAGATAGTCCAAGTGTCCTCTAGTTAACCTACATAGTCCAAGTGCCCGCTAGTTAACCTACATACCAAGTTCCCGCTACGTAACCTAGATAGTCCAGGGCACGCTAGTTAACCTACATAGTCCAAGTGCCCGCTAGTTAACCCACATACCAAGTTTCCGCTACGTAACCTAGATAGTCCAGGGCACGCTAGGTAACCTACATAGTCCAAGTGCCCGCTAAGGAACCTACATAGTCCAAGTGCACGCTAGGTAACCTAGATAGTCCAAGTGCCCGCTAGTTAACCTAGATAGTCCAAGTGTCCTCTAGTTAACCTACATAGTCCATGTGCCCGCTAGTTAACCTACATACCAAGTTCTCGCTACATAACCTAGATAGTCCAGGGCACGCTAGTAAACATACATAGTCCAAGTGCCCGCTAAGGAACCTACATAGTCCAAGAGCACGCTAGTTAACCTAGATAGTCCAAGAGCCCGCTAGTTAACCTAGATAGTCCAAGTGCCTGCTAGGTAACCTACATAGTCCAAGTGCACGCTAGTTAACCTAGATAGTCCAAGTGTCCGCTAGTTAACCTACATAGTCCAAATGCCAGTTAGCTAACCTAGATAGTCCAAGGCCCGCTAGTTGACCTACATAGTCCAAGTGCCTGCTAGGTAACCTAGATAATCCAATTGCCCGCTAGGGAACATTCATAGTCCAAGTGCCAGCTAGGTAACCTAGATAGTCTAAGTGCCCGCTAGTTAACCTAGATAGTCCTAGTGCCCGTTAGTTAATCTAGATAATCCATGTTCCCACTAGGGGACGTACTTAGTCCAAGTGCCCGTTAGCTAACCTAGATAGTCCAAGTGCCCGCTAGTTAACATTGATCATCCAAGTGCCCGCTAGTTAACCTAGATAGTCCAAGTGCATGCTAGTTAACCTAGATAGTCCAAGTGTCCTCTAGTTAACCTAGATCGTCCAAGTGCCCGCTAGTTAACCTACATAGTCCAAGGGTTCGCTAGTTGACCTACGTAGTCCAAGGTCCGCTAGTTAACCTAGATAGTCCAAGTGCCCGCTAGTTAACCTAAGTAGTCCAAATGTCCGATAGGGATCCTACATAGTCCAAGTGCCCGCTGGGTAACCTACATAGTCCAAGTGCCCGTTAGTTAACCTAGATAGTCCAAGTGCCCGCTAGGTAACCTAGACTGTCCAAGTGCCCGCTAGGTAACATAGATAGTCCAAGAGCTCACTAGGTAACCTAGAGTCCAAGTGCTCGCTAGTTAACCTACATAGTCCAAGTGCCCGCTATGTAACCTAGATAGTCAAAGTGCCCGTTAGGTAACCTAGATAGTCAAAGTGCCCGTTAGGTAACCTAGATAGTCCAAGTGCCCGCTAGGTAACTTACATTGTCCAAGTTCCCGCTAGGTAACCTAGATAGTCCATGTGCCCGTTACCTAACCTAGATTGTCAAAGTGCCCGGTAAGCAACTTACATAGTCCAAGTGCCCGTTCGTTAACCTAGAAGTCCAAGTGCCCGCTAGGTAACCTAGACAGTCCAAGTGCCCGCTAGGTTACCTGCATATTCCAAGTGCCCGTTCGTTAACCTAGATAGTCCAAGTGCCCACTAGGTAACCTACATAGTCCAAGTGCCCGCTAGGTAACCTATATAGTCCATGTGCCCGCTAGTTAACCTACATAGTCCAAGTGCACGCTAGTTAACCTAGATAGTCCAAGTGCCCGCTAGTTAACATAGATAGTCCAAGTGCCCGCTAGGGAACGTATATAGTCCAAGTGCCTGCTAGGTAACCTAGATAGTGCAAGTGTCCGCTAGTTAACCTAGATAGTTCAAGTACCCGCTAGGTAACCTAGATCGTCCAAGGGCCCCCTAGTTAGCCTACATAGTCCAAGTGCCCGCTAGGTAACCTAGATAGTCCAAGTGCCCGTTCGGTCACCTAGATAGTCCAAGTGCCCTTTAGGGAACCTAGAGAGTCCAAGGGCCCGCTAGTAAACCTACATAGTCCATGGGCCCACTAGTTAACCTACATATTCCAAGTGCCCGCTAGTTAACCTACATAATCTAAGTGCCCGTTAGCTAACCTAGGTAGTCCAAGGGCACGCTAGTTGACCTACATAATCCAAGTGCCAGCTAGGTATCCTAGATAGTACAAGTGCCCGCTAGGGAACCTAGATAGTCCAAGTGCCTCTTAGCTAACATAGATAGTCCAAGTGGCGGCTAGGTAACCTACATAGTCCAAGTGCCCGCTACTTAACCTAGATAGTCCAAGTGCCGCTATTAATCTACATCGTCCAAGTGTCCGCTAGTTACCCTACATAGTCCAAGTACCCGCTAAGAAACCTAGATATTCCAAGTGCATGCTAGTTAACCTAGAGAGTCCAAGTGTCCTCTAGTTAACCTAGATCGTCCAAGTGCCCGCTAGGTAACCTACATAGTCCAAGTGCCCGCTAGGTAACCTAAATAGTACAAATGCCCGCTAGGGAAACTACATAGTCCAAGTGCCCGCTAGTTAACCTAGATAGTCCAAGTGCCTGCTAGTAAACCTACATAATCCATGGGCCCGCTAGTTAACCTACATAGTGCAAGGGCCCACTAGTTAACCTAGATAGTCCAAGTGCCTGCTAGTAAACCTACATAATCCATGGGTCCGCTAGTTAACCTACATAGTGCAAGGGCCCGCTAGTTAACTTGGTTAGTGCAAGTGTCCGCTAGTTAACCTACATAGTCCAAGTGCCCGCTAGTTAACCTATATAGTCCAAGTGCCCGCTAGGGATCCTTCATAATCCAAGTGCATTCTAGGTAACCTAGATAGTCCAAGTGCCCGCTAGTTAACCTAGATAGTCCTAGTGCCCGTTAGTTAACCTAGATAGTCCAAGTGTCCACTAGGGGACGTACATAGTCCAAGTACCCGCTAGGTAACCTAGATAGTCCAAGTGCGCGCTAGGGTATGTACATAGTCCAAGTGCCTGCTAGGAAACCTAGATAGTCCAAGTGCCCGCTAGTTAACCTACATAGTCCAAGGTCCGCTAGTTAACCTAGATAGTCCAAGTGCCCGCTAGTTAACCTACATAGAAAAAGGGCCCGCTAGTTGACCTAGATAGTCCTAGTGCCTGCTAGTTAACCTAGATAGTCAAAGTGCCCGCTAGTTAACCTAAGTAGTATAAATGTCCGATCTTGATCCTACATAGTCCAAGTGCCCGCTAGGTAACCTACATAGTCCAATTGCCCGTTCGTAAACCTAGATAGTCAAAGTGCCCGCTAGGTAACCTAGATAGTCCCAGTGCGCACTAGGGTATGTACATAGTTCAAGTGTCTGCTAGGAAACCTAGATAATCCTAGTGCCCGCTAGGGATCCTTCATAATCCAAGTGCCTGCTAGGTAACCTAGATAGTCCTAGTGCCCGCTAGTTAACCTAGATAGTCCTACTGCCCGTTAGTTAACCTAGATAGTCCAAGTGCCCCCTAGGTAACCTAGATAGTCCCAGTGCGCGCTAGGGTATGTACATAGTCCAAGTGTCTGCTAGGAAACCTAGATAATCCAAGTGCCCGCTAGGGATCCTTCATAATCCAAGTGCCTGCTAGGTAACCTAGATAGTCCTAGTGCCCGCTAGTTAACCTAGATAGTCCTAGTGCCCGTTAGTTAACCTAGATAGTCCAAGTGCCCATAGGCAACCTAGATAGTCCAAGTGCACGCTAGGGTATGTACATAGTCCAAGTGCCTGCTAGGAAACCTAGATAGTCCAAGTGTCCGCTAGTTAACCTACATAGCCCAAGGTCCGCTAGTTAACCTAGATAGTACAAGTGCCCGCTAGTTAACCTACATAGTAGAAGGGCCCGCTAGTTGACATAGATAGTACTAGTGCCTGCTAGTTAACCTAGATAGTCAAAGTGCCCGCTAGTTAACCTAAGTAGTATAAATGTCTGATAGTGATCCTACATAGTCCAAGTGCCCGCTAGGTAACCTACATAGTCCAAGTGCCCGTCCGTTAACCTAGATAGTCAAAGTGCCCGCTAGGTAACCTAGACATTCCAAGTGCCCGCAAGGTTACCTACATAGTCCAAGGGCCCGCTAGGTAACCTAGATAGTCCAAGTGCCCGCTAGGTAACCTAGATAGTCCAAGTGACCGCTAGTTAACCTACATAGTCCAAGTGTCCGCTAGTCAACCTATATATTCCAAGTGCCCGCTTGTTAACCTAGATAGTCCAAGTGCCCGCTAGGGAACGTACATAGTCCAAGTGACCGGTAGGTAACCTAGATAGTCCAAGTGCACGCTAGGGTATGTACATAGTCCAAGTGCCTGCTAGGAAACCTAGATATTCCAAGAGCCCGCTAGTTAACCTACATAGTCTAAGGACCCGCTAGTTAACCTACATAGTCCAAGGTCTGCTAGTTAACCTAGATAGTCAAAGTGCCCGCTAGGTAACCTAGACAGTCCAAGTGCCCGTTAGGTTACCTACATAGTCCAAGTGCCCGTTCGTTAACCTAGATAGTCCAAGTGCCCGCTAGGTAACCTACATAGTCCAATGGCCCGCTAGGTAACCTACATTGTCCAAGTTCCCGCTAGGTAACCTAGATAGTCCAAGTGCCCGTTACCTAACCTAGATTGTCCAAGTGCCCGCTAGGCAACATACATATTCCAAGTGCCCGTTCGTTAACCTAGAAGTCCAAGTGCCCGCTATGTAACCTAGACAGTCCAAGTGCCCGCTAGGTTACCTGCATAGTCCAAGTGCACTTTCATTAACCTAGATAGTTCAAGTGCCCACTAGGGAACCTATATAGTCCAAGTGCTATCTAGGTAACCTAGATAGTCCAAGGGCCCGCTAGTTAACCTAGATAGTCCAAGGACTCGCTTTTTAACTTTGATAGTCCAAGTGCCCGTTAGTTAACCTAGATCGTCCAAGTGCCGGCTAGTTAACCTAGATCGTCCAAGTGTCCTCTAGTTAACCTACATAGTCCAAGTACCCGCTAGTTAACATAGATAGTCGAAGTGCCCGCTAGGGAAGGTACATAGTCCAAGTGCCCGCTAGGTAACCTAGAGAGTGCAAGTGCCCGCTAGTTAACCTACATAGTCCAAGTGCCTGCTAGGTAACCTAGATAGTCCAAGGGCCTGCTAGTTAACCTACATAGTCCAATTGCCCGCTAGGTAACCTACATAGTGCAAGTGTCCGCTAGTTAACCTAGATCGTCCAATTGTCTGCTAGTTAACCTACATAGTCCAAGTTCCCGCTAGGTAACCTAGATAGTCCAAGTACCCGTTCGGTAACCTAGATAGCCAAGTGCCCTTTAGGGAATCTAGATAGTCCAAGTGCCCACTAGGGAACCTACATAGTCCAATTGCCCGCTCTGGAACATACATAGTCCAAGTGCCCGCTAATTAACCTAGATAGTCCAAGTGCCCGCTAGGTAACCTACATAGTCCAAGCGCCCGCTAGTTAACCTGGATAGTCCAAGGGCCCACTTGTTAACCTAGATAGTCCAAGTGTCCTCTAGTTAACCTACATCGTCCAAGTGCCCGCTAGGTAACCTATATAGTCCAAATGCCCGCTAGGGAACCTACATAGTCCAAGCGCCCGCTACTTAACCTAGATAGTCCAAGTGCCGCTATTAATCTACATCGTCCAAGTGTCCGCTAGTTACCCTACATAGTCCAAGTACCCGCTAAGAAACCTAGATATTCCAAGTGCATGCTAGTTAACCTAGAGAGTCCAAGTGTCCTCTAGTTAACCTAGATCGTCCAAGTGCCCGCTAGGTAACCTACATAGTCCAAGTGCCCGCTAGGTAACCTAAATAGTACAAATGCCCGCTAGGGAAACTACATAGTCCAAGTGCCCGCTAGTTAACCTAGATAGTCCAAGTGCCTGCTAGTAAACCTACATAATCCATGGGCCCGCTAGTTAACCTACATAGTGCAAGGGCCCACTAGTTAACCTAGATAGTCCAAGTGCCTGCTAGTAAACCTACATAATCCATGGGTCCGCTAGTTAACCTACATAGTGCAAGGGCCCGCTAGTTAACTTGGTTAGTGCAAGTGTCCGCTAGTTAACCTACATAGTCCAAGTGCCCGCTAGTTAACCTATATAGTCCAAGTGCCCGCTAGGGATCCTTCATAATCCAAGTGCATTCTAGGTAACCTAGATAGTCCAAGTGCCCGCTAGTTAACCTAGATAGTCCTAGTGCCCGTTAGTTAACCTAGATAGTCCAAGTGTCCACTAGGGGACGTACATAGTCCAAGTACCCGCTAGGTAACCTAGATAGTCCAAGTGCGCGCTAGGGTATGTACATAGTCCAAGTGCCTGCTTGGAAACCTAGATAGTCCAAGTGCGCGCTAGTTAACCTACATAGTCCAAGGGCACGCTAGTTAACCTACATAGTCCAAGATCTGCTAGTTAACCTAGATAATCAAAGTGCCCGCTATGTAACCTAGACAGTCCAAGTGCCCGCTAGGTTACCTACATAGTCCAAGTGCCCTTTCGTTAACCTAGATAATCCAAGTGCCCGCTAGGTAACCTACATAATCCAAGGGCCCGCTAGGTAACCTAGACAAACAAAGTGCCCGTTAGGTAACCTAGATAGTCCAAGTGCCTGCTAGGTAACCTACATTGTCCATGTCCCTCTAGGTAACCTAGATAGTCCAAGTGCCCGTTACCTAACCTAGATAGTCGAAGTGCCCGGTAGGTAACATACATAGTCCAAGTGCCCGTTGGTTTACCTGGAAGTCCAAGTGCCCGCTATGTAACCTAGACAGTCCAAGTGACCGCTAGGTTACCTGCATAGTCCAAGTGCCTGTTCGTTAGCCTAGATAGTCCAAGTGCCCACTAGGGAACCTATATAGTCCAAGTGCCCGCTATGTAACCTAGACAGTCCAAGTGCCCGCTAGGTTACCTGCATAGTCCAAGTGCCCGTTCGTTAACCTAGATAGTCCAAGTGCCCACTAGGTAACCTACATAGTCCAAGTGCCCGCTAGTTAACATAGAGAGTCCAAGTGCCCGCTAGGGAAGGTACATAGTCCAAGTGCCCGCTAGGTAACCTAGAGAGTGCAAGTGCCCGCTAATTAACCTACATAGTCCAAGTGCCTGCTAGGTAACCTAGATAGTCCAAGGGCTTGCTAGTTAACCTACATAGTCCAATTGCCCACTAGGTAACCTACATAGTGCAAGTGCCCGCTAGGTAACCTAGATAGTCCAAGTGCCCTTTAGGGAACCTAGATAGTCCAAGTGCCCGCTACGGAACCTACATTGTCCAATTGCCCGCTCTGGAACATACATAGTCCAAGTGCCCATTAGTTAACCTAGATAATCCAAGTGCCCGTTAGGTAACTTAGATAGTCCAAGTGCCTGCTAGGTAACCTACATTGTCCATGTCCCTCTAGGTAACCTAGATAGTCCAAGTGCCAGTTACCTAACCTAGATAGTCAAAGTGCCCGGTAGGCAACATACATAGTCCAAGTGCCCGTTCGTTAACCTGGAAGTCCAAGTGCCCTCTAGGTAACCTATATAATCCAAATGCCCGCTAGGGAACCTACATAGTCCAAGAGCGCTCTAGTTAACCTAGATAGTCCAAGTGCCCGCTAGTTAACCAGGATCATCAAAGTGCCCTCTAGTTAACTTACATAGTCTAAAGGCCTGCTAGTTAACCTACATAGACCAAGGGCCCGCTAGTTAACCTAGATAGTCCAAGTGCCCGCTCGTTAACCTACATAGTCCAAGTTCCCGCTAGGTAACCTAGACAGTCCAAGTGACCACTAGGTTACCTACATAGTCTAAGTGCCCGTTCGTTAAACTTCATAGTCCAAGTGCCCGCTAGGTAACATAGATAGCCCAAGTGCCCGCTAGGGAAAGTACATAGTCCAAATGTCCGTAGGTAACATAGATAGTGCAAGTGCCCGCTAGTTAACCTACATAATCCAAGTGACCGTTAGCTAACCTAGATAGTCTAAGGGCCCACTAGTTAACCTACATAATTCAAGTGCCCGCTATGTAACTTAGATAATCCAAGTGCCCGCTAGTTACCCTACATAGTCCAAAGGCCCGCTAGTTAACCTACATAGTGCAAGGGCCCGCTAGTTAACCTAGATCGTCCAAGTGTCCGTTAGTTAACCTACATAATCCAAATGCCCGTTAGCTAACCTAGATAGTCCAAGGGCCCGCTAGTTGACCTACATAGTACAAGTGCCCGCTAGGTAACCTAGATAGTCGTAGTGCCCGTTAGTTAACCCACATATTCCAAGTGCCCGCTAGGGTATGTACATAGACCAAGTGCCCGCTAGGTAACCTAGATAGTCCAAGTGCCCTCTAGTTAACCTACATAGTCGAAGGGCCCCTTAGTTAACCTAGATAGTCAAAGTGCCCGCTAGTTAACCTAGATTGTCCAAGTGTCCGCTAGTTAACCTACATAGTCCAAGTGCCCTTAGGTAACCTAGATAGTCCAAGTGCCCGCTAGGGAACCTACATAGTCCAAGTTCCCGCTAGGTAACCTAGATAGTCAAGGGCCCGTTACCTATCCTAGATCGTCCAAGTGCCCGCTAGGCAACCTACATAATCCGAGTGCCCGTTCGTTAACCTTGAAGTCCAAGTGCCCGCTATGTTACCTGCATAGTCCAAGTGCCCGTTAGGTAACCTACATAGTCCAAGTGCCCTCTAGGTAACCTACATAATCAAAGTGCCCGCTAGGTAACCTACATAATCAAAGTGCCCGCTAGGTAACCTAGATAGTCCTAGTGCCCGCTAGGTAACTTACATAGTCCAAGGGCCAGCTCGTTAACCTAGTTCGTCCAAGTGTCCGCTAGGTAACCAAGATAGTCAAAGTGTCCGCTACGTAACCTACATAGTCCAAGTTCCCACTAGGTCACCTAGATAGTCCAAGTGCCCGTTACCTAACCTAGATAGTCCAAGTGCCCGCTAGGTAACCTACATAGTCCTAGTGCCCGCTAGTTAACCAATATTGTCTAAGTGCCCGATACGGACCTACATAGTCCAAGTGCCTGTTAGGTAACCTACATAGTCCAAAAGCCTGCTAGTAACCTACATAGTCCAAGTGCCCGATAGGGAACTCACATAATCCAAGTGCCCGCTAGGGAACCTACATAGTCCAAGTACCCGTTAGGTAACCTAGATAGTCCAAATGCCCGCTAGGGAACCCACATCGTCCAAGTGCCCGCTAGGGAACTTACATAGTCCAACTGCCCGTTAGTTAACCTAGATAGTCCAAGTGCCCTTTCGTTAACCTAGACAGTCCAAGTGCCTGATAGGGAAACCACATAGTCCAGTGCCCGCTAGGGAACTTACATAGTCCAAGTGCCCGTTAGTAACCTATATAGTCCAAGTACCCGCTAGGTAACGTAGATAGTCCAAGTGCCCACTAGGGGACGTACATACTCCAAGTGCCCGCTAGGTAACCTAGATAGTCCAAGTGCCCGCTAGGGTATGTACATAGACCAAGTGCCCGCTAGGTAACATACATAGTCCAAGTGCCCGTTAGGGAGCCTAGATAGTCCAAGTGCCCGCTAGGGAACCTGCATCGTGCAAGTGCCTGCTAGGTAATCTAGATAATCTAAGTGCCCGCTAGTTAAACTACATAGTCCAAATGCCTGCTAGGTAAACTACATAGTCCATGTGCCCGTTCGTTAACCTACATTGTCCAAGTGCCCGCTAGGTAACGTAGATGGCCCAAGTGCCCGCTAGGGAACGTACATAATCCAATTGCCCACCAGGTAACCTAGACAGTCCAATTGCTCCCTAGTTAACCTAGACAGTCCAAGTACCCGATAGGGAACCTACATAGTCCAAGTGCCCGCTAGTTAACCTACATAGTCCAAGTGCTCGCTAGGCAACCTACATAGTCCAATTGCCCATTAGCTAACCTAGATAGTCGAAGTGTCTGCTAGTTAACCTACATAGTCCAAGTGCACGTTCGTTAACCTAGATAGTCCAAGTGCCCGCTGGTGACCTACAAAGTCCAAAGGACCGCTAGGTAACCTTGATAGTCCAAGTGCCTTCTAGTTAACCTACGTAGTCCAAGTGCCCGCTAGGTAACCTACATAGTCCAAGTGCCCACTAGGTAACCTAAATAATCCAAATGCCCGCTACTGAAACTACATAGTCCAAGTGCCCGCTAGTTAACCTAGATAGTCCAAGGGCCTGCTAGTTAACCTAGATAGTCCAAGTGCCCGCTAGTTAACCTAAATCGTCCAAGTGTCTGCTAGGTAACCTACATAGTCCAAGTGCCTGCTAGGTAACCTAGATAGTCCAAGTCCCTGATAGCTAAACTACATAGTCCAAGAGTCCGTTCGTTAACTTAGATAGTCAAGGTGCCCATTGGGTAACCTACATAGTCCAAGTGCCCGCTTGGTAACCTGGATAGTCCAAGTGCCCGCTAGTTAACCTACATAGTCCAAGTGCCTTCTAGGGAGCCTACATAGTCCACATGACCGCTAGGGAACCTACATAGTCCAAGTGCCCGTTAGGGAACCTACATAGTTCAAGTGCCCGCTAGGTAACTTATATAGTCCAAATGCCCGCAAGGACCTACATAGTCTAAATGCCCTCTAGGCAACCTACATAATCCAAGTGCTCGCTCTGGAACATACATAGTCCAAGTGACCGTTAGCTAACCTAGATAGTCCAAGGGCCCGCTAGTTGACCTACATAGTACAAGTGCCCGCTAGGTAACCTAGATAGTCTTAGTGCCCGTTAGTTAACCCAGATATTCCAAGTGCCCGCTAGGGTATGTACATAGACCAAGTGCCCGCTAGGTAACCTAGATAGTCCACGTGCCCTCTAGTTAACCTACATAGTCGAAGGGCCCCTTGTTAACCTAGATAGTCAAAGTGCCCGCTAGTTAACCTAGATTGTCCAAGTGTCCGCTAGTTAACCTACATAGTCCAAGTTCCCTTAGGTAATCTAGATAGTCCAAGTGCCCGCTAGGGAACCTACATAGTCCAAGTTCCCGCTAGGTAACCTAGATAGTCAAGGGCCCGTTACCTATCCTAGATCGTCCAAGTGCCCGCTAGGCAACCTACATAATCCGAGTGCCCGTTCGTTAACCTAGAAGTCCAAGTGCCCGCTATGTTACCTGCATAGTCCAAGTGCCCGTTAGGTAACCTACATAGTCCAAGTGTCCGCTAGGTAACCTACATAATCAAAGTGCCCGCTAGGTAACCTACATAATCAAAGTGCCCGCTAGGTAACCTAGATAGTCCTAGTGCCCGCTAGGTAACCTACATAGTCCAAGGGCCAGCTCGTTAACCTAGTTCGTCCAAGTGTCCGCTAGGTAACCAAGATAGTCAAAGTGTCCGCTACGTAACCTACATAGTCCAAGTTCCCACTAGGTCACCTAGATAGTCCAAGTGCCCGTTACCTAACCTAGATAGTCCAAGTGCCCGCTAGGTAACCTACATAGTCCTAGTGCCCGCTAGTTAACCAATATTGTCCAAGTGCCCAATACGGACCTACATAGTCCAAGTGCCTGTTAGGTAACCTACATAATCCAAATGCCCGCTAGTAACCTACATAGTCCAAGTGCCCGATAGGGAACTCACATAATCCAAGTGCCCGCTAGGGAACCTACATAGTCCAAGTACCCGTTAGGTAACCTAGATAGTCCAAATGCCCGCTAGGGAAACCACATAGTCCAGTGCCCGCTAGGGAACTTACATAGTCCAAGTGCCCGTTAGTAACCTATATAGTCCAAGTACCCGCTAGGTAACGTAGATAGTCCAAGTGCCCACTAGGGGACGTACATACTCCAAGTGCCCGCTAGGTAACCTAGATAGTCCAAGTGCCCGCTAGGGTATGTACATAGACCAAGTGCCCGCTAGGTAACATACATAGTCCATGTGCCCGTTAGGGAGCCTAGATAGTCCAAGTGCCCGCTAGGGAACCTGCATCGTGCAAGTGCCTGCTAGGTAATCTAGATAATCTAAGTGCCCGCTAGTTAAACTACATAGTCCAAGTGCCTGCTAGGTAAACTACATAGTCCATGTGCCCGTTCGTTAACCTACATTGTCCAAGTGCCCGCTAGGTAACGTAGATGGCCTAAGTGCCCGCTAGGGAACGTATATAGTCCAATTGCCCACCAGGTAACCTAGACAGTCCAATTGCTCCCTAGTTAACCGAGACAGTCCAAGTACCCGATAGGGAACCTACATAGTCCAAGTGCCCGCTAGTTAACCTACATAGTCCAAGTGCTCGCTAGGCAACCTACATAGTCCAATTGCCCGTTAGCTAACCTAGATAGTCGAAGTGTCCGCTAGTTAACCTACATAGTCCAAGTGCACGTTCGTTAACCAAGATAGTCCAAGTGCCCGCTGGTGACCTACAAAGTCCAAGGGACCGCTAGGTAAGCTTGATAGTCCAAGTGCCTTCTAGTTAACCTACGTAGTCCAAGTGCCCGCTAGGTAACCTACATAGTCCAAGTGCCCACTAGGTAACCTAAATAATCCAAATGCCCGCTAGGGAAACTACATAGTCCAAGTGCCCGCTAGTTAACCTAGATAGTCCAAGGGCCTGTTAGTTAACCTAAATCGTCCAAGTGTCTGCTAGGTAACCTACATAGTCCAAGAGCCTGCTAGGTAACCTAGATAGTCCAAGTCCCTGATAGCTAACCTACATAGTCCAAGTGTCCGTTCGTTAATTTAGATAGTCCAAGTGCCCATTGGGTAACCTACATAGTCCAAGTGCCCGCTTGTTAACCTGGATAGTCCAAGTGCCCGCTAGTTAACCTACATAGTCCAAGTGCCTTCTAGGGGGCCTACATAGTCCACGTGACCGCTAGGGAACCTACATAGTCCAAGTGCCCGCTAGGGAACCTACATAGTCCAAGTGCCCGCTAGGTAACCTACATAGTCCAAGTGCCCACTAGGTAACCTAAATAATCCAAATGCCCGCTAGGGAAACTACATAGTCCAAGTGCCCGCTAGTAAACCTAGATAGTCCAAGGGCCCGCGAGTTAACCTAGATCGTCCAAATGCCCGCTAGTTAACCTAAATCGTCCAAGTCTCCGCTAGATAACCTACATAGTCCAAGTGACTGCTAGGTAACCTAGATAGTTCAAGTGCCTGATAGCTAACCTACATAGTCCAAGTCCGTTCGTTAACCTAGATAGTCCAATTGCCCGTTAGCTGACCTAGATAGTCGAAGTGTCCGCTAGTTAACCTACATAGTCCAAGTGCCCGTTCGTTAACCTAGATAGTCCAAGTGCCCGCTGGGTAACCTAGACAGTCCAAGTGCCCGCTAGGTTACTACATAGTCCAAGTGCACGTCCGTTAACCTAGATAGTCCAAGTGCCCGCTGGTGACATACAAAGTCCAAGGGCCCGCTAGGTAACCTTGATTGTCCAAGTGCCTTCTAGTTAACCTACGTAGTCCAAATGCCCACTAGGGAAACTACATAGTCCAAGTGCCCGCTAGTTAACCTAGATAGTCTAAGGGCCTGCTAGTTAACCTAGATAGTCCAAGTGCCCGCTAGTTAACCTAAATCGTCCAAGTGTCTGCTAGGTAACCTACATAGTCCAAGTGCCTGCTAGGTAACCTAGATAGTCCAAGTCCCTGATAGCTAACCTACATAGTCCAAGAGTCCGTTTCGTTAACTTAGATAGTCAAGGTGCCCATTGGGTAACCTACATAGTCCAAGTGCCCGCTTGGTAACCTGGATAGTCCAAGTGCCCGCTAGTTAACCTACATAGTCCAAGTGCCTTCTAGGGAGCCTACATAGTCCACGTGACCGCTAGGGAACCTACATAGTCCAAGTGCCCGTTAGGGAACCTACATAGTTCAAGTGCCCGCTAGGTAACTTATATAGTCCAAATGCCCGCAAGGACCTACATAGTCTAAATGCCCTCTAGGCAACCTACATAATCCAAGTGCTCGCTCTGGAACATACATTGTCCAAGTGACCGTTAGCTAACCTAGATAGTCCAAGGGCCCGCTAGTTGACCTACATAGTACAAGTGCCCGCTAGGTAACCTAGATAGTCTTAGTGCCCGTTAGTTAACCCAGATATTCCAAGTGCCCGCTAGGGTATGTACATAGACCAAGTGCCCGCTAGGTAACCTAGATAGTCCACGTGCCCTCTAGTTAACCTACATAGTTGAAGGGCCCCTTAGTTAACATAGATAGTCAAAGTGCCCGCTAGTTAACCTAGATTGTCCAAGTGTCTGCTAGTTAACCTACATAGTCCAAGTTCCCTTAGGTAACCTAGATAGTCCAAGTGCCCGCTAGGGAACCTACACAGTCCAAGTTCCCGCTAGGTAACCTAGATAGTCAAGGGCCCGTTACCTATCCTAGATCGTCCAAGTGCCCGCTAGGCAACCTACATAATCCGAGTGCCCGTTCGTTAACCTAGAAGTCCAAGTGCCCGCTATGTTACCTGCATAGTCCAAGTGCCCGTTAGGTAATCTACATAGTCCAAGTGCCCGCTAGGTAACCTACATAATCAAAGTGCCCGCTAGGTAACCTACATAATCAAAGTGCCCGCTAGGTAACCTAGATAGTCCTAGTGCCCGCTAGGTAACCTACATAGTCCAAGGGCCAGCTCGTTAACCTAGTTCGTCCATGTCCGCTAGGTAACCAAGATAGTCAAAGTGTCCGCTACGTAACCTACATAGTCCAAGTTCCCACTAGGTCACCTAGATATTCCAAGTGCCCGTTACCTAACCTAGATAGTCCAAGTGCCCGCTAGGTAACCTACATAGTCCTAGTGCCCGCTAGTTAACCAATATTGTCCAAGTGCCCAATACGGACCTACATAGTCCAAGTGCCTGTTAGGTAACCTACATAGTCCAAATGCCCGCTAGTAACCTACATAGTCCAAGTGCCCGATTGGGAACTTACATAATCCAAGTGCCCGCTAGGGAACCTACATAGTCCAAGTACCCGTTAGGTAACCTAGATAGTCCAAATGCCCGCTAGGGAAACCACATAGTCCAGTGCCCGCTAGGGAACTTACATAGTCCAAGTGCCCGTTAGTAACCTATATAGTCCAAGTACCCGCTAGGTAACGTAGATAGTCCAAGTGCCCACTAGGGGACGTACATACTCCAAGTGCCCGCTAGGTAACCTAGATAGTCCAAGTGCCCGCTAGGGTATGTACATAGACCAAGTGCCCGCTAGGTAACATACATAGTCCAAGTGCCCGTTAGGGAGCCTAGATAGTCCAAGTGCCCGCTAGGGAACCTGCATCGTGCAAGTGCCTGCTAGGTAATCTAGATAATCTAAGTGCCCGCTAGTTAAACTACATAGTCCAAGTGCCTGCTAGGTAAACTACATAGTCCATGTGCCCGTTCGTTAACCTACATTGTCCAAGTGCCCGCTAGGTAACGTAGATGGCCTAAGTGCCCGCTAGGGAACGTATATAGTCCAATTGCCCACCAGGTAACCTAGACAGTCCAATTGCTCCCTAGTTAACCGAGACAGTCCAAGTACCCGATAGGGAACCTACATAGTCCAAGTGCCCGCTAGTTAACCTACATAGTCCGAGTGCTCGCTAGGCAACCTACATAGTCCAATTGCCCGTTAGCTAACCTAGATAGTCGAAGTGTCCGCTAGTTAACCTACATAGTCCAAGTGCACGTTCGTTAACCAAGATAGTCCAAGTGCCCGCTGGTGACCTACAAAGTCCAAGGGACCGCTAGGTAACCTTGATAGTCCAAGTGCCTTCTAGTTAACCTACGTAGTCCAAGTGCCCGCTAGGTAACCTACATAGTGCAAGTGCCCACTAGGTAACCTAAATAATCCAAATGCCCGCTAGGGAAACTACATAGTCCAAGTGCCCGCTAGTTAACCTAGATAGTCCAAGGGTCTGCTAGTTAACCTAGATAGTCCAAGTGCCCGCTAGTTAACCTAAATCGTCCAAGTGTCTGCTAGGTAACCTACATAGTCCAAGTGCCTGCTAGGTAACCTAGATAGTCCAAGTCCCTGATAGCTAACCTACATAGTCCAAGTGTCCGTTCGTTAATTTAGATAGTCCAAGTGCCCATTGGGTAACCTACATAGTCCAAGTGCCCGCTTGTTAACCTGGATAGTCCAAGTGCCCGCTAGTTAACCTACATAGTCCAAGGGTCTGCTAGTTAACCTAGATAGTCCAAGTGCCCGCTAGTTAACCTAAATCGTCCAAGTGTCTGCTAGGTAACCTACATAGTCCAAGTGCCTGCTAGGTAACCTAGATAGTCCAAGTCCCTGATAGCTAACCTACATAGTCCAAGTGTCCGTTCGTTAATTTAGATAGTCCAAGTGCCCATTGGGTAACCTACATAGTCCAAGTGCCCGCTTGTTAACCTGGATAGTCCAAGTGCCCGCTAGTTAACCTACATAGTCCAAATGCCTTCCAGGGAGCCTACATAGTCCACGTGACCGCTAGGGAACCTACATAGTCCAAGTGCCCGCTAGGGAACCTACATAGTCCAAGTGCCCGCTAGGTAACCTACATAGTCCAAGTGCCCACTAGGTAACCTAAATAATCCAAATGCCCGCTAGGGAAACTACATAGTCCAAGTGCCCGCTAGTAAACCTAGATAGTCCAAGGGCCCGCTAGTTAACCTAGATAGTCCAAATGCCCGCTAGTTAACCTAAATCGTCTAAGTGTCCGCTAGGTAACCTACATAGTCCAAGGGACTGCTAGGTAACCTAGATAGTTCAAGTGCCTGATAGCTAACCTACATAGTCCAAGTCCGTTCGTTAACCTAGATAGTCCAAGTGCCCGCTAGGGAACCTGCATTGTGCAAGTGCCTTCTAGGTAATCTAGATAATCTAAGTGCTCGCTAGTTAAACTACATAGTCCAAGTGCCTGCTAGGTAAACTACATAGTCCAAGAGCCCGCTAGTTAACCTACATAGTCCAAGTGCTCGCTAGGCAACCTACATAGTCCACTGCCCGTTAGTTAACCTAGATAGTCCAATTGCCCGTTAGCTAACCTAGATAGTCGAAGTGTCCGCTAGTTAACCTACATAGTCCAAGTGCCCGTTCGTTAACCTAGATAGTCCAAGTGCCCGCTGGGTAACCTAGACAGTCCAAGTGCCCGCTAGGTTACTACATAGTCCAAGTGCACGTCCGTTAACCTAGATAGTCCAAGTGCCCGCTGGTGACCTACAAAGTTCAAGGGCCCGCTAGGTAACCTTGATTGTCCAAGTGCCTTCTAGTTAACCTACGTAGTCCAAGTGCCCGCTAGGTAACCTACATAGTCCAAGTGCCCACTAGGTAACCTAAATAATCCAAATGCCCGCTAGGGAAACTACATAGTCCAAGTGCCCGCTAGTTAACCTAGATAGTCCAAGGGCCTGCTAGTTAACCTAGATAGTCCAAGTGCCCGCTAGTTAACCTAAATTGTCCAAGTGTCTGCTAGGTAACCTACATAGTCCAAGTGCCTGCTAGGTAACCTAGATAGTCCAAGTCCCTGATAGCTAACCTACATAGTCCAAGAGTCCGTTCGTTAACTTAGATAGTCCAAGTGCCCATTGGGTAACCTACATAATCCAAGTGCCCGCTTGGTAACCTGGATAGTCCAAGTGCCCGCTAGTTAACCTACATAGTCCAAGTGCCTTCTAGGGAGCCTACATAGTCCACGTGACCGCTAGGGAACCTACATAGTCCAAGTGCCCGTTAGGGAACCTACATAGTTCAAGTGCCCGCTAGGTAACTTATATAGTCCAAATGCCCGCAAGGACCTACATAGTTTAAATGCCCTCTAGGCAACCTACATAATCCAAGTGCCCGCTCTGGAACATACATAGTCCAAGTGCCCGTTAGCTAACCTAGATAGTCCAAGGGCCCGCTAGTTGACCTACAAAATCCAAGTGCCAGCTAGGTACCCTAGATAGTACAAGTGCCCGCTAGGGAACCTAGATAGTCCAAGTGCCTTTTAGCTAACCTAGATATCCAAGTGGCGGCTAGGTAACCTACATAGTCCAAGTGCCCGTTCGTTAACCTAGATAATCCAAGTGCCCGCTAGGTAACCTACATAGTCCAAATGCCCGCTAATTATCCTACATAGTCCAAGTGCACGTTAAGGAACCTAGATAGTCCAAATGCCCACTAGGGAACCCACATAGTCCAAGTGCCCGCTAGTGAACTTACATAGACCAAGGGCCGCTAGGGAACCTACATAGTCCAAGTGTCCGTTAGTTAACCTAGATAGTCCAATTGCCTACTAGGTAACCTAGATAGTCCAACAGCCCTGTAGGTAACCTACATACTCCAAGTACCCGCTAGGTAACGTAGATAGTTCAAGTGCCAGCTAGGTAATCTAAATAGTCCAAGTGCCCGCTAGGTAACCTACAAAGTATAATTGCCCGCTTAGGAATCTATATAGTCCAAATGCCCGCTAGGGAGCCTACATAATCCAAATGCCCGCTAGGTAACCTAGATAGTCCAAGGGCCCGCTAGGAAACCTACATAGTCCCAGTGCCCCCTAGTTAACCTACATTCTCCAAGTGCCCGATAGGGAACCTACATAGTCCAAGGGCCCGCTAGGGAACCTACATAGTCCAAGTGCCTGTTAGTTAACTTAGATAGTCCAAGTGCCCGCTAGGTAACCTAGATAGTCCAACAGCCCGCTAGGTAACCAACATACTCCAAGAACCCGCTAGACAACGTAGATAGTTCAAGTGCCAGCTTGGTAACCTAGATAGTCCAAGTGCCCGCTAGGTAACCTACAAAGTCTAAGTGCCCGCTAGGTTATCTATATAGTCCAAATGCCCTCTAGGGAACCTACATAGTCCAAGTGCCCTCGAGTTAACCTAGATCGTCTAAGTGCCCGCTAGTTAACCTACATAGTCCAAGGGCCCGTTAGTTAACCTACATAGTACAAGGTCCGCTAGTTAACCTACATTCTCCAAGTTTCCGATAGGGAACCTACATAGTCCAAGTGCCCGCTAGGTAACCTACATAGTCCAAATGCCCTCTAGTTAACACACATAGTCCAAGTGCCCGCTAGGGAACTTACATAGTCCAAGGGCCCGCAAGGGAACCTACATAGTCCAAGTGCCCGTTAGTTAACCTAGATAGTCCAAGTGCCCGCTAGGTAACCTAGATAGTCCAAGTGCCCGCTAGGTAACCTACAAAGTCTAAGTGCCCGCGAGGTTATCTATATAGTCCAAATGCCCGCTAGGGAACCTACATAGTCCAAGTGCCCGGAAGGTAACCTATATAGTCCAAGTGCCCGCTAATTAACCTACATAGTCCAAGGGCCCGCTAGATAACCTACATAGTCCAAGGTCCGCTAGTTAACCTTGATAGTACAAGTGCTCGCTAGTTAAGCTACATAGTACAAGGGCCCGCTAGTTGACCTAGATAGTCCAAGTGCCCGCAAGGTAACCTAAGTAGTCCAAATGTCCGATAGGGATCCTACATAGTCCAAGTGCCCGCTAGGTAACATACATAGTCCAAGTGCCCGTTCGTTAACCTAGATTGTCCAAGTGCCCGCTAGGTAACCTAGACTGTCCTAGTGTCCGCTAGGTTACCTATATAGTCCAAGTGCCCATTCGTTAACCTAGATAGTCCAAGTACCCGCTAGGAAACCTACATAGTTCAAGGGCCCGCTAGGTAACCTAGATAGTCCAAGTGCCCGCTAGGTAACCTAGAGTCCAAGTGCTCACTAGTTAACCTACATAGTCCAAGTGCCCGCTATGTAAGCTAGATAGTCCAAGTGCCCGTTAGGCAACCTACATGGCCCAAGAGCCCGTTCGTTAACCTTGATGTCCAAGTGCCCGCTAGGTAACCTAGACAGTCCAAGTGCCCGCTAGGTTACCTGCATATTCCAAGTGCCCGTTCGTTATCCTAGATAGTCCAAGTGCCCACTAGGTAACCTACATAGTCCTAGTGCCCGCTAGTTAACCTAGATCGTGCAAGTGTCCACTAGTTAACCTACATAGTCCAAGTGCCCGCTAGTTAACCTATATACCAAGTGCCTGCTACGTAACCTAGATAGTCCAAGGGCACGCTAGTTAACCTACATAGTACAAGTGCCCGCTAGGCAACCTACATAGTCCGAGTGCACGCTAGTTAACCTAGATAGTCCCAGGGCCTGCTAGTTAAACTAGATAGTCCAAATGCCTGCTAGGTAACCTACATAGTGCAAGTGTCTGCTAGTTAACCTACATATTCCAAGTGCCCGATAGTTAAAATAGATAGTCCAAGTGCCCGCTAGGTAAATTAGATAGTGTAAGTACCCGTTAGTTAACCTAGATCGTTCTAGTACCCACTAGGTAACCTAGATCGTCCAAGGGCCCCCTAGTTAGCCTACATAGTCCAAGTGCCCGCTAGGTAACCTAGATAGTCCAAGTGCCCGCTAGGTAACCTATATAGTCCAAGTGCCCGTTCGGTAAACTAGATAGTCCAAGTGCCCTTTAGGAAACCTAGATAATCCAAGGGCCCGCTAGTAAACCTACATAGTCCATGGGCCCGCTAGTTAACCTACATATTCCAAGTGCCCCCTAGTTAACCTACATAATCTAAGTGCTCGTTAGCTAACCTAGGTAGTCCAAGGGCCCGCTAGTTGACCTACATAGTCCAAATGCCAGTTAGGTAACCTAGATAGTACAAGTGCCCGCTAGGGAACCAAGATAGTCCAAGTGCCTGTTAGCTAACCTAGATAGTCCAAGTGGCGGCTAGGAAACCTACATAGTCCAAGTGCCCGTTCGTTAATCTAGATAATCCAAGTGCCCGCTAGGTAACCTAGACAGTCCAAGTGCCCGCTAGTTAACCAACATAATCCAAGTGCCCGCTAGGGAACCTACATAGTCCAAGTGCCTACTAGGCAACCTACATAGTACAAGTGCCCGTTAGTTAACCTAGTTCGTCAAAGTGCCTGCTAGGTAACCTAGATAGTCCAAGTGCCCGCTAGGTAACCTACATAGTCCAAGTTCCTGCTTGGTAACCTAAATAGTCCAAATGCCCGCTAGGGAAACTACATAGTCCAAGTGCCCGATAGTTAACCTAGATAGTCCAAGTGCCCGCTAGGCAACCTACATAGTGCAAGTGGCCGCAAGTTAACCTAGATCGTCCAATTTTCCGCTAGTTAACCTACATAGTCCAAGTGTCTGCTAGGTCACCTAGATAGTCCAAGTGCCTGTTCGGTTACCTAGATAGTCCAAGTGCTCTTTAGGGTTCCTTCATAATCCAAGTGCCTTCTAGGTAACTTAGATAGTCCAAGTGCCCACTAGTTAACCTAGATAGTCCTAGTGCCCGTTAGTTAACCTAGATAGTCCAAGTACCCACTAGGGGACGTACCTAGTCCAAGTGCCCGCTAGGTAACCTAGATAGTCCAATTGCGCGCTAGGGTATGTACATAGTCCAATGCATGCTAGGAAACCTAGATAGTCAAAGTGCCCGCTAGTTAACCTACATAGTCGAAGGTCTGCTAGTTAACCTAGATAGTCAAAGTGCCCGCTAGGTAACCTAGACAGTCCAAGTGCCCGCTAGGTAACCTACATAGTCCAAGGGCCCACTAGGTAACCTAGATAGACAAAGTGCCCATTAGGTAACCTAGATAGTCCAAGTGCCTGCTAGGTAACATACATTGTCCATGTTCCCGCTCGGTAACCTAGATAGTCCAAGTGCCCGTTACCTAACCTACATAGTCCCAGTGCCCGCTGGGAAACATACATAGTCCAAGTGCCCGTTCGTTAACCTAAAAGTCCAAGTGCCCGCTATGTAACCTAGACAGTCCAAGTGCCCGCTAGGTTACCTGCATAGTCCAAGTGCCCGTTCGTTAACCTAGATAGTCCAAGTGCCCGATAGGAAACCAATATAGTCCAAGTGCTATCTAGGTAACCTAGATAGTCCAAGTGCCCGCTAGTTAACCTACATTGTCCAAGTGCCTGCTAGGTAAACTACATAGTCCAAGTGCCCGCTAGGATGTGTACATAGTCCAAGTGCCCGCTAGGTAACCTAGATAGTCTAAGTGCCCACTAGTTAACCTACATAGTCCAAGGGCCTGCTAGTTAACCTACATTGTCCAAGTGCCTGCTAAGTAATGTAGATAGCCCAAGTGCCCGCTAGGGAACGTACATAGTCCAAGTGCCCACTAGGTAACCTAGACAGTCCAATTGCCCCCTAGTTAACCTAGACAGTCCAAGTACCCGATAGGGAACCTACATAGTCCAAGTTCCCGTTCGTTAACCTAGATAATCCAAGTGTCTGCTAGGTAACCTAGACAGTCCAAGTGCCCGCTAGTTACGCTACATAGTCCAAGTGCCCGTTAGTTAACCTAGATAGTCAATGTGCCTGCTAGGTAACCTAGATAGTCCAAGTGCCCGCTAGGTAACCTAAATATTACAAATGCCCGCTAGAAAAACTACATTGTCCCAGTGCCCGCTAGTTAACCTAGATAGTCCAAGTGTCCGCTAGGGATCCTTCATAGTCCAAGTGCATTCTAGGTAACCTAGATAGTCCAAGTGCCCGCCAGTTAACCTAAATAGTCCTAGTGCCTGTTAGTTAACCTAGATAGTCCAAGTGCCCACTAGGGGAGGTACCTAGTCCAAGTGCCCGCTAGGTAACCTAGATAGTCCAAGTGCGCGCTAGGGTATGTACATAGTCCAAGTGCCTGCTAGGAAACCTAGATAGTCCAAGTGCCCGCTAGTTAACCTACATAGTCCAAGGGCCCGCTAGTTAACCTACATAGTCCACGATCTGCTAGTTAACCTAGATAATCAAAGTGCCCGCTAGGTAACCTAGACAGTCCAAGTGCCCGCTAGGTTACCTACATAGTCCAAGTGCCCTTTCGTTAACCTAGAAAGTCCAAGTGCCCGCTAGGTAACCTACATAGTCCAAGGGCCCGCTAGGTAACCTAGACAGACAAAGTGCCCGTTAGGTAACCTAGATAGTCCAAGTGCCTTCTAGGTAAGCTACATTGTACATGTTCCCTCTAGGTAACCTAGATAGTCCAAGTGTCCGTTACCTAACCTAGATAGTCCTAGTGCCCGCTATGTAACCTAGACAGTCCATGTGCCCGCTAGGTACCTGCATAGTCCAAGTGCCCGTTCGTTAACCTAGATAGTCCAAGTGCCCACTAGGGGAGGTACCTAGTCCAAGTGCCCGCTAGGTAACCTAGATAGTCCAAGTGCGCGCTAGGGTATGTACATAGTCCAAGTGCCTGCTAGGAAACCTAGATAGTCCAAGTGCCCACTAGTTAACCTACATAGTCCAAGGGCCCGCTAGTTAACCTACATAGTCCAAGATCTGCTAGTTAACCTAGATAATCAAAGTGCCCGCTAGGTAACCTAGACAGTCCAAGTGCCCGCTAGGTTACCTACATAGTCCAAGTGCCCTTTCGTTAACCTAGAAAGTCCAAGTGCCCGCTAGGTAACCTACATAGTCCAAGGGCCCGCTAGGTAACCTAGACAGACAAAGTGCCCGTTAGGTAACCTAGATAGTCCAAGTGCCTTCTAGGTAACCTACATTGTACATGTTCCCTCTAGGTAACCTAGATAGTCCAAGTGTCCGTTACCTAATCTAGATAGTCCTAGTGCCCGCTGTGTAACCTAGACAGTCCAAGTGCCCGCTAGGTACCTGCATAGTCCAAGTGCCCGTTCGTTAACCTAGATAGGCCAAGTGCCCACTAGGGAACCTATATAGTCCAAGTCCCCGCTATGTAACCTAGACAGTCCAAGTGCCCGCTAGGTTACCTGCATAGTCCAAGTGCACGTTCGTTAACCTAGATATTCCAAGTGCCCACTACGTAAACTACATAGTCCAAATGCCCGCTAGTTAACATAGATAGTCCAATTGCCGTTGTTAGCTAACCTAGATAGTCGAAGTGTCCGCTAGTTAACATATATAGTCCAAGTGCCCATTCGTTAACCTAGATAGTCCAAGGGCCAGCTAGGTAAACTAGACAGTCCAAGTGCCCGCTGGGTTACCTACATAGTCCAAGTGCACGTTCGTTAACCTAGATCGTCCAAGTGCCCGCTGGTATCCTACATAGTCCAAGGGCCCGCTAGGTAACCTTGATAGTCCAAGTGCCTTCTAGTTAACCTACGTAGTCCAAGTGCCCGCTAGGTAACCTACATAGTCCAAGTGCCCACTAGGTTATCTAAGTAATCCAAATGCCCGCTAGGGAAACTACATAGTCCAAGTGCCCGCTAGTTAACCTACATAGTCCAAGTGCCCGCTACTAAACCTAGATAATCAAAGGGCCCGCTAGTTAACCTAAATCTCCCAAGTGTCCGCTAGGTAACCTACATAGTCCAAGTGACTGCTAAGTAACCTAGATAGTCCAAGTGCCTGATAGCTAACCTACATAGTCCAAGTGTCCGTTCGTTAACCTAGATAGTCCAAGTGCCCATTGGGTAACTTACATAGTCCAAGTGCCGCCTGGTAACTTGGATAGTCCAAGTGCCCGCTAGTTAACCTACATAGTCCAAGTGCCTTCTAGGGAGCCTACATAGTCCACGTGACCGCTAAGGAACCTACATAGTCCAAGTGCCCCTTAGCTAACCTAGATAGTCCAAGGGCCCGCTAGTTGACCTACATAGTCAAAGTGCCAGCTAGGTAACCTAGATAGTACAAGTGCCCTCTAGGGAACCTAGATAGTCTAAGTGCCTGTTAGCTAACCTAGATAGTCCAAGTGGCGGCTAGGTAACCTACATAGTCCAAGTGCCCGTTCGTTAACCTAGATAATCCAAGTGTCCGCTAGGTAACCTAGACAGTCCAAGTGCCCGCTAGTTACCCTACGTAGTCCAAGTGCCCGTTAGTTAACCTAGATAGTCAATGTGCCTACTAGGTAACCTAGATAGTCCAAGTGCCCGCTAGGTAACCTACATAGTCCAATTGACCGCTAGGTAACCTAAATAGTACAAATGCCCGCTAGGGAAACTACATAGTCCAAGTGCCCGCTAGTTAACCTAGATAGTCCAAGTGCCTGCTAGTAAACCTACATAATCCATGGGCCCGCTAGTTAACCTACATAGTGCAAGGGCCCGCTAGTTAACCTAGATAGTCCAAGTGCCTGCTAGTAAACCTACATAGTCCAAGTGCCCGCTAGTTAACCTAGATAGTCCAAGTGCCCGCTAGGGATCCTTCATAATCCAAGTGCATTCTAGGTAAACTAGATACTCCAAGTGCCCGCTAGTTAACCTAGATAGTCCTAGCCCCGTTAGTTAACCTAGATAGTCCAAGTGCCCACTAGGGGACGTACATAGTCCAAGTGCCCGCTAGGTAACCTAGATAGTCAAAGTGCGCGCTAGGGTATGTACATAGTCCAAGTGCCTGCTAGGAAACCTAGATAGTCCAAGTGCCCGCTAGTTAACCTACATAGTCCAAGGGCCCGCTAGTTAACCTACATAGTCCAAGATCTGCTAGTTAACCTAGATAGTCAAAGTGCCCGCTAGGTAACCTAGACAGTCCAAGTGCCCGCTAGGTTACCTACATAGTCCAAGTGCCTTTTCGTTAACCTAGATAGTCCAAGTGCCCGCTAGGTAACCTACATAGTCCAAGGACCCGCTAAGTAACCTAGACAGACAAAGTGCCCGTTAGGTAACATAGATAGTCCAAGTGCCTGCTAGGTAACCTACATTGTCCATGTTCCTTCTAGGTAACCTAGATAGTCCAAGTGCCCGTTACCTAACCTAGATAGTCCAAGTGCCCGCTAGGCAACATACATAGTCCAAGTGCCCGTTCGTTAACCTGGAAGTCCAAGTGCCCGCTATGTAACCTAGACAGTCCAAGTGCCCGCTAGGTTACCTGCATAGTCCAAGTGCCCGTTCGTTAACCTAGATAGTCCAAGTGCCCACTAGGTAACCTACATAGACCAAGTGCCCGCTAGTTAACATAGATAGTCCAAGTGCCCGCTAGGGAAGGTACATAGTCCTAGTGCCCGCTAAGTAACCTAGAGAGTGCAAGTGCCCGCTAGTTAACCTACATAGTCCAAGTGCCTGCTAGGTAACCTAGATAGTCCAAGGGCCTGCTAGTTAACCTACATAGTCCAAGTGCCCGCTAGGTAACGTAGATAGCCCAAGTGCCCGCTAGGGAACGTACATAGTCCAAGTGCCCCCAGGTTAACCTAGACAGTCCAAGTACCCGATAGGGAACCTACATAGTCCAATTGCCCGCTAGGGAACCTACATAGTCCAAGTGCTCGCTAGGCATCCTACATAGTCCAAGTGCCCGTTAGTTAACCTAGATAGTCCAATTGCTGTTAGCTAACCTAGATAGTCGAAGTGTCCGCTAGTTAACCTACATAGTCCAAGTGCCCGTTCGTTAACCTAGATAGTCCAAGGGCCAGCTAGGTAAACTAGACAGTCCAAGTGCCCGCTGGGTTACCTACATAGTCCAAGTGCACGTTCGTTAACCTAGATCGTCCAAGTGCCCGCTGGTATCCTACATAGTCCAAGGGCCAGCTAGGTAACCTTGATAGTCCAAGTGCCTTCTAGTTAACCTACGTAGTCCAAGTGCCCGCTAGGCAACCTACATAGTCCAAGTGCCCACTAGGTAACCTAAATAATCCAAATGCCCGCTAGGGAAACTATATAGTCCAAGCGCCCGCTAGTTAACCTAGATAGTCCAAGTGCCCGCTAGTAAACCTAGATAATCCAAGGGCCCGCTAGTTAACCTAGATAATCCATGGGCCCGCTAGTTAACCTAAATCTTCCAAGTGTCCGCTAGGTAACCTACATAGTTCAAGTGACTGCTAGGTAACCTAGATAGTCCAAGTGCCTGATAGCTAACCTACATAGTCCAAGTGTCCGTGCGTTAACCTAGATAGTCCAAGTGCCCATTGGGTAACCTATATAGTCCAAGTGCCGCCTGCTAACTTGGATAGTCCAAGTGCCCGCTAGTTAACCTACATAGTCCAAGTGCCTTCTAGGGAGCCTACATAGTCCACGTGACCGCTAAGGAACCTACATAGTCCAAGTGCCCCTTAGCTAACCTAGATAGTCCAAGGGCCCGCTAGTTGACCTACATAGTCAAATTGCCAGCTCGGTAACCTAGATAGTACAAGTGCCCGCTAGGGAACCTAGATAGTCTAAGTGCCTGTTAGCTAACCTAGATAGTCCAAGTGGCGGCTAGGTAACCTACATAGTCCAAGTGCCCGTTCGTTAACCTAGATAATCCAAGTGTCCGCTAGGTAACCTAGACAGTCCAAGTGCCCGCTAGTTAACCTAGATAGTCCTAGTGCCCGTTAGTTAACCTAGATAGTCCAAGTACCCACTAGGGGACGTACATAGTCCAAGTGCCCGCTAGGTAACCTAGATAGTCCTATTGCGCGCTAGGGTATGTACATAGTCCAAGTGCATGCTAGGAAACCTAGATAGTCGAAGTGCCCGCTAGTTAACCTACATAGTCGAAGGTCTGCTAATTAACCTAGATAGTCAAAGTGCCCGCTAGGTAACCTAGACAGTCCAAGTGCCCGCTAGGTAACCTACATAGTCCAAGGGCCCACTAGGTAACCTAGATAGACAAAGTGCCCATTAGGTAACCTAGATAGTCCAAGTGCCTGCTAGGTAACATACATTGTCCATGTTCCCGCTCGGTAACCTAGATAGTCCAAGTGCCCGTTACCTAACCTACATAGTCCCAGTGCCCGCTGGGAAACATACATAGTCCAAGTGCCCGTTCGTTAACCTAAAAGTCCAAGTGCCCGCTATGTAACCTAGACAGTCCAAGTGCCCGCTAGGTTACCTGCATAGTCCAAGTGCCCGTTCGTTAACCTAGATAGTCCAAGTGCCCGCTAGGAAACCAATATAGTCCAAGTGCTATCTAGGTAACCTAGATAGTCCAAGTGCCCGCTAGTTAACCTACATTGTCCAAGTGCCTGCTAGGTAAACTACATAGTCCAAGTGCCCGCTAGGATGTGTACATAGTCCAAGTGCCCGCTAGGTAACCTAGATAGTCTAAGTGCCCACTAGTTAACCTACATAGTCCAAGGGCCTGCTAGTTAACCTACATTGTCCAAGTGCCTGCTAAGTAATGTAGATAGCCCAAGTGCCCGCTAGGGAACGTACATAGTCCAAGTGCCCACTAGGTAACCTAGACAGTCCAATTGCCCCCTAGTTAACCTAGACAGTCCAAGTACCCGATAGGGAACCTACATAGTCCAAGTTCCCGTTCGTTAACCTAGATAATCCAAGTGTCCGCTAGGTAACCTAGACAGTCCAAGTGCCCGCTAGTTACGCTACATAGTCCAAGTGCCCGTTAGTTAACCTAGATAGTCAATGTGCCTGCTAGGTAACCTAGATAGTCCAAGTGCCCGCTAGGTAACCTAAATATTACAAATGCCCGCTAGAAAAACTACATTGTCCCAGTGCCCGCTAGTTAACCTAGATAATCCAATTGCCTGCTAGTAAACCTACATAATCCATGGGCCCGCTTGTTAACCTACATAGTGCAAGGGCCCGCTAGTTAACCTAGATAGTCCAAGTGTCCGCTAGGGATCCTTCATAATCCAAGTGAATTCTAGGTAACCTAGATAGTCCAAGTGCCCGCCAGTTAACCTAAATAGTCCTAGTGCCCGTTAGTTAACCTAGATAGTCCAAGTGCCCACTAGGGGAGGTACCTAGTCCAAGTGCCCGCTAGGTAACCTAGATAGTCCAAGTGCGCGCTAGGGTATGTACATAGTCCAAGTGCCTGCTAGGAAACCTAGATAGTCCAAGTGCCCACTAGTTAACCTACATAGTCCAAGGGCCCGCTAGTTAACCTACATAGTCCAAGATCTGCTAGTTAACCTAGATAATCAAAGTGCCCGCTAGGTAACCTAGACAGTCCAAGTGCCCGCTAGGTTACCTACATAGTCCAAGTGCCCTTTCGTTAACCTAGAAAGTCCAAGTGCCCGCTAGGTAACCTACATAGTCCAAGGGCCCGCTAGGTAACCTAGACAGACAAAGTGCCCGTTAGGTAACCTAGATAGTCCAAGTGCCTTCTAGGTAACCTACATTGTACATGTTCCCTCTAGGTAACCTAGATAGTCCAAGTGTCCGTTACCTAATCTAGATAGACCTAGTGCCCGCTATGTAACCTAGACAGTCCAAGTGCCCGCTAGGTACCTGCATAGTCCAAGTGCCCGTTCGTTAACCTAGATAGGCCAAGTGCCCACTAGGGAACCTATATAGTCCAAGTCCCCGCTATGTAACCTAGACAGTCCAAGTGCCCGCTAGGTTACCTGCATAGTCCAAGTGCACGTTCGTTAACCTAGATATTCCAAGTGCCCACTACGTAAACTACATAGTCCAAATGCCCGCTAGTTAACATAGATAGTCCAAGTACCCGCTAGGGAAGGTACATAGTCCAAGTGCCCGCTAGGTAACCTAGAGAGTGCAAGTCCCCGCTAGTTAACCTACATAGTCCAAGTGCCTGCTAGGTAACCTAGATAGTCCAAGGGCCTGCTAGTTAACCTACATAGTCCAAGTGCCCGCTAGGTAACGTAGATAGCCCAAGTGCCCGCTAGGGAACGTACATAGTACAAGTGCCCACTAGGTAACCTAGACAGTCCGATTGCCCCCTAGTTAACCTAGACACTCCAAGTACCCGATAGGGAACCTACATAGTCCAATTGCCCGCTAGGGAACCTACATAGTCCAAGTGCTCGCTAGGCTACCTACATAGTCCAAGTGCCCGTTAGTTAACCTAGATAGTCCAATTGCCGTTAGCTAACCTAGATAGTCGAAGTGTCCGCTTGTTAACCTACATAGTCCAAGTGCCCGTTCGTTAACTTAGATAGTCCAAGGGCCAGCTAGGTAAACTAGACATTCCAAGTGCCCGCTGGGTTACCTTCATAGTCCAAGTGCCTTTTCGTTAACCTAGATAGTCCAAGTGCCCGCTAGGTAACCTACATAGTCCAAGGACCCGCTAAGTAACCTAGACAGACAAAGTGCCCGTTAGGTAACATAGATAGTCCAAGTGCCTGCTAGGTAACCTACATTGTCCATGTTCCTTCTAGGTAACCTAGATAGTCCAAGTGCCCGTTACCTAACCTAGATAGTCCAAGTGCCCGCTAGGCAACATACATAGTCCAAGTGCCCGTTCGTTAACCTGGAAGTCCAAGTGCCCGCTATGTAACCTAGACAGTCCAAGTGCCCGCTAGGTTACCTGCATAGTCCAAGTGCCCGTTCGTTAACCTAGATAGTCCAAGTGCCCACTAGGTAACCTACATAGTCCAAGTGCCCGCTAGTTAACATAGATAGTCCAAGTGCCCGCTAGGGAAGGTACATAGTCCTAGTGCCCGCTAAGTAACCTAGAGAGTGCAAGTGCCCGCTAGTTAACCTACATAGTCCAAGTGCCTGCTAGGTAACCTAGATAGTCCAAGGGCCTGCTAGTTAACCTACATAGTCCAAGTGCCCGCTAGGTAACGTAGATAGCCCAAGTGCCCGCTAGGGAACGTACATAGTCCAAGTGCCCCCAGGTTAACCTAGACAGTCCAAGTACCCGATAGGGAACCTACATAGTCCAATTGCCCGCTAGGGAACCTACATAGTCCAAGTGCTCGCTAGGCATCCTACATAGTCCAAGTGCCCGTTAGTTAACCTAGATAGTCCAATTGCTGTTAGCTAACCTAGATAGTCGAAGTGTCCGCTAGTTAACCTACATAGTCCAAGTGCCCGTTCGTTAACCTAGATAGTCCAAGGGCCAGCTAGGTAAACTAGACAGTCCAAGTGCCCGCTGGGTTACCTACATAGTCCAAGTGCACGTTCGTTAACCTAGATCGTCCAAGTGCCCGCTGGTATCCTACATAGTCCAAGGGCCAGCTAGGTAACCTTGATAGTCCAAGTGCCTTCTAGTTAACCTACGTAGTCCAAGTGCCCGCTAGGCAACCTACATAGTCCAAGTGCCCACTAGGTAACCTAAATAATCCAAATGCCCGCTAGGGAAACTATATAGTCCAAGCGCCCGCTAGTTAACCTAGATAGTCCAAGTGCCCGCTAGTAAACCTAGATAATCCAAGGGCCCGCTAGTTAACCTAGATAATCCATGGGCCCGCTAGTTAACCTAAATCTTCCAAGTGTCCGCTAGGTAACCTACATAGTTCAAGTGACTGCTAGGTAACCTAGATAGTCCAAGTGCCTGATAGCTAACCTACATAGTCCAAGTGTCCGTGCGTTAACCTAGATAGTCCAAGTGCCCATTGGGTAACCTATATAGTCCAAGTGCCGCCTGCTAACTTGGATAGTCCAAGTGCCCGCTAGTTAACCTACATAGTCCAAGTGCCTTCTAGGGAGCCTACATAGTCCACGTGACCGCTAAGGAACCTACATAGTCCAAGTGCCCCTTAGCTAACCTAGATAGTCCAAGGGCCCGCTAGTTGACCTACATAGTCAAATTGCCAGCTCGGTAACCTAGATAGTACAAGTGCCCGCTAGGGAACCTAGATAGTCTAAGTGCCTGTTAGCTAACCTAGATAGTCCAAGTGGCGGCTAGGTAACCTACATAGTCCAAGTGCCCGTTCGTTAACCTAGATAATCCAAGTGTCCGCTAGGTAACCTAGACAGTCCAAGTGCCCGCTAGTTAACCTAGATAGTCCTAGTGCCCGTTAGTTAACCTAGATAGTCCAAGTACCCACTAGGGGACGTACATAGTCCAAGTGCCCGCTAGGTAACCTAGATAGTCCTATTGCGCGCTAGGGTATGTACATAGTCCAAGTGCATGCTAGGAAACCTAGATAGTCGAAGTGCCCGCTAGTTAACCTACATAGTCGAAGGTCTGCTAATTAACCTAGATAGTCAAAGTGCCCGCTAGGTAACCTAGACAGTCCAAGTGCCCGCTAGGTAACCTACATAGTCCAAGGGCCCACTAGGTAACCTAGATAGACAAAGTGCCCATTAGGTAACCTAGATAGTCCAAGTGCCTGCTAGGTAACATACATTGTCCATGTTCCCGCTCGGTAACCTAGATAGTCCAAGTGCCCGTTACCTAACCTACATAGTCCCAGTGCCCGCTGGGAAACATACATAGTCCAAGTGCCCGTTCGTTAACCTAAAAGTCCAAGTGCCCGCTATGTAACCTAGACAGTCCAAGTGCCCGCTAGGTTACCTGCATAGTCCAAGTGCCCGTTCGTTAACCTAGATAGTCCAAGTGCCCGCTAGGAAACCAATATAGTCCAAGTGCTATCTAGGTAACCTAGATAGTCCAAGTGCCCGCTAGTTAACCTACATTGTCCAAGTGCCTGCTAGGTAAACTACATAGTCCAAGTGCCCGCTAGGATGTGTACATAGTCCAAGTGCCCGCTAGGTAACCTAGATAGTCTAAGTGCCCACTAGTTAACCTACATAGTCCAAGGGCCTGCTAGTTAACCTACATTGTCCAAGTGCCTGCTAAGTAATGTAGATAGCCCAAGTGCCCGCTAGGGAACGTACATAGTCCAAGTGCCCACTAGGTAACCTAGACAGTCCAATTGCCCCCTAGTTAACCTAGACAGTCCAAGTACCCGATAGGGAACCTACATAGTCCAAGTTCCCGTTCGTTAACCTAGATAATCCAAGTGTCCGCTAGGTAACCTAGACAGTCCAAGTGCCCGCTAGTTACGCTACATAGTCCAAGTGCCCGTTAGTTAACCTAGATAGTCAATGTGCCTGCTAGGTAACCTAGATAGTCCAAGTGCCCGCTAGGTAACCTAAATATTACAAATGCCCGCTAGAAAAACTACATTGTCCCAGTGCCCGCTAGTTAACCTAGATAATCCAATTGCCTGCTAGTAAACCTACATAATCCATGGGCCCGCTTGTTAACCTACATAGTGCAAGGGCCCGCTAGTTAACCTAGATAGTCCAAGTGTCCGCTAGGGATCCTTCATAATCCAAGTGCATTCTAGGTAACCTAGATAGTCCAAGTGCCCGCCAGTTAACCTAAATAGTCCTAGTGCCCGTTAGTTAACCTAGATAGTCCAAGTGCCCACTAGGGGAGGTACCTAGTCCAAGTGCCCGCTAGGTAACCTAGATAGTCCAAGTGCGCGCTAGGGTATGTACATAGTCCAAGTGCCTGCTAGGAAACCTAGATAGTCCAAGTGCCCACTAGTTAACCTACATAGTCCAAGGGCCCGCTAGTTAACCTACATAGTCCAAGATCTGCTAGTTAACCTAGATAATCAAAGTGCCCGCTAGGTAACCTAGACAGTCCAAGTGCCCGCTAGGTACCTGCATAGTCCAAGTGCCCGTTCGTTAACCTAGATAGGCCAAGTGCCCACTAGGGAACCTATATAGTCCAAGTCCCCGCTATGTAACCTAGACAGTCCAAGTGCCCGCTAGGTTACCTGCATAGTCCAAGTGCACGTTCGTTAACCTAGATATTCCAAGTGCCCACTACGTAAACTACATAGTCCAAATGCCCGCTAGTTAACATAGATAGTCCAAGTACCCGCTAGGGAAGGTACATAGTCCAAGTGCCCGCTAGGTAACCTAGAGAGTGCAAGTCCCCGCTAGTTAACCTACATAGTCCAAGTGCCTGCTAGGTAACCTAGATAGTCCAAGGGCCTGCTAGTTAACCTACATAGTCCAAGTGCCCGCTAGGTAACGTAGATAGCCCAAGTGCCCGCTAGGGAACGTACATAGTACAAGTGCCCACTAGGTAACCTAGACAGTCCGATTGCCCCCTAGTTAACCTAGACACTCCAAGTACCCGATAGGGAACCTACATAGTCCAATTGCCCGCTAGGGAACCTACATAGTCCAAGTGCTCGCTAGGCTACCTACATAGTCCAAGTGCCCGTTAGTTAACCTAGATAGTCCAATTGCCGTTAGCTAACCTAGATAGTCGAAGTGTCCGCTTGTTAACCTACATAGTCCAAGTGCCCGTTCGTTAACTTAGATAGTCCAAGGGCCAGCTAGGTAAACTAGACATTCCAAGTGCCCGCTAGGTTACCTGCATAGTCCAAGTGCACGTTCGTTAACCTAGATATTCCAAGTGCCCACTACGTAAACTACATAGTCCAAATGCCCGCTAGTTAACATAGATAGTCCAAGTACCCGCTAGGGAAGGTACATAGTC
This sequence comes from Tenrec ecaudatus, assembly GCF_050624435.1. Lineage (NCBI taxonomy): Eukaryota > Metazoa > Chordata > Mammalia > Afrosoricida > Tenrecidae > Tenrec > Tenrec ecaudatus. The sequence continues at coordinate 108,052 of NW_027459373.1, read as the reverse complement.
CAAGTGCCCGCTAGGTAACCTAGAGAGTGCAAGTCCCCGCTAGTTAACCTACATAGTCCAAGTGCCTGCTAGGTAACCTAGATAGTCCAAGGGCCTGCTAGTTAACCTACATAGTCCAAGTGCCCGCTAGGTAACGTAGATAGCCCAAGTGCCCGCTAGGGAACGTACATAGTACAAGTGCCCACTAGGTAACCTAGACAGTCCGATTGCCCCCTAGTTAACCTAGACACTCCAAGTACCCGATAGGGAACCTACATAGTCCAATTGCCCGCTAGGGAACCTACATAGTCCAAGTGCTCGCTAGGCATCCTACATAGTCCAAGTGCCCGTTAGTTAACCTAGATAGTCCAATTGCTGTTAGCTAACCTAGATAGTCGAAGTGTCCGCTAGTTAACCTACATAGTCCAAGTGCCCGTTCGTTAACCTAGATAGTCCAAGGGCCAGCTAGGTAAACTAGACAGTCCAAGTGCCCGCTGGGTTACCTACATAGTCCAAGTGCACGTTCGTTAACCTAGATCGTCCAAGTGCCCGCTGGTATCCTACATAGTCCAAGGGCCAGCTAGGTAACCTTGATAGTCCAAGTGCCTTCTAGTTAACCTACGTAGTCCAAGTGCCCGCTAGGCAACCTACATAGTCCAAGTGCCCACTAGGTAACCTAAATAATCCAAATGCCCGCTAGGGAAACTATATAGTCCAAGCGCCCGCTAGTTAACCTAGATAGTCCAAGTGCCCGCTAGTAAACCTAGATAATCCAAGGGCCCGCTAGTTAACCTAGATAATCCATGGGCCCGCTAGTTAACCTAAATCTTCCAAGTGTCCGCTAGGTAACCTACATAGTTCAAGTGACTGCTAGGTAACCTAGATAGTCCAAGTGCCTGATAGCTAACCTACATAGTCCAAGTGTCCGTGCGTTAACCTAGATAGTCCAAGTGCCCATTGGGTAACCTATATAGTCCAAGTGCCGCCTGCTAACTTGGATAGTCCAAGTGCCCGCTAGTTAACCTACATAGTCCAAGTGCCTTCTAGGGAGCCTACATAGTCCACGTGACCGCTAAGGAACCTACATAGTCCAAGTGCCCCTTAGCTAACCTAGATAGTCCAAGGGCCCGCTAGTTGACCTACATAGTCAAATTGCCAGCTCGGTAACCTAGATAGTACAAGTGCCCGCTAGGGAACCTAGATAGTCTAAGTGCCTGTTAGCTAACCTAGATAGTCCAAGTGGCGGCTAGGTAACCTACATAGTCCAAGTGCCCGTTCGTTAACCTAGATAATCCAAGTGTCCGCTAGGTAACCTAGACAGTCCAAGTGCCCGCTAGTTAACCTAGATAGTCCTAGTGCCCGTTAGTTAACCTAGATAGTCCAAGTACCCACTAGGGGACGTACATAGTCCAAGTGCCCGCTAGGTAACCTAGATAGTCCTATTGCGCGCTAGGGTATGTACATAGTCCAAGTGCATGCTAGGAAACCTAGATAGTCGAAGTGCCCGCTAGTTAACCTACATAGTCGAAGGTCTGCTAATTAACCTAGATAGTCAAAGTGCCCGCTAGGTAACCTAGACAGTCCAAGTGCCCGCTAGGTAACCTACATAGTCCAAGGGCCCACTAGGTAACCTAGATAGACAAAGTGCCCATTAGGTAACCTAGATAGTCCAAGTGCCTGCTAGGTAACATACATTGTCCATGTTCCCGCTCGGTAACCTAGATAGTCCAAGTGCCCGTTACCTAACCTACATAGTCCCAGTGCCCGCTGGGAAACATACATAGTCCAAGTGCCCGTTCGTTAACCTAAAAGTCCAAGTGCCCGCTATGTAACCTAGACAGTCCAAGTGCCCGCTAGGTTACCTGCATAGTCCAAGTGCCCGTTCGTTAACCTAGATAGTCCAAGTGCCCGCTAGGAAACCAATATAGTCCAAGTGCTATCTAGGTAACCTAGATAGTCCAAGTGCCCGCTAGTTAACCTACATTGTCCAAGTGCCTGCTAGGTAAACTACATAGTCCAAGTGCCCGCTAGGATGTGTACATAGTCCAAGTGCCCGCTAGGTAACCTAGATAGTCTAAGTGCCCACTAGTTAACCTACATAGTCCAAGGGCCTGCTAGTTAACCTACATTGTCCAAGTGCCTGCTAAGTAATGTAGATAGCCCAAGTGCCCGCTAGGGAACGTACATAGTCCAAGTGCCCACTAGGTAACCTAGACAGTCCAATTGCCCCCTAGTTAACCTAGACAGTCCAAGTACCCGATAGGGAACCTACATAGTCCAAGTTCCCGTTCGTTAACCTAGATAATCCAAGTGTCCGCTAGGTAACCTAGACAGTCCAAGTGCCCGCTAGTTACGCTACATAGTCCAAGTGCCCGTTAGTTAACCTAGATAGTCAATGTGCCTGCTAGGTAACCTAGATAGTCCAAGTGCCCGCTAGGTAACCTAAATATTACAAATGCCCGCTAGAAAAACTACATTGTCCCAGTGCCCGCTAGTTAACCTAGATAATCCAATTGCCTGCTAGTAAACCTACATAATCCATGGGCCCGCTTGTTAACCTACATAGTGCAAGGGCCCGCTAGTTAACCTAGATAGTCCAAGTGTCCGCTAGGGATCCTTCATAATCCAAGTGAATTCTAGGTAACCTAGATAGTCCAAGTGCCCGCCAGTTAACCTAAATAGTCCTAGTGCCCGTTAGTTAACCTAGATAGTCCAAGTGCCCACTAGGGGAGGTACCTAGTCCAAGTGCCCGCTAGGTAACCTAGATAGTCCAAGTGCGCGCTAGGGTATGTACATAGTCCAAGTGCCTGCTAGGAAACCTAGATAGTCCAAGTGCCCACTAGTTAACCTACATAGTCCAAGGGCCCGCTAGTTAACCTACATAGTCCAAGATCTGCTAGTTAACCTAGATAATCAAAGTGCCCGCTAGGTAACCTAGACAGTCCAAGTGCCCGCTAGGTTACCTACATAGTCCAAGTGCCCTTTCGTTAACCTAGAAAGTCCAAGTGCCCGCTAGGTAACCTACATAGTCCAAGGGCCCGCTAGGTAACCTAGACAGACAAAGTGCCCGTTAGGTAACCTAGATAGTCCAAGTGCCTTCTAGGTAACCTACATTGTACATGTTCCCTCTAGGTAACCTAGATAGTCCAAGTGTCCGTTACCTAATCTAGATAGTCCTAGTGCCCGCTATGTAACCTAGACAGTCCAAGTGCCCGCTAGGTACCTGCATAGTCCAAGTGCCCGTTCGTTAACCTAGATAGGCCAAGTGCCCACTAGGGAACCTATATAGTCCAAGTCCCCGCTATGTAACCTAGACAGTCCAAGTGCCCGCTAGGTTACCTGCATAGTCCAAGTGCACGTTCGTTAACCTAGATATTCCAAGTGCCCACTACGTAAACTACATAGTCCAAATGCCCGCTAGTTAACATAGATAGTCCAAGTACCCGCTAGGGAAGGTACATAGTCCAAGTGCCCGCTAGGTAACCTAGAGAGTGCAAGTCCCCGCTAGTTAACCTACATAGTCCAAGTGCCTGCTAGGTAACCTAGATAGTCCAAGGGCCTGCTAGTTAACCTACATAGTCCAAGTGCCCGCTAGGTAACGTAGATAGCCCAAGTGCCCGCTAGGGAACGTACATAGTACAAGTGCCCACTAGGTAACCTAGACAGTCCGATTGCCCCCTAGTTAACCTAGACACTCCAAGTACCCGATAGGGAACCTACATAGTCCAATTGCCCGCTAGGGAACCTACATAGTCCAAGTGCTCGCTAGGCTACCTACATAGTCCAAGTGCCCGTTAGTTAACCTAGATAGTCCAATTGCCGTTAGCTAACCTAGATAGTCGAAGTGTCCGCTTGTTAACCTACATAGTCCAAGTGCCCGTTCGTTAACTTAGATAGTCCAAGGGCCAGCTAGGTAAACTAGACATTCCAAGTGCCCGCTAGGTTACCTGCATAGTCCAAGTGCACGTTCGTTAACCTAGATATTCCAAGTGCCCACTACGTAAACTACATAGTCCAAATGCCCGCTAGTTAACATAGATAGTCCAAGTACCCGCTAGGGAAGGTACATAGTCCAAGTGCCCGCTAGGTAACCTAGAGAGTGCAAGTCCCCGCTAGTTAACCTACATAGTCCAAGTGCCTGCTAGGTAACCTAGATAGTCCAAGGGCCTGCTAGTTAACCTACATAGTCCAAGTGCCCGCTAGGTAACGTAGATAGCCCAAGTGCCCGCTAGGGAACGTACATAGTACAAGTGCCCACTAGGTAACCTAGACAGTCCGATTGCCCCCTAGTTAACCTAGACACTCCAAGTACCCGATAGGGAACCTACATAGTCCAATTGCCCGCTAGGGAACCTACATAGTCCAAGTGCTCGCTAGGCTACCTACATAGTCCAAGTGCCCGTTAGTTAACCTAGATAGTCCAATTGCCGTTAGCTAACCTAGATAGTCGAAGTGTCCGCTTGTTAACCTACATAGTCCAAGTGCCCGTTCGTTAACTTAGATAGTCCAAGGGCCAGCTAGGTAAACTAGACATTCCAAGTGCCCGCTGGGTTACCTTCATAGTCCAAGTGCCTTTTCGTTAACCTAGATAGTCCAAGTGCCCGCTAGGTAACCTACATAGTCCAAGGACCCGCTAAGTAACCTAGACAGACAAAGTGCCCGTTAGGTAACATAGATAGTCCAAGTGCCTGCTAGGTAACCTACATTGTCCATGTTCCTTCTAGGTAACCTAGATAGTCCAAGTGCCCGTTACCTAACCTAGATAGTCCAAGTGCCCGCTAGGCAACATACATAGTCCAAGTGCCCGTTCGTTAACCTGGAAGTCCAAGTGCCCGCTATGTAACCTAGACAGTCCAAGTGCCCGCTAGGTTACCTGCATAGTCCAAGTGCCCGTTCGTTAACCTAGATAGTCCAAGTGCCCACTAGGTAACCTACATAGTCCAAGTGCCCGCTAGTTAACATAGATAGTCCAAGTGCCCGCTAGGGAAGGTACATAGTCCTAGTGCCCGCTAAGTAACCTAGAGAGTGCAAGTGCCCGCTAGTTAACCTACATAGTCCAAGTGCCTGCTAGGTAACCTAGATAGTCCAAGGGCCTGCTAGTTAACCTACATAGTCCAAGTGCCCGCTAGGTAACGTAGATAGCCCAAGTGCCCGCTAGGGAACGTACATAGTCCAAGTGCCCCCAGGTTAACCTAGACAGTCCAAGTACCCGATAGGGAACCTACATAGTCCAATTGCCCGCTAGGGAACCTACATAGTCCAAGTGCTCGCTAGGCATCCTACATAGTCCAAGTGCCCGTTAGTTAACCTAGATAGTCCAATTGCTGTTAGCTAACCTAGATAGTCGAAGTGTCCGCTAGTTAACCTACATAGTCCAAGTGCCCGTTCGTTAACCTAGATAGTCCAAGGGCCAGCTAGGTAAACTAGACAGTCCAAGTGCCCGCTGGGTTACCTACATAGTCCAAGTGCACGTTCGTTAACCTAGATCGTCCAAGTGCCCGCTGGTATCCTACATAGTCCAAGGGCCAGCTAGGTAACCTTGATAGTCCAAGTGCCTTCTAGTTAACCTACGTAGTCCAAGTGCCCGCTAGGCAACCTACATAGTCCAAGTGCCCACTAGGTAACCTAAATAATCCAAATGCCCGCTAGGGAAACTATATAGTCCAAGCGCCCGCTAGTTAACCTAGATAGTCCAAGTGCCCGCTAGTAAACCTAGATAATCCAAGGGCCCGCTAGTTAACCTAGATAATCCATGGGCCCGCTAGTTAACCTAAATCTTCCAAGTGTCCGCTAGGTAACCTACATAGTTCAAGTGACTGCTAGGTAACCTAGATAGTCCAAGTGCCTGATAGCTAACCTACATAGTCCAAGTGTCCGTGCGTTAACCTAGATAGTCCAAGTGCCCATTGGGTAACCTATATAGTCCAAGTGCCGCCTGCTAACTTGGATAGTCCAAGTGCCCGCTAGTTAACCTACATAGTCCAAGTGCCTTCTAGGGAGCCTACATAGTCCACGTGACCGCTAAGGAACCTACATAGTCCAAGTGCCCCTTAGCTAACCTAGATAGTCCAAGGGCCCGCTAGTTGACCTACATAGTCAAATTGCCAGCTCGGTAACCTAGATAGTACAAGTGCCCGCTAGGGAACCTAGATAGTCTAAGTGCCTGTTAGCTAACCTAGATAGTCCAAGTGGCGGCTAGGTAACCTACATAGTCCAAGTGCCCGTTCGTTAACCTAGATAATCCAAGTGTCCGCTAGGTAACCTAGACAGTCCAAGTGCCCGCTAGTTAACCTAGATAGTCCTAGTGCCCGTTAGTTAACCTAGATAGTCCAAGTACCCACTAGGGGACGTACATAGTCCAAGTGCCCGCTAGGTAACCTAGATAGTCCTATTGCGCGCTAGGGTATGTACATAGTCCAAGTGCATGCTAGGAAACCTAGATAGTCGAAGTGCCCGCTAGTTAACCTACATAGTCGAAGGTCTGCTAATTAACCTAGATAGTCAAAGTGCCCGCTAGGTAACCTAGACAGTCCAAGTGCCCGCTAGGTAACCTACATAGTCCAAGGGCCCACTAGGTAACCTAGATAGACAAAGTGCCCATTAGGTAACCTAGATAGTCCAAGTGCCTGCTAGGTAACATACATTGTCCATGTTCCCGCTCGGTAACCTAGATAGTCCAAGTGCCCGTTACCTAACCTACATAGTCCCAGTGCCCGCTGGGAAACATACATAGTCCAAGTGCCCGTTCGTTAACCTAAAAGTCCAAGTGCCCGCTATGTAACCTAGACAGTCCAAGTGCCCGCTAGGTTACCTGCATAGTCCAAGTGCCCGTTCGTTAACCTAGATAGTCCAAGTGCCCGCTAGGAAACCAATATAGTCCAAGTGCTATCTAGGTAACCTAGATAGTCCAAGTGCCCGCTAGTTAACCTACATTGTCCAAGTGCCTGCTAGGTAAACTACATAGTCCAAGTGCCCGCTAGGATGTGTACATAGTCCAAGTGCCCGCTAGGTAACCTAGATAGTCTAAGTGCCCACTAGTTAACCTACATAGTCCAAGGGCCTGCTAGTTAACCTACATTGTCCAAGTGCCTGCTAAGTAATGTAGATAGCCCAAGTGCCCGCTAGGGAACGTACATAGTCCAAGTGCCCACTAGGTAACCTAGACAGTCCAATTGCCCCCTAGTTAACCTAGACAGTCCAAGTACCCGATAGGGAACCTACATAGTCCAAGTTCCCGTTCGTTAACCTAGATAATCCAAGTGTCCGCTAGGTAACCTAGACAGTCCAAGTGCCCGCTAGTTACGCTACATAGTCCAAGTGCCCGTTAGTTAACCTAGATAGTCAATGTGCCTGCTAGGTAACCTAGATAGTCCAAGTGCCCGCTAGGTAACCTAAATATTACAAATGCCCGCTAGAAAAACTACATTGTCCCAGTGCCCGCTAGTTAACCTTGATAATCCAATTGCCTGCTAGTAAACCTACATAATCCATGGGCCCGCTTGTTAACCTACATAGTGCAAGGGCCCGCTAGTTAACCTAGATAGTCCAAGTGTCCGCTAGGGATCCTTCATAATCCAAGTGAATTCTAGGTAACCTAGATAGTCCAAGTGCCCGCCAGTTAACCTAAATAGTCCTAGTGCCCGTTAGTTAACCTAGATAGTCCAAGTGCCCACTAGGGGAGGTACCTAGTCCAAGTGCCCGCTAGGTAACCTAGATAGTCCAAGTGCGCGCTAGGGTATGTACATAGTCCAAGTGCCTGCTAGGAAACCTAGATAGTCCAAGTGCCCACTAGTTAACCTACATAGTCCAAGGGCCCGCTAGTTAACCTACATAGTCCAAGATCTGCTAGTTAACCTAGATAATCAAAGTGCCCGCTAGGTAACCTAGACAGTCCAAGTGCCCGCTAGGTTACCTACATAGTCCAAGTGCCCTTTCGTTAACCTAGAAAGTCCAAGTGCCCGCTAGGTAACCTACATAGTCCAAGGGCCCGCTAGGTAACCTAGACAGACAAAGTGCCCGTTAGGTAACCTAGATAGTCCAAGTGCCTTCTAGGTAACCTACATTGTACATGTTCCCTCTAGGTAACCTAGATAGTCCAAGTGTCCGTTACCTAATCTAGATAGTCCTAGTGCCCGCTATGTAACCTAGACAGTCCAAGTGCCCGCTAGGTACCTGCATAGTCCAAGTGCCCGTTCGTTAACCTAGATAGGCCAAGTGCCCACTAGGGAACCTATATAGTCCAAGTCCCCGCTATGTAACCTAGACAGTCCAAGTGCCCGCTAGGTTACCTGCATAGTCCAAGTGCACGTTCGTTAACCTAGATATTCCAAGTGCCCACTACGTAAACTACATAGTCCAAATGCCCGCTAGTTAACATAGATAGTCCAAGTACCCGCTAGGGAAGGTACATAGTCCAAGTGCCCGCTAGGTAACCTAGAGAGTGCAAGTCCCCGCTAGTTAACCTACATAGTCCAAGTGCCTGCTAGGTAACCTAGATAGTCCAAGGGCCTGCTAGTTAACCTACATAGTCCAAGTGCCCGCTAGGTAACGTAGATAGCCCAAGTGCCCGCTAGGGAACGTACATAGTACAAGTGCCCACTAGGTAACCTAGACAGTCCGATTGCCCCCTAGTTAACCTAGACACTCCAAGTACCCGATAGGGAACCTACATAGTCCAATTGCCCGCTAGGGAACCTACATAGTCCAAGTGCTCGCTAGGCTACCTACATAGTCCAAGTGCCCGTTAGTTAACCTAGATAGTCCAATTGCCGTTAGCTAACCTAGATAGTCGAAGTGTCCGCTTGTTAACCTACATAGTCCAAGTGCCCGTTCGTTAACTTAGATAGTCCAAGGGCCAGCTAGGTAAACTAGACATTCCAAGTGCCCGCTAGGTTACCTGCATAGTCCAAGTGCACGTTCGTTAACCTAGATATTCCAAGTGCCCACTACGTAAACTACATAGTCCAAATGCCCGCTAGTTAACATAGATAGTCCAAGTACCCGCTAGGGAAGGTACATAGTCCAAGTGCCCGCTAGGTAACCTAGAGAGTGCAAGTCCCCGCTAGTTAACCTACATAGTCCAAGTGCCTGCTAGGTAACCTAGATAGTCCAAGGGCCTGCTAGTTAACCTACATAGTCCAAGTGCCCGCTAGGTAACGTAGATAGCCCAAGTGCCCGCTAGGGAACGTACATAGTACAAGTGCCCACTAGGTAACCTAGACAGTCCGATTGCCCCCTAGTTAACCTAGACACTCCAAGTACCCGATAGGGAACCTACATAGTCCAATTGCCCGCTAGGGAACCTACATAGTCCAAGTGCTCGCTAGGCATCCTACATAGTCCAAGTGCCCGTTAGTTAACCTAGATAGTCCAATTGCTGTTAGCTAACCTAGATAGTCGAAGTGTCCGCTAGTTAACCTACATAGTCCAAGTGCCCGTTCGTTAACCTAGATAGTCCAAGGGCCAGCTAGGTAAACTAGACAGTCCAAGTGCCCGCTGGGTTACCTACATAGTCCAAGTGCACGTTTGTTAACCTAGATCGTCCAAGTGCCCGCTGGTATCCTACATAGTCCAAGGGCCAGCTAGGTAACCTTGATAGTCCAAGTGCCTTCTAGTTAACCTACGTAGTCCAAGTGCCCGCTAGGCAACCTACATAGTCCAAGTGCCCACTAGGTAACCTAAATAATCCAAATGCCCGCTAGGGAAACTATATAGTCCAAGCGCCCGCTAGTTAACCTAGATAGTCCAAGTGCCCGCTAGTAAACCTAGATAATCCAAGGGCCCGCTAGTTAACCTAGATAATCCATGGGCCCGCTAGTTAACCTAAATCTTCCAAGTGTCCGCTAGGTAACCTACATAGTTCAAGTGACTGCTAGGTAACCTAGATAGTCCAAGTGCCTGATAGCTAACCTACATAGTCCAAGTGTCCGTGCGTTAACCTAGATAGTCCAAGTGCCCATTGGGTAACCTATATAGTCCAAGTGCCGCCTGCTAACTTGGATAGTCCAAGTGCCCGCTAGTTAACCTACATAGTCCAAGTGCCTTCTAGGGAGCCTACATAGTCCACGTGACCGCTAAGGAACCTACATAGTCCAAGTGCCCCTTAGCTAACCTAGATAGTCCAAGGGCCCGCTAGTTGACCTACATAGTCAAATTGCCAGCTCGGTAACCTAGATAGTACAAGTGCCCGCTAGGGAACCTAGATAGTCTAAGTGCCTGTTAGCTAACCTAGATAGTCCAAGTGGCGGCTAGGTAACCTACATAGTCCAAGTGCCCGTTCGTTAACCTAGATAATCCAAGTGTCCGCTAGGTAACCTAGACAGTCCAAGTGCCCGCTAGTTAACCTAGATAGTCCTAGTGCCCGTTAGTTAACCTAGATAGTCCAAGTACCCACTAGGGGACGTACATAGTCCAAGTGCCCGCTAGGTAACCTAGATAGTCCTATTGCGCGCTAGGGTATGTACATAGTCCAAGTGCATGCTAGGAAACCTAGATAGTCGAAGTGCCCGCTAGTTAACCTACATAGTCGAAGGTCTGCTAATTAACCTAGATAGTCAAAGTGCCCGCTAGGTAACCTAGACAGTCCAAGTGCCCGCTAGGTAACCTACATAGTCCAAGGGCCCACTAGGTAACCTAGATAGACAAAGTGCCCATTAGGTAACCTAGATAGTCCAAGTGCCTGCTAGGTAACATACATTGTCCATGTTCCCGCTCGGTAACCTAGATAGTCCAAGTGCCCGTTACCTAACCTACATAGTCCCAGTGCCCGCTGGGAAACATACATAGTCCAAGTGCCCGTTCGTTAACCTAAAAGTTCAAGTGCCCGCTATGTAACCTAGACAGTCCAAGTGCCCGCTAGGTTACCTGCATAGTCCAAGTGCCCGTTCGTTAACCTAGATAGTCCAAGTGCCCGCTAGGAAACCAATATAGTCCAAGTGCTATCTAGGTAACCTAGATAGTCCAAGTGCCCGCTAGTTAACCTACATTGTCCAAGTGCCTGCTAGGTAAACTACATAGTCCAAGTGCCCGCTAGGATGTGTACATAGTCCAAGTGCCCGCTAGGTAACCTAGATAGTCTAAGTGCCCACTAGTTAACCTACATAGTCCAAGGGCCTGCTAGTTAACCTACATTGTCCAAGTGCCTGCTAAGTAATGTAGATAGCCCAAGTGCCCGCTAGGGAACGTACATAGTCCAAGTGCCCACTAGGTAACCTAGACAGTCCAATTGCCCCCTAGTTAACCTAGACAGTCCAAGTACCCGATAGGGAACCTACATAGTCCAAGTTCCCGTTCGTTAACCTAGATAATCCAAGTGTCCGCTAGGTAACCTAGACAGTCCAAGTGCCCGCTAGTTACGCTACATAGTCCAAGTGCCCGTTAGTTAACCTAGATAGTCAATGTGCCTGCTAGGTAACCTAGATAGTCCAAGTGCCCGCTAGGTAACCTAAATATTACAAATGCCCGCTAGAAAAACTACATTGTCCCAGTGCCCGCTAGTTAACCTAGATAATCCAATTGCCTGCTAGTAAACCTACATAATCCATGGGCCCGCTTGTTAACCTACATAGTGCAAGGGCCCGCTAGTTAACCTAGATAGTCCAAGTGTCCGCTAGGGATCCTTCATAATCCAAGTGAATTCTAGGTAACCTAGATAGTCCAAGTGCCCGCCAGTTAACCTAAATAGTCCTAGTGCCCGTTAGTTAACCTAGATAGTCCAAGTGCCCACTAGGGGAGGTACCTAGTCCAAGTGCCCGCTAGGTAACCTAGATAGTCCAAGTGCGCGCTAGGGTATGTACATAGTCCAAGTGCCTGCTAGGAAACCTAGATAGTCCAAGTGCCCACTAGTTAACCTACATAGTCCAAGGGCCCGCTAGTTAACCTACATAGTCCAAGATCTGCTAGTTAACCTAGATAATCAAAGTGCCCGCTAGGTAACCTAGACAGTCCAAGTGCCCGCTAGGTTACCTACATAGTCCAAGTGCCCTTTCGTTAACCTAGAAAGTCCAAGTGCCCGCTAGGTAACCTACATAGTCCAAGGGCCCGCTAGGTAACCTAGACAGACAAAGTGCCCGTTAGGTAACCTAGATAGTCCAAGTGCCTTCTAGGTAACCTACATTGTACATGTTCCCTCTAGGTAACCTAGATAGTCCAAGTGTCCGTTACCTAATCTAGATAGTCCTAGTGCCCGCTATGTAACCTAGACAGTCCAAGTGCCCGCTAGGTACCTGCATAGTCCAAGTGCCCGTTCGTTAACCTAGATAGGCCAAGTGCCCACTAGGGAACCTATATAGTCCAAGTCCCCGCTATGTAACCTAGACAGTCCAAGTGCCCGCTAGGTTACCTGCATAGTCCAAGTGCACGTTCGTTAACCTAGATATTCCAAGTGCCCACTACGTAAACTACATAGTCCAAATGCCCGCTAGTTAACATAGATAGTCCAAGTACCCGCTAGGGAAGGTACATAGTCCAAGTGCCCGCTAGGTAACCTAGAGAGTGCAAGTCCCCGCTAGTTAACCTACATAGTCCAAGTGCCTGCTAGGTAACCTAGATAGTCCAAGGGCCTGCTAGTTAACCTACATAGTCCAAGTGCCCGCTAGGTAACGTAGATAGCCCAAGTGCCCGCTAGGGAACGTACATAGTACAAGTGCCCACTAGGTAACCTAGACAGTCCGATTGCCCCCTAGTTAACCTAGACACTCCAAGTACCCGATAGGGAACCTACATAGTCCAATTGCCCGCTAGGGAACCTACATAGTCCAAGTGCTCGCTAGGCTACCTACATAGTCCAAGTGCCCGTTAGTTAACCTAGATAGTCCAATTGCCGTTAGCTAACCTAGATAGTCGAAGTGTCCGCTTGTTAACCTACATAGTCCAAGTGCCCGTTCGTTAACTTAGATAGTCCAAGGGCCAGCTAGGTAAACTAGACATTCCAAGTGCCCGCTAGGTTACCTGCATAGTCCAAGTGCACGTTCGTTAACCTAGATATTCCAAGTGCCCACTACGTAAACTACATAGTCCAAATGCCCGCTAGTTAACATAGATAGTCCAAGTACCCGCTAGGGAAGGTACATAGTCCAAGTGCCCGCTAGGTAACCTAGAGAGTGCAAGTCCCCGCTAGTTAACCTACATAGTCCAAGTGCCTGCTAGGTAACCTAGATAGTCCAAGGGCCTGCTAGTTAACCTACATAGTCCAAGTGCCCGCTAGGTAACGTAGATAGCCCAAGTGCCCGCTAGGGAACGTACATAGTACAAGTGCCCACTAGGTAACCTAGACAGTCCGATTGCCCCCTAGTTAACCTAGACACTCCAAGTACCCGATAGGGAACCTACATAGTCCAATTGCCCGCTAGGGAACCTACATAGTCCAAGTGCTCGCTAGGCATCCTACATAGTCCAAGTGCCCGTTAGTTAACCTAGATAGTCCAATTGCTGTTAGCTAACCTAGATAGTCGAAGTGTCCGCTAGTTAACCTACATAGTCCAAGTGCCCGTTCGTTAACCTAGATAGTCCAAGGGCCCGCTAGTTAACCTACATAGTCCAAGATCTGCTAGTTAACCTAGATAATCAAAGTGCCCGCTAGGTAACCTAGACAGTCCAAGTGCCCGCTAGGTTACCTACATAGTCCAAGTGCCCTTTCGTTAACCTAGAAAGTCCAAGTGCCCGCTAGGTAACCTACATAGTCCAAGGGCCCGCTAGGTAACCTAGACAGACAAAGTGCCCGTTAGGTAACCTAGATAGTCCAAGTGCCTTCTAGGTAACCTACATTGTACATGTTCCCTCTAGGTAACCTAGATAGTCCAAGTGTCCGTTACCTAATCTAGATAGTCCTAGTGCCCGCTATGTAACCTAGACAGTCCAAGTGCCCGCTAGGTACCTGCATAGTCCAAGTGCCCGTTCGTTAACCTAGATAGGCCAAGTGCCCACTAGGGAACCTATATAGTCCAAGTCCCCGCTATGTAACCTAGACAGTCCAAGTGCCCGCTAGGTTACCTGCATAGTCCAAGTGCACGTTCGTTAACCTAGATATTCCAAGTGCCCACTACGTAAACTACATAGTCCAAATGCCCGCTAGTTAACATAGATAGTCCAAGTACCCGCTAGGGAAGGTACATAGTCCAAGTGCCCGCTAGGTAACCTAGAGAGTGCAAGTCCCCGCTAGTTAACCTACATAGTCCAAGTGCCTGCTAGGTAACCTAGATAGTCCAAGGGCCTGCTAGTTAACCTATATCGTCCAAGTGCCCGCTAGGCAACCTAGATAGTCCAAGTACCCGCTAGGAACGTATATAATCCAAGTGCCCGTTAGTTAACCTAGACAGTCCAAGTGCCCGCTAATTAACCTAGATAGTCCAAGTGCCCGTTCGTTAACCTAGACAGTCCAAGTGCCCGCTAGGGAAACCACATAGTCCAGTGCCCGCTAGGGAACTTACATAGTCCAAGTGCCCGCTAGTTAACCTAGATTGTCCATGTGCCCGTTCATTAACCTAGACAGTCCAAGTGCCCGCTAGGGAAACCACATAGTCCAGTGCCCGCTAGGGAACTTACATAGTCCAAGTGCCCGCTAGTTAACCTAGATAGTCCAAGTGCCCGCTAGTTAACCTAGACAGTCCAAGAGCCCGCTAGGGAACCCACATAGTCCAAGTACCCGCTAGGTAACGTAGATAGTCCAAGTGCCCACTACGGGACTTACATACTCCAAGTGCCCGCTAGGTTACCTAGATAGTCCAAGTGCCCGCTAGGGTATGTATATAGACCAAGTGCCCGCTAGGTAACCTAGATAGTCCAAGTGCCCGCTAGTTAACCTACATAGTGGAAGGGCCCCTTAGTTAACCTAGATAGTCCAAGTGCCCGCTAGTTAACCTAGATTGTCCAAGTGCCCGCTAGTTAACCTACATAGTCCAAGTGCCCTTAGGTAACATAGATAGTCCAAGTACCCGCTAGGGAACCTACATAGTCCAAGTTCCCGCTAGGTAACCTAGATAGTCAAGGGCCCGTTACCTATCCTAGATTGCCCAAGTGCCCGCTAGGCAACCTACATAAACCGAGTGCCCGTTCGTTAACCTAGAAGTCCAAGTGCCCACTACGTTACCTGCATAGTCCAAGTGCCCGTTAGGTAACCTACATAGTCCAAGTGCCCGCTAGGTAACCTAGATAGTCCAAGTACCCGTTAGCTAACCTAGATAGTTCAAGTGCCGCTAGGTAACCTACATAATCAAAGTGCCCGCTAGGTAACCTAGATAGTCCATGTTCCTGTTAGTTAACCTAGATAGTCCTAGTGCCCGCTAGGTAACCTACATAGTCCAAGGGCCCGCTCGTTAACCTAGTTCGTCCAAGTGTCCGCTCGGTAACCAAGATAGTCAAAGTGTCCGCTACGTAACCTACAAAGTCCAAGTTCCCACTAGGTCACCTAGATAGTCCAAGTGCCCGTTACCTAACCTAGATAGTCCAAGTGCCAGCTAGGTAACCTACATAGTCCTAGTGCCCGCTAGTTAACCAACATTGTCCAAGTGCCCGATACGGACCTACATAGTCCAAGTGCCTGTTAGGTAACCTACATAGTCCAAATGCCCGCTAGTAACCTACATAGTCCAAGTGCCCTATAGGGAACTCACATAATCCAAGTGCCCGCTAGGGAACCTACATAGTCCAAGTACCCGTTAGGTAACCTAGATAGTCCAAATGCCCGCTAGGGAACACACATAGTCCAAGTGCCCGCTTGGGAACGTACATAATCCAAGTGCCCGTTCGTTAACCTATACAGTCCAAGTGCCCGCTAGGGATACCACATAGTCCAGTGCCCGCTAAGGAACTTACATAGTCCAAGTGCCCGCTAGTTAACCTAGATTGTCCAAGTGTCCGTTCGTTAACCTAGACAGTCCAAGTGCCCGCTAGGGATACCACATAGTCCAGTGCCCGCTAAGGAACTTACATAGTCCAAGTGCCCGCTAGTTAACCTAGATAGTCCAAGTGCCCTTTCGTTAACCTAGACAGTCCAAGAGCCCGCTAGGGAACCCACATAGTCCAAGTGCCCGCTAGGGAACTTACATAGTCCAAGTGCCCGTTAGTTATCCTAGATAGTCCAAGTGCCCGCTAATTAACCTAGATAGTCCAAGTGCCCGTTCGTTAACCTAGACAGTCCAAGTGCCCGCTAGGGAAACCACATAGTCCAGTGCCCGCTAGGGAACTTACATAGTCCAAGTGCCCGCTAGTTAACCTAGATTGTCCAACTCCCCGTTCGTTAACCTAGACAGTCCAAGTGCCCACTAGGGAAACCACATAGTCCAGTGCCCGCTAGGGAACTTACATAGTCCAAGTGCCCGCTAGTTAACCTAGATAGTCCAAGTGCCCTTTCGTTAACCTAGACAGTCCAAGAGCCCGCTAGGGAACCCACATAGTCCAAGTACCCGCTAGGTAACGTAGATAGTCCAAGTGCCCACTACGGGACGTACATACTCCAAGTGCCCGCTAGGTAACCTAGATAGTCCAAGTGCCCGCTAGGGTATGTACATAGACCAAGTGCCCGCTAGGTAACCTACATAGTCCAAGTGACCGTTAGGGAGCCTAGATAGTCCAAGTGCCCGCTAGGGAACCTGCATCGTGCAAGTGCCTGCTAGGTAATCTAGATATTCCAAGTGCCCGCTTGTTAAACTACATAGTCCAAGTGCCTGCTAGGTAAACTACATAGTCCAAGTGCCCGTTCGTTAACCTACATTTTCCAAGAGCCCGCTAGGTAACGTAGATGGCCCAAGTGCCCGCTAGGGTACGTACATAGTCCAAGTGCCCACCAGGTAACCTAGACAGTCCAATTGCCCCCTAGTTAACCTAGACAGACCAAGTACCCGATGGGGTACCTACATAGTCCAAGTGCCCGCTAGTTAAAATACATAGTCCAAGTGCCCATTCATTAACCTACATAGTCCAAGTGCCCGCTCGGTAACATAGACAGACCAAGAGCCCGCTAGGTTACCTACATAGTCCAAGTGCACGTTCGTTAACCTAGATAGTTCAAGTGTCCGCTGGTAACCTTCAAAGTCCTAGGGCCTGCTAGGTAACCTTGATAGTCCAAGTGCCTTCTAGTTAACCTACGTAGTCCAAGTGCCCGCTAGGTAACCTACATAGTCCAAGTGCCCACTAGGTAACCTAAATAATCCAAATGCCCGCTAGGGAAACTACATAGTCCAAGTGCCCGCTAGTTAACCTAGATAGTCCAAGTGCCCGCTAGTTAACCTAAATCGTCCAAGTGTCTGCTAGGTAACCTACATAGTCCAAGTGCCTGCTAGGTAACCTAGATAGTCCAAGTGCCTGATAGCTAACCTACATAGTCCAATTGTCCGTTCGTTAACTTAGATAGTCCAAGTGCCCATTGGGTAACCTACATAGTCCAAGTGCCCGCTTGGTAACCTGGATAGTCCAAGTGCCCGCTAGTTAACCTACATAGTCCAAGTGCCTTCTAGGGAGCCTACATAGTCCAAGTGCCCGCTAGGGAACCTACATAGTCCAAGTTCCCGCTAGGAATCCTACACAGTCCAAATGCCCGCAAGGAAACCTACATAGTCTAAATGTCCGCCAGGCAACCTACATAATCGAAGTGCCCGCTCTGGAACATACATAGTCCAATTGCCCGTTAGATATCCTAGATAGTCCAAGGGCCCGCTAGTTGACCTACATAGTCCAAGTGCCAGCTTGGTATCCTAGATAGTACAAGTGCCCGCTAGGGAACCTAGATAGTCCAAGTGCCTGTTAGCTAACCTAGATAGTCCAAGTGGCGGCTAGGTAACCTACATAGTCCAAGTGCCCGTTCGTTAACCTAGATAATCCAAGTGCCCTTTAGGTAACCTAGAATGTCCAAGTGCCCGCTAGTTCCCCTACATAGTCCAAGTGCCCGTTAGTTAACCTAGATAGTCAAAGTGCCTGCTAGGTAACCTAGATAGTCCACGTGCCCGCTAGGTAACCTACATAGTCCAAGTGCCGGCTAGGCAACCTAAACAGTCCAAATGCCCGCTAGGGAAATTACATAGTCCATGTGCCCGCTACTTAACCTAGATAGTCAAGTGCCCCCTAGTAAACCTACATAATCCATGGGCCCGCTAGTTAACCTACATAGTGCATAGGCCCGCTAGTTAACCTAGATCGTGCAAGTGTCCTCTAGTTAACCTACATAATCCAAGTGCCAGCTAGGTAACCTAGATAGTCCAAGTCCCACCAAGTAACCTAGATAGTCCAAGTGCCCGCTAGTTAACCTAAATCGTCCAAGTGTCCGCTAAGTAACCTACATAGTCCAAGTGCCCCCTAGTTAACCTACATAGTCGAAGGGCCCCTTAGTTAACCTAGATAGTCCAAGTGCCCACTAGTTAACCTAGATTGTCCAAGTGTCCGCTAGTTAACCTACATAGTCCAAGTGCCCTTAGGTAACATAGATAGTCCAAGTGCCCGCTAGGGAACCTACATAGTCCAAGTTCCCGCTAGGTAACCTAGTTAGTCAAGGGCCCGTTACCTCTCCTAGATCGTCCAAGTGCCCGCTAGGCAACCCATATAATCTGAGTGCCCGTTCGTTAACCTAGAAGTCCAAGTGCCCGCTACGTTACCTGCCTAGTCCAAGTGCCCGTTAGGTAACCTACATAGTCCAAGTGCCCGCTAGGTAACCTAGATAGTCCAAATACCCGTTAGCTAACCTAGATAGTCAAAGTGCCCGCTAGGTAACCTACATAATCAAAGTGCCCGCTAGGTAACCTAGATAGTCCATGTTCCTGTTAGTTAACCTAGATAGTCCTAGTGCCCGCTAGGTAACCTACATAGTCCAAGGGCCCGCTCGTTAACCTAGTTCGTCCAAGTGTCCGCTAGGTAACCAAGATAGTCAAAGTGTCCACTACGTAACCTACATAGTCCAAGTTCCCACTAGGTCACCTAGATAGTCCAAGAGCCCGTTACCTAACCTAGATAGTCCAAGTGCCCGCTAGGAAACCAACATAGTCCAAGTGCCCGCTAGGTAACCTACATAGTCCAAATGCCCGCAAGGAAACCTACATAGTCTAAATGTCCGCCAGGCAACCTACATAATCGAAGTGCCCGCTCTGGAACATACATAGTCCAATTGCCCGTTAGATATCCTAGATAGTCCAAGGGCCCGCTAGTTGACCTACATAGTCCAAGTGCCAGCTTGGTATCCTAGATAGTACAAGTGCCCGCTAGGGAACCTAGATAGTCCAAGTGCCTGTTAGCTAACCTAGATAGTCCAAGTGGCGGCTAGGTAACCTACATAGTCCAAGTGCCCGTTCGTTAACCTAGATAATCCAAGTGCCCTTTAGGTAACCTAGAATGTCCAAGTGCCCGCTAGTTCCCCTACATAGTCCAAGTGCCCGTTAGTTAACCTAGATAGTCAAAGTGCCTGCTAGGTAACCTAGATAGTCCACGTGCCCGCTAGGTAACCTACATAGTCCAAGTGCCGGCTAGGCAACCTAAACAGTCCAAATGCCCGCTAGGGAAATTACATAGTCCATGTGCCCGCTACTTAACCTAGATAGTCAAGTGCCCCCTAGTAAACCTACATAATCCATGGGCCCGCTAGTTAACCTACATAGTGCATAGGCCCGCTAGTTAACCTAGATCGTGCAAGTGTCCTCTAGTTAACCTACATAATCCAAGTGCCAGCTAGGTAACCTAGATAGTCCAAGTCCCACCAAGTAACCTAGATAGTCCAAGTGCCCGCTAGTTAACCTAAATCGTCCAAGTGTCCGCTAAGTAACCTACATAGTCCAAGTGCCCCCTAGTTAACCTATATAGTCGAAGGGCCCCTTAGTTAACCTAGATAGTCCAAGTGCCCGCTAGTTAACCTAGATTGTCCAAGTGTCCGCTAGTTAACCTACATAGTCCAAGTGCCCTTAGGTAACATAGATAGTCCAAGTGCCCGCTAGGGAACCTACATAGTCCAAGTTCCCGCTAGGTAACCTAGTTAGTCAAGGGCCCGTTACCTCTCCTAGATCGTCCAAGTGCCCGCTAGGCAACCCATATAATCTGAGTGCCCGTTCGTTAACCTAGAAGTCCATGTGCCCGCTACGTTACCTGCCTAGTCCAAGTGCCCGTTAGGTAACCTACATAGTCCAAGTGCCCGCTAGGTAACCTAGATAGTCCAAATACCCGTTAGCTAACCTAGATAGTCAAAGTGCCCGCTAGGTAACCTACATAATCAAAGTGCCCGCTAGGTAACCTAGATAGTCCATGTTCCTGTTAGTTAACCTAGATAGTCCTAGTGCCCGCTAGGTAACCTACATAGTCCAAGGGCCCGCTCGTTAACCTAGTTCGTCCAAGTGTCCGCTAGGTAACCAAGATAGTCAAAGTGTCCACTACGTAACCTACATAGTCCAAGTTCCCACTAGGTCACCTAGATAGTCCAAGAGCCCGTTACCTAACCTAGATAGTCCAAGTGCCCGCTAGGAAACCAACATAGTCCAAGTGCCCGCTAGGTAACCTACATAGTCCAAATGCCCGCAAGGAAACCTACATAGTCTAAATGTCCGCCAGGCAACCTACATAATCGAAGTGCCCGCTCTGGAACATACATAGTCCAATTGCCCGTTAGATATCCTAGATAGTCCAAGGGCCCGCTAGTTGACCTACATAGTCCAAGTGCCAGCTTGGTAACCTAGATAGTACAAGTGCCCGCTAGAGAACCTAGATAGTCCAAGTGCCTGTTAGCTAACCTAGATAGTCCAAGTGGCGGCTAGGTAACCTACATAGCCCAAGTGCCCGTTCGTTAACCTAGATAATCCAAGTACCCGTTAGGTAACGTAGACAGTCCAAGTGCCCGCTAGTTACCCTACATAGTCCAAGTGCCCGTTAGTTAACCTAGATAGTCAAAGTGCCTGCTAGGTAACCTAGATAGTCCAAGTGCCCCCTAGTAAACCTACATAATCCATGGGCCCGCTAGTTAACCTACATAGTGCAAGGGCCCGCTAGTTAACCTAGATCGTGGAAGTGTCCGCTAGTTAACCTACATAGTCCAAGTCCCAGCTAGGTAACCTAGATAGTCCAATTTCCCGCTAGGAATCCTTCATAATCCAAATGCCTGCTAGGTAACCTAGATAGTCCAAGTGCCCGCTAGTAAACCTAGATTGTCCAAGGGCCTGCTAGTTAATCTAGATAGTCCAAGTGCCCGCTAGTTAAGCTAAATCGTCCAAGTGTCCGCTAGGTAACCTACATAGTCCATGTGCCTGCTAGGTAACCTAGATATTCCAAGTTCCTGATAGCTAACCTACATAGTCCAAGTGTCCGTTCGTTAACGTAGATAGTCCAAGTGCCCTTTGGGTAACCTACATAGTCCAAGTGCCCGCTTCGTAACCTGGATAGTCCAAGTGCCCGCTAGTTAACCTACATAGTTCAAGTGCCTTCTGAGGGAGCCTACATAGTCCACGTGACGGCTAGGGAACCTACATAGTCTAAGTGACCGTTAGGGAACCTACATAGTCCAAGTGCCCGCTAAGTAACCTACATAGTCCAAATGCCTGCAAGGAAACCTACATAGTCTAAATACCCGATAGGCAACCTACATAATCCAAGTGCCCGCTCTGGAACATACATAGTCCAAGTGCCCGTTAGCTAACCTAGATAGTCCAAGGGCCCGCTAGTTGACCTACATAGTCCAAGAGCCAGCTAGGTAACCTAGATAGTACAAGTGCCCACTAGGGAACCTAGATAGTCCAAGTGCCTGTTAGCTAACCTAGATAGTCCAAGTGGCGGCTAGGTAACCTACATAGTCCAAGTGCCCGTTCGTTAACCTAGATAATCCAAGTGCCCGTTAGGTAACCTAGACAGTCCAGGTGCCCGCTAGTTACCCTACATATTCCAAGTGCCCGTTAGTTAACCTGGATAGTCAAAATGCCTGCTAGGTAACCTAGATAGTCCAAGTGCCCGCTAGGTAACCTACATAGTCCAAGTGCCCGCTAGGTAACTTAAATTGTCCAAATGCCTGCTAGGGAAACTACATAGTCCAAGTGCCCGCTAGTTAACCTAGATAGTCCAAGTGCCCCCTAGTAAACCTACATAATCCATGGGCCCGCTAGTTAACCTACATTGTCCAAGGGCATGCTAGTTAACCTACATTGTCCAAGTGCCCTCTAGGTAACCTACATAGTGCAAGGGTCCGCTAGTTAACCTACGTAGTCCAAGGGACCCATAGTTAACCTAGATAGTCCAAGTACCCGCTAGGTAACCTAGTTAGTCCATGTGCCCGCTAGTTAACCTACATAGTCCAAGTAGCCGATAGAAAACTATATAGACCAAGTGCCCTCTATGGAACCTACATATTCCAAGTGCCCGTTAGGGAACCAATAGTCTTAGTGCTGTCTAGGGAACCTGTATCATCCAAGTGCCCGCTAGGTAACCTACAAAGTCCAAATGCCCGCTAGGTAATCTATATAGTCCAAATGCCCGCTAGGGAACCTACATAGTCCAAGTGCCCACTAGGTAACCTAGATAGTCCTAGTGCCCGTTAGTTCACCCAGATAGTCCAAGTGCCCGCTAGGGTATGTACATAGACCAAGTGCCCGCTAGGTAACCTAGATAGTCCAAGTGCCCGCTAGTTAACCTACATAGTCGAAGGGCCCCTTAGTTAACCTAGATAGTCCAAGGCCCGCTAGTTAACCTAGATTGTCCAAGTGTCCGCTAGTTAACCTACATAGTCCAAGTGCCCTTAGGTAACATAGATAGTCCAAGTGCCCGCTAGGGAACCTACATAGTCCAAGTTCCCGCTAGGTAACCTAGATAGTCAAGGGCCCGTTACCTATCCTAGATCGTCCAAGTGCCCGCTAGGCAACCTACATAATCCGAGTGCCCGTTCGTTAACCTAGAAGTCCAATGCCCGCTACGTTACCTGCATAGTCCAAGTGCCCGTTAGGTAACCTACATAGTCCAAGTGCCCGCTAGGTAACCTAGATAGTCCAAGTACCCGTTAGCTAACCTAGATAGTCCAAGTGCCCGCTAGGTAACCTTCATAATCAAAGTGACCACTAGGTAACCTAGATAGTCCATGTTCCTGTTAGTTAACCTAGATAGTCCTAGAGCCCGCTAGGTAACCTACATAGTCCAAGGGCCCGCTCGTTAACCTAGTTCGTCCAAGTGTCCCCTAGGTAACCAAGATAGTCAAAGTGTCCGTTACGTAACTTACATAGTCCAAGTTCCCACTAGGTCACCTAGATAGTCCAAGTGCCCGTTACCTAACCTAGATAGTCCAAGTGCCCGCTAGGTAACCTACATAGTCCTAGTGCCCGCTAGTTAACCAACATTGTCCAAGTGCCCGATACGGACCTACATAGTCCAAGTGCCTGTTAGGTAACCTACATAGTCCAAATGCCCGCTAGTAACCTACATAGTCCAAGTGCCCGATAGGGAACTCACATAATGCAAGTGCCCGCTAGGGAACCTACATAGTCCAAGTACCCGTTAGGTAACCTAGATAGTCCAAATGCCCGCTAGGGAATCCACATAGTCCAAGTGCCCGCTAGGGAACTTACATAGTCCAAGTGCCCGTTAGTTAACCTAGATAGTCCAAATGCCCGCTAATTAACCTAGATAGTCTAAGTGCCCGTTCGTTAACCTAGACAGTCCAAGTGCCCGCTGGGGAAACCACATAATCCAGTGCCCGCTGGGGAACTTACATAGTCCAAGTTCCCGCTAGTTAACCTAGATATCCAAGTGCCCGTTCGTTAACCTAGACAGTCCAAGTGCCCGCTAGGGAAACCACATAGTGTAGTGCCCGTTAGAGAACTTACATAGTCCATGTTCCCGCTAGTTAACCTAGATAGTCCAAGTGCCCGTTCGTTAACCTAGATAGTCCAAGTGCCCTTTCGTTAACCTAGACAGTCCAAGTGCCCGCTAGGGAACCCACATAGTCCATGTGCCCGCTAGGGAACTTACATAGTCCAAGTGCCCGTTAGTAACCTACATAGTCCAAGTACCCGCTAGGTAACATAGATAGTCCAAGTGTCCACTAGGGGACGTACATACTCCATGTGCCCGCTAGGTAACGTATATAGTCCAAATGCCCGCTAGGGTATGTACATAGACCAAGTGCCCGCAAGGTAACCTACATAGTCCAAGTGCCCGTTAGGGAGCCTAGATAGTCCAAGTGCCCGCTAGGGAACCTGCATCGTGCAAGTGCCTGCTAGGTAACTTAGATATCCAAGTGCCCTCTAGTTAAACTACATAGTCCAATTGCCTGCGAGGTAAACTACATAGTCCAAGTGCCCGTTCGTTAACCTACATTGTCCAAGTGCCCGCTAGGTAACGTAGATGGCCCAAGTGCCTGCTAGGGTATGTACATAGAACAAGTGCCCGCTAGGTTACCTACATAGTCCAAGTGCACGTTCGATAACCTAGATAGTCCAAGTGCCCGCTGGTAACCTACATAGTCCAAGGGCCCGCTAGGTAACCTTGATAGTCAAGTGCCTGCTAGTTAACCTACGTAGTCCAAGTGCCCGCTAGGTAACCTACATAGTCCAAGTGCCCACTAGGTAACGTAAATAATCCAAATGCCCGCTAGGGAAACTACATAGTCCAAGTGCCCGCTAGTTAACCTAGATAGTCCAAGGGCCTGCTAGTGAACCTAGATAGTCCAAGTGCCCGCTTGGTAACCTAAATCGTCCAAGTGTCCGCTAGGTAACCTACATAGTCCAAGTGCCTGCTAGGTAAGCTAGATAGTCCAAGTGCCTGATAGCTAACCTACATAGTCCAAGTGTCCGTTCGTTAACTTAGATAGTCCAAGTGCCCATTGGGTAATCTACATAGTCCAAGTGCCCACTTGGTAACCTGGATAGTCCAAGTGCCCGCTAGTTAACCTACATAGTCCAATTGCCTTCTAGGGAGCCTACATAGTCCACGTGACCGCTAGGGAACCTACATAGTCCAAGTGCCCGCTAGGGATCCTACATAGTCCAAGTGCCCCCTAGGTAACCTACATAATCCAAATGCCCGCAAGGAAACCTACATAGTCTAAATGTCCGCCAGGCAACCTACATAATCCAAGTGCCCGCTCTGGAACATACATAGTCCAAGTGCCCGTTAGATAACCTAGATAGTCCAAGGGCCCGCTAGTTGACCTACATAGTCCAAGTGCCCGCTATGTAACCTACATAGTCCAAATGCCCGCAAGGAAACCTACATAGTCTAAATGTCCGCCAGGCAACCTACATAATCGAAGTGCCCGTTCTGGAACATACATAGTCCAATTGCCCGTTAGATATCCTAGATAGTCCAAGGGCCCGCTAGTTGTCCTACATAGTCCAAGTGCCAGCTTGGTAACCTAGATAGTACAAGTGCCTGCTAGGGAACCTAGATAGTCCAAGTGCCTGTTAGCTAACCTAGATAGTCCAAGTGGCGGCTAGGTAACCTACATAGTCCAAGTGCCTGTTCGTTAACCTAGATAATCCAAGTGCCCGTTAGGTAACCTAGACAGTCCAAGTGCCCGCTAGTTACCCTACATAGTCCAAGTGCCCGTTAGTTAACCTAGATAGTCAAAGTGCCTGCTAGGTAACCTACATAGTCCAAGTGCCCGCTAGTTAACCTAGATAGTCCAAGTGCCCCCTAGTAAACCTACATAATCCATGGGCCCGCTAGTTAACCTACATAGTGCAAGGGCCCACTAGTTAACCTAGATCGTGGAAGTGTCCGCGGGTTAACCTACATAGTCCAAGTGCCAGCTAGGTAACCTAGATAGTCCAATTGCCCGCTAGGGATCCTTCATAATCCAAGTGCCTACTAGGTAACCCTGATAGTCAAAGTGCCCACTAGTAAACCTAGATTGTCCAAGGGCCTGCTAGTTAACCTAGATAGTACAAGTGCCCGCTAGTTAACCTAAATCGTCCAAGTGTCCGCTAGGTAACCTACATAGTCCAAGTGCCTGCTAGGTAACCTAGATATTCCAAGTTCCTGATAGCTATCCTACATAGTCCAAGTGTCCGTTCGTTAACGTAGATAGTCCAAGTGCCCATTGGGTAACCTACATAGTCCAAGAGCCCGCTTGGTAACCTGGATAGTCCAAGTGCCCGCTAGTTAACCTACATAGTCGAAGTGCCTTCTAGGGAGCCTACATAGTCCACGTGACCGCTAGGGAACCTACATAGTCCAAGTGCCCATTAGGGAACCTACATAGTCCAAGTGCCCGCTAGGTAACCTACATAGTCCAAATGCCCGCAAGGAAACCTACATAGTCTAAGTGCCCGCTAGGCAACCTACATAATCCAAGTGCCTGCTCTGGAACATACATTGTCCAAGTGCCCGTTAGCTACCCTAGATAGTCCAAGGGCCCGCTAGTTGACCTACATAGTCCAAGAGCCAGCTAGGTAACCTAGATAGTATAAGTGCCCACTAGGGAACCTAGATAGTCCAAGTGCCTGTTAGCTAACCTAGATAGTCCAAGTGGCGGCTAGGTAACCTACATAGTCCAAGTGCCCGTTCGTTAACCTAGATAATCCAAGTGCCCGTTAGATAACCTAGACAGTCCAAGTGCCCGCTAGTTACCCTACATAGTCCCAGTGCCCCCTAGTAAACCTACATAATCCATGGGCCCGCTAGTTAACCTACATAGTCCAAGCGCCAGCTAGGTAACCTAGATGGTCCAATTGCCCGCTAGGGATCCTTCATAATCCTATTCCTGCTAGGTAACCTAGATAGTCCAAGGGCCTGCTAGTTAACCTACATAGTACAAGTGCCCGCTAGGTAAACTACATAGTGCAAGTGTCCGCTAGTTAATCTACATAGTCCAAGTGCACGCTAGTTAACCTAGATAGTCAAAGTGCCCGCTAGGTAACCTACATAGTGCAGGTGTCCGCTAGTTAACCTACGTAGTCCAAGGGACCCCTAGTTAACCTAGATAGTCCAAGTACCCGCTAGGTAACCTAGATAGTTCATGTGCCCGCTAGTTTACCTACATAGTCCAAGTGCCCGATCGAAAACTATATAGTCCATGTGCCCTCTATGGAACCTACATAGTCCAAGTGCCCGTTGGGAACCAATAGTCTAAGTGCTGGCTAGGGAACCTGTATCATCCAATTGCCCGCTAGGTAACCTAGATAGTCCAAGTGCCCGCTAGGTAACCTACAAAGTCCAAGTGCCCACTAGGTAATCTATATTGTCCAAATGCCCGCTAGGGAACCTACATAGTCCAAGTACCCGCTAATTAACCTACATATTCCAAGTGACCGTTAGCTAACCTAGATAGTCTAAGGGCCCACTAGTTAACCTACATAATTCAAGTGCCCGCTAGGTAACTTAGATAATCCAAGTGCCCGCTAGTTACCCTACATAGTCCAAAGGCCCGCTAGTTAACCTACATAGTGAAAGGGCCCGCTAGTTAACCTACATCGTCCAAGTCCGTTAGTTAACCTACATAATCCAAATGCCCTTTAGCTAACCTAGATAGTCCAAGGGCCCGCCAGTTGACCTACATAGTCCAAGTGCCCGCTAGGTAACCTAGATAGTCCTAGTGCCCGTTAGTTAACCCAGATAGTCCAAGTGCCCGCTAGGGTATGTACATAGACCATGTGCCCGCTAGGTAACCTAGATAGTCCAAGTGCCCGCTAGGTAACCTACATAGTGCAAGTGTCCGCTAGTTAACCTACATAGTCCAAGTGCACGCTAGTTAACCTAGATAGTCCAAGTGCCCGCTAGGTAACCTACATAGTGCAAGTGTCCGCTAGTTAACCTACATAGTCCAAGTATACGCTAGTTAACCTACATAGTCCAAGTGCCCGCTAGGTAACCTACATAGTGCAAGTGTCCGCTAGTTAAACCTACGTAGTACAAGGGACCCCTAGTTTACCTAGATAGTCCAAGTACCCGCTAGGTAACCTAGATAGTCCATGTGCCCGCTAGTTAACCTACATAGTCCAAGTGCCCGATAGAAAACTATATAGTCCAAGTGCCCTCTATGGAACCTACATAGTCCAAGTGCCGGTTAGGGAACCAATAGTCTTAGTGCTGGCTAGGGAACCTGTATCATCCAAGTGCCCGCTAGGTAAACTAGATAGTACAAGTGCCCTCTAGGAAACCTACAAAGTCTAAGTGCCCACTAGGTAATCTATATAGTCCGAATGCCTTCTAGGGAACCTACATAGTCCAAGTACCTGCTAATTAACCTACATAATCCAAGTGACCGTTAGCTAACCTAGATAGTCTAAGGGCCCACTAGTTAACCTACATAATTCAAGTGCCCGCTAGGTAACTTAGCTAATCCAAGTGCCCGCTAGTTACCCTACATAGTCCAAAGGCCCGCTAGTTAACCTACATAGTGCAAGGGCCCGCTAGTTAACCTAGATCGTCCAAGTGTCCGTTAGTTAACCTACATAATCCAAATGCCCGTTAGCTAACCTAGATAGTCCAAGGGCCCGCTAGTTGACCTACATAGTCGAAGGGCCCCTTAGTTAACCTAGATAGTCCAAGTGCCCGCTACTTAACCTAGATTGTCCAAGTGTCCGCTAGTTAACCTACATAGTCCAAGTGCCCTTAGGTAACCTAGATAGTCCATGTGCCCGCTAGGGATTCTACATAGTCCAAGTTCCCGCTAGGTAACCTACATAGTCAAGGGCCCGTTACCTATCCTAGATCGTCCAAGTGCCCGCTAGGCAACCTACATAATCCGAGTGCCCGTTCATTAACCTAGAAGTCCAAGTGCCCGCTACGTTACCTGCATAGTCCAAGTGCCCGTTAGGTAACCTACATAGTCCAAGTGCCCGCAAGGTAACCTACATAATCAAAGTGCCCGCTAGGTAACCTAGATAGTCCATGTTCCTGTTAGTTAACCTAGATAGTCCTAGTGTCCGCTAGGTAACCTACATAGTCCAAGGGCCCACTCGTTAACCTAGTTCGTCCAAGTGTCCGCTAGGTAACCAAGATAGTCAAAGTGTCCGCTACGTAACCTACATAGTCCAAGTTCCCACTAGGTCACCTAGATAGTCCAAGTGCCCGTTACCTAACCTAGACAGTCCAAGTGCCCGCTAGGTAACCTACATAGTCCTAGTGCCCGCTAGTTAACCAACATTGTCCAAGTGCCCGATAGGGACCTACATAGTCCAAGTGCCTGTTAGGTAACCTACATAGTCCAAATGCCCGCTAGTAACCTACATAGTCCAAGTGCCCGATAGGGAACTCACATAATCCAATTGCCCGCTAGGGAACCTACATAGTCCAAGTACCCGTTAGGTAACCTAGATAGTCCAAATGCCCGCTAGGGAACACACATAGTCCAAGTGCCCGTTAGTTAACCTAGATAGTCCAAGTGCCCGCTAATTAACCTAGATAGTCCAAGTGCCCATTCGTTAAACTAGACAGTCCAAGTGCTCGCTAGGGAAACCGCATAGTCCAGTGCCCGCTAGGGAACTTACATAGTCCAAGTTCCCGCTAGTTAACCTAGATAGTCCAAGTGCCCGTTCGTTAACCTAGACAGTCCAAGTGCCCGCTAGGGAAACCACATAGTCCAGTGCCTGCTAGGGAACTTACATAGTCCAAGTGCCCGCTAGTTAACCTAGATAGTCCAAGTGCCCGTTCGTTAACCTAGACAGTCCAAGTGCCCGCTAGGGAAACCACATAGTCCAGTGCCCGCTAGGGAACGTACATAGTCCAAGTTCCCGCTAGTTAACCTAGATAGTCCAAGTGCCCGTTCGTTAACCTAGACAGTCCAAGTGCCCGCTAGGGAAACCACATAGTCCAGTGCCCGCTAGGGAACTTACATAGTCCAAGTTCCCGCTAGTTAACCTAGATAGTCCAAGTGCCCTTTCGTTAACCTAGACAGTCCAAGTGCCCGCTAGGGAAACCACATAGTCCAGTGCCCGCTAGTTAACCTACATAGTCCTAGTGCCCGCTAGTTAACCTAGATAGTCCAAGTGCCCTTTCGTTAACCTAGACAGTCCAAGTGCCTGCTAGGGAACCCACATAGTCCAAGTGCCCGCTAGGGAACTTACATAGTCCCAGTGCCCGTTAGTAACCTATATAGTCCAAGTACCCGCTAGGTAACGTAGATAGTCCAAGTGCCCACTAGGGGACGTACATACTCCAAGTGCCCGCTAGGTAACCTAGATAGTCCAAGTGCTCGCTAGAGTATGTACATAGACCAAGTGCCCGCTAGGTAACCTACATAGTCCAAGTGCCCGTTAGGGAGCCTAGATAGTCCAAGTGCCCTCTAGGGAACCTGCATCGTGCAAGTGCCTGCTAGGTAACCTAGATAATCCACGTGCCCGCTAGTTAAACTACATAGTCCAAGGGCCTGCTAGGTAAACTACATAGTCCAAGTGCCCGTTCGTTAACCTACATTGTCCAAGTGCCCGCTAGGTAACGTATATAGCCCAAGTGCCCGTTAGGGAATTTACATAGTCCAAGTGCCCACTAGGTAACCTAGACAGTCCAATTGCCCCCTAGTTAACCTAGAAAGTCCAAGTACCCGATAGGGAACCTACATAGTCCAAGTGCCTGCTAGGTAACCTAGATAGTCCAAGTGCCTGATAGCTAACCTACATAGTCCAAGTGTCCGTTCGTTAACTTAGATAGTCCAAGTGCCCATTGGGTAATCTACATAGTCCAAGTGCCCACTTGGTAACCTGGATAGTCCAAGTGCCCGCTAGTTAACCTACATAGTCCAAGTGCCTTCTAGGGAGGCTACATAGTCCACGTGACCACTAGGGAACCTACATAGTCCAAATGCCCGCTAGGGAACCTACACA
Source organism: Tenrec ecaudatus (assembly GCF_050624435.1). Taxonomy (NCBI): domain Eukaryota; kingdom Metazoa; phylum Chordata; class Mammalia; order Afrosoricida; family Tenrecidae; genus Tenrec; species Tenrec ecaudatus. Next base: position 77,375 of record NW_027459373.1, on the reverse strand, counting down.
GTCCAAGTGCCCGCTATGTAACCTGCATAGTCCAAATGCCCGCAAAGGAAACCTACATAGTCTAAATGACCGCCAGGCAACCTACATAATCCAAGTGCCCGCTCTGGAACATACATAGTCCAAGTGCCCGTTAGATAACCTAGATAGTCCAAGGGCCCGCTAGTTGACCTACATAGTCCAAGTGCCCGCTATGTAACCTGCATAGTCCAAATGCCCGCAAAGGTAACCTACATAGTCTAAATGTCCGCCAGGCAACCTACATAATCTAAGTGCCCGCTCTGGAACATACATAGTCCAAGTGCCCGTTAGATAACCTAGATAGTCCAAGGGCCCGCTAGTTGACCTACATAGTCCAAGTGCCCGCTATGTAACCTACATAGTCCAAATGCCCGCAAGGAAACCTACATAGTCTAAATGTCCGCCAGGCAACCTACATAATCCAAGTGCCCGCTCTGGAACATACATAGTCCAATTGCCCGTTAGATATCCTAGATAGTCCAAGGGCCCGCTAGTTGACCTACATAGTCCAAGTGCCAGCTTGGTAACCTAGATAGTACAAGTGCCCGCTAGGGAACCTAGATAGTCCAAGTGCCTGTTAGCTAACCTAGATAGTCCAAGTGGGGGCTAGGTAACCTACATAGTCCAAGTGCCTGTTCGTTAACCTAGATAATCCAAGTGCCCGTTAGGTAACCTAGACAGTCCAAGTGCCCGCTAGTTACCCTACATAGTCCAAGTGCCCGTTAGTTAACCTACATAGTCAAAGTGCCTGCTAGGTAACCTAGATAGTCCAAGTGCCCGCTAGATAACCTAGATAGTAAAAGTTCCCCCTAGTAAACCTACAAAATCCATGGGCCCGCTAGTTAACCTACATAGTGCAAGGGCCCGCTAGTTAACCTAGATCGTGGAAGTGTCCGCTAGTTAACCTACATAGTCCAAGTGCCAGCTAGGTAACCTAGATAGTCCAATTGCCCGCTAGGGATCCTTCATAATCCAAGTGCCTACTAGGTAACCTAGATAGTCCAAGTGCCTGCTAGTAAACCTAGATTGTCCAAGGGCCTGCTAGTTAACCTAGATAGTCCAAGTGCCCGCTAGTTAACCTAAATCGTCCAAGTGTCCGCTAGGTAACCTACATAGTCCAAGTGCCTGCTAGGTAACCTAGATATTCCAAGTTCCTGATAGCTATCCTACATAGTCCAAGTGTCCGTTCGTTAACGTAGATAGTCCAAGTGCCCATTGGGTAACCTACATAGTCCAAGAGCCCGCTTGGTAACCTGGATAGTCCAAGTGCCCGCTAGTTAACCTACATAGTCGAAGTGCCTTCTAGGGAGCCTACATAGTCCACCTGACCGCTAGGGAACCTACATAGTCCAAGTGCCCGCTAGGTAACCTACATAGTCCAAATGCCCGCAAGGAAACCTACATAGTCTAAATGTCCGCCAGGCAACCTACATAATCCAAGTGCCCGCTCTGGAACATACGTAGTCCAATTGCCCGTTAGATACCCTAGATAGTCTAAGGGCCCGCTAGTTGACCTACATAGTCCAAGTGCCAGCTTGGTAACCTAGATAGTACAAGAGCCCGCTAGGGAACCTAGATAGTCCAAGTGCCTGTTAGCTAACCTAGATAGTCCAAGTGGCGGCTAGGTAACCTACATAGTCCAAGTGCCCTTTCGTTAATCTAGATAATCCAAGTGCCCGTTAGGTAACCTAGACAGTCCAAGTGCCCACTAGTTACCCTACATAGTCCAAGTGCCCGTTAGTTAACCTAGATAGTGAAAGTGCCTGCTAGGTAACCAAGATAGTCCAAGTGCCCGCTAGGTAACCTACATAGTCCAATGCCCGCTAGGCAACCTAAATAATCCAAATGCCCGCTAGGGAAACTACATAGTCCAAGTGCCCGCTAGTTAACCTAGATAATCATGTGCCCCCTAATAAACCTACATAATCCATGGGCCCGCTAGTTAACCTACATAGTGCAAGGGCCCGCTAGTTAACCTAGATCGTGCAAGTGTCCGCTAGTTAACCTACATAGTCCAAGTGCCAGCTAGGTAACCTAGATAGTCCAATTGCCCGCTAGGGATCCTTCATAATCCAAGTGCCTACTAGGTAACCTAGATAGTCCAAGTGCCTGCTAGTAAACCTAGATTGTCCAAGGGCCTGCTAGTTAATCTAGATAGTCCAGTGCCCGCTAGGTAACCTACATAGTCCAAGTGCTCGCTAGGCAACCTACATAATCCGAGGGCCCGTTCGTTAACCTAGAAGTCCACGTGCCCGCTACGTTACCTGCATAGTCCAAGTGCCCGTTAGGTAACCTACATAGTCCAAGTGCCCGCTAGGTAACCTAGATAGTCCAAGTACCCGTTAGCTAACCTAGATAGTCCAAGTGCCCGCTAGGTAACCTACATAATCAAAGTGCCCGCTAGGTAACCTAGATAGTCCATGTTCCTGTTAGTTAACCAAGATAGTCAAAGTGTCCGCTACGTAACCTACATAGTCCAAGTTCCCACTAGGTCACCTAGATAGTCCAAGTACCCGCTAGGTAACCTACATAGTCCAAGTGCCCGCTAGGGAAGGTACATAGTCCAAGTGCCCGCTAGGGAAGGTACATAGTCCAAGTGCCCGCTAGGTAACCTAGAGAGTGCAAGTGCCCGCTAGTTAACCTACATAGTCCAAGTGCCTGCTAGGTAACCTAGATAGTCCAAGGGCCTGCTAGTTAACCTACATAGTCCAAGTGCCCGCTAGGTAACCTACATAGTGCAAGTGTCCGCTAGTTAACCTAGATCGTCCAATTTTCCGCTAGTTAACCTACATAGTCCATGTGCCCGCTAGTTAACCTAGATAGTCCAAGTGCCCGTTAATTAACCTAGACAGTCCAAGTGCCCTCTAGGGAAACCACATAGTCCAGTGCCCGCTAGGGAACTTGCATAGTCCAAGTTCCCGCTAGTTAACCTAGATAGTCCAAATGCCCGTTCGTTAACCTAGACAGTCCAAGTGCCCGCTAGGGAAACCACATAGTCCAGTGCCCGCTAGGGAACTTACATAGTCCAAGTTCCCGCTAGTTAACCTAGATAGTACAAGTGCCCTCTAGGGAACCTGCATAGTGCAAGTGCCTGCTAGGTAACCTAGATAATCCACGTGCCCGCTAGTTAAACTACATAGTCCAAGTGCCTGCTAGGTAAACTACATAGTTGAAGTGCCCGTTCGTTAACCTACATTGTCCAAGTGCCCGCTAGGTAACGTATATAGCCCAAGTGCCCGCTAGGGATCGTACATAGTCCAAGTGCACACTAGGTAACCTAGACAGTCCAATTGCCCCCTAGTTAACCTAGACAGTCCAAGTACCCGATAGGGAACCTACATAGTCCAAGTGCCCGCTAGGGAACCTACATAGTCCAAGTGCTCGCTAGGCAACCTACATAGTCCAAGTGCCCCTTAGTTAACCTAGATAGTCCAATTGCCCGTTAGCTAACCTAGATAGTCGAAGTGGCCGCTAGTTAACCTACATAGTCCAAGTGCCCTTTCGTTAACCTAGATAGTCCAATTGCCCGCTCTGGAACATACATAGTCCAAGTGCCCGTTAGTTAATCTAGATAGTCCAGTGCCCGCTAGGTAACCTACATAGTCCAAGTGCTCGCTAGGCAACCTACATAATCCGAGGGCCCGTTCGTTAACCTAGAAGTCCACGTGCCCGCTACGTTACCTGCATAGTCCAAGTGCCCGTTAGGTAACCTACATAGTCCAAGTGCCCGCTAGGTAACCTAGATAGTCCAAGTACCCGTTAGCTAACCTAGATAGTCCAAGTGCCCGCTAGGTAACCTACATAATCAAAGTGCCCGCTAGGTAACCTAGATAGTCCATGTTCCTGTTAGTTAACCAAGATAGTCAAAGTGTCCGCTACGTAACCTACATAGTCAAAGTTCCCACTAGGTCACCTAGATAGTCCAAGTACCCGCTAGGTAACCTACATAGTCCAAGTGCCCGCTAGGGAAGGTACATAGTCCAAGTGCCCGCTAGGGAAGGTACATAGTCCAAGTGCCCGCTAGGTAACCTAGAGAGTGCAAGTGCCCGCTAGTTAACCTACATAGTCCAAGTGCCTGCTAGGTAACCTAGATAGTCCAAGGGCCTGCTAGTTAACCTACATAGTCCAAGTGCCCGCTAGGTAACCTACATAGTGCAAGTGTCCGCTAGTTAACCTAGATCGTCGAATTTTCCGCTAGTTAACCTACATAGTCCATGTGCCCGCTAGTTAACCTAGATAGTCCAAGTGCCCGTTCATTAACCTAGACAGTCCAAGTGCCCTCTAGGGAAACCACATAGTCCAGTGCCCGCTAGGGAACTTGCATAGTCCAAGTTCCCGCTAGTTAACCTAGATAGTCCAAATGCCCGTTCGTTAACCTAGACAGTCCAAGTGCCCGCTAGGGAAACCACATAGTCCAGTGCCCGCTAGGGAACATACATAGTCCAAGTTCCCGCTAGTTAACCTAGATAGTCCAAGTGCCCGTTCGTTAACCTAGACAGTCCAAGTGCCCGCTAGGGAAACCACATAGTCCAGTGCCCGCTAGGAAACTTACATAGTCCAAGTGCCCGCTAGTTAAGCTAGATAGTCCAAGTGCCCTTTCGTTAACCTAGACAGTCCAAGTGCCTGCTAGGGAACCCACATAGTCCAAGTGACCGCTAGGGAACTTACATAGTCCCAGTGCCCGTTAGTAACCTATATAGTCTTAGTACCCGCTAGGTAACGTAGATAGTTCAAGTGCCCACTAGGGGACGTACATACTCCAAGTGCCCGCTAGGTAACCTAGATAGTCCAAGTGCCCGCTAGGGTATGTACATACACCAAGTGCCCGCTAGGTAACCTACATAGTCCAAGTGCCCGTTAGGGAGCCTAGATAGTCCAAGTGCCCTCTAGGGAACCTGCATAGTGCAAGTGCCTGCTAGGTAACCTAGATAATCCACGTGCCCGCTAGTTAAACTACATAGTCCAAGTGCCTGCTAGGTAAACTACATAGTTGAAGTGCCCGTTCGTTAACCTACATTGTCCAAGTGCCCGCTAGGTAACGTATATAGCCCAAGTGCCCGCTAGGGATCGTACATAGTCCAAGTGCACACTAGGTAACCTAGACAATCCAATTGCCCCCTAGTTAACCTAGACAGTCCAAGTACCCGATAGGGAACCTACATAGTCCAAGTGCTCGCTAGGCAACCTACATAATCCGAGGGCCCGTTCGTTAACCTAGAAGTCCACGTGCCCGCTACGTTACCTGCATAGTCCAAGTGCCCGTTAGGTAACCTACATAGTCCAAGTGCCCGCTAGGTAACCTAGATAGTCCAAGTACCCGTTAGCTAACCTAGATAGTCCAAGTGCCCGCTAGGTAACCTACATAATCAAAGTGCCTGCTAGGTAACCTAGATAGTCCATGTTCCTGTTAGTTAACCAAGATAGTCAAAGTGTCCGCTACGTAACCTACATAGTCCAAGTTCCCACTAGGTCACCTAGATAGTCCAAGTACCCGCTAGGTAACCTACATAGTCCAAGTGCCCGCTAGGGAAGGTACATAGTCCAAGTGCCCGCTAGGGAAGGTACATAGTCCAAGTGCCCGCTAGGTAACCTAGAGAGTGCAAGTGCCCGCTAGTTAACCTACATAGTCCAAGTGCCTGCTAGGTAACCTAGATAGTCCAAGGGCCTGCTAGTTAACCTACATAGTCCAAGTGCCCGCTAGGTAACCTACATAGTGCAAGTGTCCGCTAGTTAACCTAGATCGTCCAATTTTCCGCTAGTTAACCTACATAGTCCATGTGCCCGCTAGTTAACCTAGATAGTCCAAGTGCCCGTTCATTAACCTAGAGAGTCCAAGTGCCCTCTACGGAAACCACATAGTCCAGTGCCCGCTAGGGAACTTGCATAGTCCAAGTTCCCGCTAGTTAACCTAGATAGTCCAAATGCCCGTTCGTTAACCTAGACAGTCCAAGTGCCCGCTAGGGAAACCACATAGTCCAGTGCCCGCTAGGGATCTTACATAGTCCAAGTTCCCGCTAGTTAACCTAGATAATCCAAGTGCCCGTTCGTTAACCTAGACAGTCCAAGTGCCCGCTAGGGAAACCACATAGTCCAGTGCCCGCTAGGAAACTTACATAGTCCAAGTGCCCGCTAGTTAAGCTAGATAGTCCAAGTGCCCTTTCGTTAACCTAGACAGTCCAAGTGCCTGCTAGGGAACCCACATAGTCCAAGTGCCCGCTAGGGAACTTACATAGTCCCAGTGCCCGTTAGTAACCTATATAGTCTTAGTACCCGCTAGGTAACGTAGATAGTTCAAGTGCCCACTAGGGGACGTACATACTCCAAGTGCCCGCTAGGTAACCTAGATAGTCCAAGTGCCCGCTAGGGTATGTACATAGACCAAGTGCCCGCTAGGTAACCTACATAGTCCAAGTGCCCGTTAGGGAGCCTAGATAGTCCAAGTGCCCTCTAGGGAACCTGCATAGTGCAAGTGCCTGCTAGGTAACCTAGATAATCCACGTGCCCGCTAGTTAAACTACATAGTCCAAGTGCCTGCTAGGTAAACTACATAGTTGAAGTGCCCGTTCGTTAACCTACATTGTCCAAGTGCCCGCTAGGTAACGTATATAGCCCAAGTGCCCGCTAGGGATCGTACATAGTCCAAGTGCACACTAGGTAACCTAGACAGTCCAATTGCCCCCTAGTTAACCTAGACAGTCCAAGTACCCGATAGGGAACCTACATAGTCCAAGTGCCCGCTAGGGAACCTACATAGTCCAAGTGCTCGCTAGGCAACCTACATAGTCCAAGTGCCCCTTAGTTAACCTAGATAGTCCAATTGCCCGTTAGCAAACCTAGATAGTCGAAGTGGCCGCTAGTTAACCTACATAGTCCAAGTGCCCTTTCGTTAACCTAGATAGTCCAATTGCCCGCTCTGGAACATACATAGTCCAAGTGCCCGTTAGTTAACCTAGATAGTCCAGTGCCCGCTAGGTAACCTACATAGTCCAAGTGCTCGCTAGGATACCTACATAATCCGAGTGCCCGTTCCTTAACCTAGAAGTCCACGTGCCCGCTACGTTACCTGCATAGTCCAAGTGCCCGTTAGGTAACCTACATAGTCCAAGTGCCCGCTAGGTAACCTAGATAGTCCAAGTACCCGTTAGCTAACCTAGATAGTCCAAGTGCCCGCTAGGTAACCTACATAATCAAAGTGCCCGCTAGGTAACCTAGATAGTCCATGTTCCTGTTAGTTAACCAAGATAGTCAAAGTGTCCGCTACGTAACCTACATATTCCAAGTTCCCACTAGGTCACCTAGATAGTCCAAGTGCCCGCTAGGTAACCTACATAGTCCAAGTGCCCGCTAGGGAAGGTACATAGTCCAAGTGCCCGCTAGGGAAGGTACATAGTCCAAGTGCCCGCTAGGTAACCTAGAGTGTGCAAGTGCCCGCTAGTTAACCTACATAGTCCAAGTGCCTGCTAGGTAACCTAGATAGTCCAAGGGCCTGCTAGTTAATCTACATAGTCCAAGTGCCCGCTAGGTAACCTACATAGTGCAAGTGTCCGCTAGTTAACCTAGATCGTCGAATTTTCCGCTAGTTAACCTACATAGTCCATGTGCCCGCTAGGTAACCTAGATAGTCCAAGTGCCCGTTCGGTAACCTAGATAGTCCAAGTGCCCTTTAGGGAACCTAGATAGTCCAAGTGCCCGATAGGGAACCTACATAGTCCAATTGCCCGCTCTGGAACATACATAATCCAAGTGCCCGTTAGAAAACCTAGATAATCCAAGTGCCCGCTAGTTAACCTAGATAGTCCAGTGCCCGCTAGGTAACCTACATAGTCCAAGTGCCCGCTAGGTAACCTATATAGTCCAAATGCCCGCTAGGGAACCTACATAGTCCAAGAGCCCTCTAGTTAACCAAGATAGTCCAAGTGCCCGCTAGTTAACCTAGATAGTCCAAGTGCCTTCTAGTTAACCTAAATAGTCCAAGTGCCCGCTAGGTAACCTACATAGTCCAAGTGCCCGCTAGGTAACCTAGATAGTCCAAGTACCCGTTAGCTAACCTAGATAGTCCAAGTGCCCGCTAGGTAACCTACATAATCAAAGTGCCCGCTAGGTAACCTAGATAGTCCATGTTCCTGTTAGTTAACCAAGATAGTCAAAGTGTCCGCTACGTAACCTACATAGTCCAAGTTCCCACTAGGTCACCTGATAGTCCAAGTGCCCGCTAGGTAACCTACATAGTCCTAGTGCCCGCTAGTTAACCAACATTGTCCAAGTGCCCGATACGGACCTACATAATCCAAATGCCTGTTAGGTAACCTACATAGTCCAAGTGCCCCATAGGGAACTCACATAATCCAAGTGCCCGCTACGGAACCTACATAGTCCAAGTACCCGTTATGTAACCTAGATAGTCCAAATGCCCACTAGGGAACCCACATACTCCAAGTGCCCGCTAGGGAACATACATAGTCCAAGTGCCCGCTAGTTAACCTAGATAGTCCAAGTGCCCGTTCGTTAACCTAGACAGTCCAAGTGCCCGCTAGGGAAACCACATAGTCCAGTGCCCGCTGGGGAACTTACATAGTCCAAGTGCCCGCTAGTTAACCTAGATAGTCCAAGTGCCCGTTCATTAACCTAGACAGTCCAAGTGCCCTCTAGGGAAACCACATAGTCCAGTGCCCGCTAGGGAAATTGCATAGTCCAAGTTCCCGCTAGTTAACCTAGATAGTCCAAGTGCCCGTTCGTTAACCTAGACAGTCCAAGTGCCCGCTAGGGAAACCACATAGTCCAGTGCCCGCTAGGAAACTTACATAATCCAAGTGCCCGCTAGTTAAGCTAGATAGTCCAAGTGCCCTTTCGTTAACCTAGACAGTCCAAGTGCCTGCTAGGGAACCCACATAGTCCAAGTGCCCGCTAGGGAACTTACATAGTCCCAGTGCCCGTTAGTAACCTATATAGTCTTAGTACCCGCTAGGTAACGTAGATAGTCCAAGTGCCCACTAGGGGACGTACATACTCCAAGTGCCCGCTAGGTAACCTAGATAGTCCAAGTGCCCGCTAGGGTATGTACATAGACCAAGTGCCCGCTAGGTAACCTACATAGTCCAAGTGCCCGTTAGGGAGCCTAGATAGTCCAAGTGCCCTCTAGGGAACCTGCATAGTGCAAGTGCCTGCTAGGTAACCTAGATAATCCACGTGCCCGCTAGTTAAACTACATAGTCCAAGTGCCTGCTAGGTAAACTACATAGTTGAAGTGCCCGTTCGTTAACCTACATTGTCCAAGTGCCCGCTAGGTAACGTATATAGCCCAAGTGCCCGCTAGGGATCGTACATAGTCCAAGTGCACACTAGGTAACCTAGACAGTCCAATTGCCCCCTAGTTAACCTAGACAGTCCAAGTACCCGATAGGGAACCTACATAGTCCAAGTGCCCGCTAGGGAACCTACATAGTCCAAGTGCTCGCTAGGCAACCTACATAGTCCAAGTGCCCCTTAGTTAACCTAGATAGTCCAATTGCCCGTTAGCTAACCTAGATAGTCGAAGTGGCCGCTAGTTAACCTACATAGTCCAAGTGCCCTTTCGTTAACCTAGATAGTCCAGTGCCCGCTAGGTAACCTACATAGTCCAAGTGCTCGCTAGGCAACCTACATAATCCGAGTGCCCGTTCGTTAACCTAGAAGTCCACGTGCCCGCTACGTTACCAGCATAGTCCAAGTGCCCGTTAGGTAACCTACATAGTCCAAGTGCGCGCTAGGTAACCTAGATAGTCCAAGTACCCGTTAGCTAACCTAGATAGTCCAAGTGCCCGCTAGGTAACCTACATAATCAAAGTGCCCGCTAGGTAACCTAGATAGTCCATGTTCCTGTTAGTTAACCAAGATAGTCAAAGTGTCCGCTACGTAACCTACATAGTCCAAGTTCCCACTAGGTCACCTAGATAGTCCAAGTGCCCGCTAGGTAACCTACATAGTCCAAGTGCCCGCTAGGGAAGGTACATAGTACAGGTGCCCGCTAGGGAAGGTACATAGTCCAAGTGTCCGCTGGTAACCTAGAGAGTGCAAGTGCCCGCTAGTTAACCTACATAGTCCAAGTGCCTGCTAGGTAACCTAGATAGTCCAAGGGCCTGCTAGTTAACCTACATAGTCCAAGTGCCCGCTAGGTAACCTACGTAGTGCAAGTGTCCGCTAGTTAACCTAGATCGTCCAATTTTCCGCTAGTTAACCTACATAGTCCATGTGCCCGCTAGTTAACCTAGATAGTCCAAGTGCCCGTTCATTAACCTAGACAGTCCAAGTGCCCTCTAGGGAAACCACATAGTCCAGTGCCCGCTAGGGAACTTGCATAGTCCAAGTTCCCGCTAGTTAACCTAGATAGTCCAAATGCCCGTTCGTTAACCTAGACAGTCCAAGTGCCCGCTAGGGAAACCACATAGTCCATTGCCCACTAGGGAACTTACATAGTCCAAGTTCCCGCTAGTTAACCTAGACAGTCCAAGTGCCCGCTAGGGAAACCACATAGTCCAGTGCCCGCTAGGAAACTTACATAGTCCAAGTGCCCGCTAGTTAAGCTAGATAGTCCAAGTGCCCTTTCGTTAACCTAGACAGTCCAAGTGCCTGCTAGGGAACCCACATAGTCCAAGTGCCCGCTAGGGAACTTACATAGTCCCAGTGCCCGTTAGTAACCTATATAGTCTTAGTACCCGCTAGGTAACGTAGATAATCCAAGTGCCCACTAGGGGACGTACATACTCCAAGTGCCCGCTAGATAACCTAGATAGTCCAAGTGCCCGCTAGGGTATGTACATAGACCAAGTGCCCGCTAGGTAACCTACATAGTCCAAGTGCCCGTTAGGGAGCCTAGATAGTCCAAGTGCCCTCTAGGGAACCTGCATAGTGCAAGTGCCTGCTAGGTAACCTAGATAATCCACGTGCCCGATAGTTAAACTACATAGTCCAAGTGCCTGCTAGGTAAACTACATAGTTGAAGTGCCCGTTCGTTAACCTACATTGTCCAAGTGCCCGCTAGGTAACGTATATAGCCCAAGTGCCCGCTAGGGATCGTACATAGTCCAAGTGCACACTAGGTAACCTAGACAGTCCAATTGCCCCCTAGTTAACCTAGACAGTCCAAGTACCCGATAGGGAACCTACATAGTCCAAGTGCCCGCTAGGGAACCTACATAGTCCAAGTGCTCTCTAGGCAACCTACATAGTCCAAGTGCCCCTTAGTTAACCTAGATAGTCCAATTGCCCGTTAGCTAACCTAGATAGTCGAAGTGGCCGCTAGTTAACCTACATAGTCCAAGTGCCCTTTCGTTAACCTAGATAGTCCAATTGCCCGCTCTGGAACATACATAGTCCAAGTGCCCGTTAGTTAACCTAGATAGTCCAGTGCCCGCTAGGTAACCTACATAGTCCAAGTGCTCGCTAGGCAACCTACATAATCCGAGTGCCCATTCGTTAACCTAGAAGTCCACGTGCCCGCTACGTTACCTGCATAGTCCAAGTGCCCGTTAGGTAACCTACATAGTCCAAGTGCCCTCTAGGTAACCTAGATAGTCCAAGTACCCGTTAGCTAACCTAGATAGTCCAAGTGCCCGCTAGGTAACCTACATAATCAAAGTGCCCGCTAGGTAACCTAGATAGTCCATGTTCCTGTTAGTTAACCAAGATAGTCAAAGTGTCCGCTACGTAACCTACATATTCCAAGTTCCCACTAGGTCACCTAGATAGTCCAAGTGCCCGCTAGGTAACCTACATAGTCCAAGTGCCCGCTAGGGAAGGTACATAGTCCAAGTGCCCGCTAGGGAAGGTACATAGTCCAAGTGCCCGCTAGGTAACCTAGAGTGTGCAAGTGCCCGCTAGTTAATCTACATAGTCCAAGTGCCCGCTAGGTAACCTACATAGTGCAAGTGTCCGCTAGTTAACCTAGATCGTCGAATTTTCCGCTAGTTAACCTACATAGTCCATGTGCCCGCTAGGTAACCTAGATAGTCCAAGTGCCCGTTCGGTAACCTAGATAGTCCAAATGCCCTTTAGGGAACCTAGATAGTCCAAATGCCCGATAGGGAACCTACATAGTCCAATTGCCCGCTCTGGAACATACATAATCCAAGTGCCCGTTAGAAAACCTAGATAATCCAAGTGCCCGCTAGTTAACCTAGATAGTCCAGTGCCCGCTAGGTAACCTACATAGTCCAAGTGCCCGCTAGGTAACCTATATAGTCCAAATGCCCGCTAGGGAACCTACATAGTCCAAGAGCCCTCTAGTTAACCAAGATAGTCCAAGTGCCCGCTAGTTAACCTAGATAGTCCAAGTGCCTTCTAGTTAACCTAAATAGTCCAAGTGCCCGCTAGGTAACCTACATAGTCCAAGTGCCCGCTAGGTAACCTAGATAGTCCAAGTACCCGTTAGCTAACCTAGATAGTCCAAGTGCCCGCTAGGTAACCTACATAATCAAAGTGCCCGCTAGGTAACCTAGATAGTCCATGTTCCTGTTAGTTAACCAAGATAGTCAAAGTGTCCGCTACGTAACCTACATAGTCCAAGTTCCCACTAGGTCACCTGATAGTCCAAGTGCCCGCTAGGTAACCTACATAGTCCTAGTGCCCGCTAGTTAACCAACATTGTCCAAGTGCCCGATACGGACCTAAATAATCCAAATGCCTGTTAGGTAACCTACATAGTCCAAGTGCCCCATAGGGAACTCACATAATCCAAGTGCCCGCTACGGAACCTACATAGTCCAAGTACCCGTTATGTAACCTAGATAGCACAAATGCCCGCTAGGGAACCCACATACTCCAAGTGCCCGCTAGGGAACTTACATAGTCCAAGTGCCCGCTAGTTAACCTAGATAGTCCACGTGCCCGATAGTTAAACTACATAGTCCAAGTGCCTGCTAGGTAAACTACATAGTTGAAGTGCCCGTTCGTTAACCTACATTGTCCAAGTGCCCGCTAGGTAACGTATATAGCCCAAGTGCCCGCTAGGGATCGTACATAGTCCAAGTGCACACTAGGTAACCTAGACAGTCCAATTGCCCCCTAGTTAACCTAGACAGTCCAAGTACCCGATAGGGAACCTACATAGTCCAAGTGCCCGCTAGGGAACCTACATAGTCCAAGTGCTCTCTAGGCAACCTACATAGTCCAAGTGCCCCTTAGTTAACCTAGATAGTCCAATTGCCCGTTAGCTAACCTAGATAGTCGAAGTGGCCGGTAGTTAACCTACATAGTCCAAGTGCCCTTTCGTTAACCTAGATAGTCCAATTGCCCGCTCTATAACATACATAGTCCAAGTGCCCGTTAGTTAACCTAGATAGTCCAGTGCCCGCTAGGTAACCTACATAGTCCAAGTGCTCGCTAGGCAACCTACATAATCCGAGTGCCCGTTCATTAACCTAGAAGTCCACGTGCCCGCTACGTTACCTGCATAGTCCAAGTGCCCATTAGGTAACCTACATAGTCCAAGTGCCCGCTAGGTAACCTAGATAGACCAAGTACCCCTTAGCTAACCTAGATAGTCCAAGTGCCCGCTAGGTAACCTACATAATCAAAGTGCCCGCTAGGTAACCTAGATAGTCCATGTTCCTGTTAGTTAACCAAGATAGTCAACGTGTCCGCTACGTAACCTACATAGTCCAAGTGCCCGCTAGGTAACCTACATAGTCCAAGTGCCCGCTAGGGAAGGTACATAGTCCAAGTGCCCGCTAGGGAAGGTACATAGTCCAAGTGCCCGCTAGTTAACCTAGATAGTCCAAGTGCCCGTTCGTTAACCTAGACAGTCCAAGTGCCCGCTAGGGAAACCACATAGTCCAGTGCCCGCTGGGGAACTTACATAGTCCAAGTGCCCGCTAGTTAACCTAGATAGTCCAAGTGCCCGTTCATTAACCTAGACAGTCCAAGTGCCCTCTAGGGAAACCACATAGTCCAGTGCCCGCTAGGGAAATTGCATAGTCCAAGTTCCCGCTAGTTAACCTAGATAGTCCAAGTGCCCGTTCGTTAACCTAGACAGTCCAAGTGCCCGCTAGGGAAACCACATAGTCCAGTGCCCGCTAGGAAACTTACATAGTCCAAGTGCCCGCTAGTTAAGCTAGATAGTCCAAGTGCCCTTTCGTTAACCTAGACAGTCCAAGTGCCTGCTAGGGAACCCACATAGTCCAAGTGCCCGCTAGGGAACTTACATAGTCCCAGTGCCCGTTAGTAACCTATATAGTGTTAGTACCCGCTAGGTAACGTAGATAGTCCAAGTGCCCACTAGGGGACGTACATACTCCAAGTGCCCGCTAGGTAACCTAGATAGTCCAAGTGCCCGCTAGGGTATGTACATAGACCAAGTGCCCGCTAGGTAACCTACATAGTCCAAGTGCCCGTTAGGGAGCCTAGATAGTCCAAGTGCCCTCTAGGGAACCTGCATAGTGCAAGTGCCTGCTAGGTAACCTAGATAATCCACGTGCCCGCTAGTTAAACTACATAGTCCAAGTGCCTGCTAGGTAAACTACATAGTTGAAGTGCCCGTTCGTTAACCTACATTGTCCAAGTGCCCGCTAGGTAACGAATATAGCCCAAGTGCCCGCTAGGGATCGTACATAGTCCAAGTGCACACTAGGTAACCTAGACAGTCCAATTGCCCCCTAGTTAACCTAGACAATCCAAGTACCCGATAGGGAACCTACATAGTCCAAGTGCCCACTAGGGAACCTACATAGTCCAAGTGCTCGCTAGGCAACCTACATAGTCCAAGTGCCCCTTAGTTAACCTAGATAGTCCAATTGCCCGTTAGCTAACCTAGATAGTCGAAGTGGCCGCTAGTTAACCTACATAGTCCAAGTGCCCTTTCGTTAACCTAGATAGTCCAATTGCCCGCTCTGGAACATACATAGTCGAAGTGCCCGTTAGTTAACCTAGATAGTCCAGTGCCCGCTAGGTAACCTACATAGTCCAAGTGCTCGCTAGGCAACCTACATAAACCGAGTGCCCGTTCGTTAACCTAGAAGTCCACGTGCCCGCTACGTTACCAGCATAGTCCAAGTGCCCGTTAGGTAACCTACATAGTCCAAGTGCCCGCTAGGTAACCTAGATAGTCCAAGTACCCGTTAGCTAACCTAGATAGTCCAAGTGCCCGCTAGGTAACCTACATAATCAAAGTGCCCGCTAGGTAACCTAGATAGTCCATGTTCCTGTTAGTTAACCAAGATAGTCAAAGTGTCCGCTACGTAACCTACATAGTCCAAGTTCCCACTAGGTCACCTAGATAGTCCAAGTGCCCGCTAGGTAACCTACATAGTCCAAGTGCCCGCTAGGGAAGGTACATAGTCCAAGTGCCCGCTAGGGAAGGTACATAGTCCAAGTGTCCGCTGGTAACCTAGAGAGTGCAAGTGCCCGCTAGTTAACCTACATAGTCCAAGTGCCTGCTAGGTAACCTAGATAGTCCAAGGGCCTGCTAGTTAACCTACATAGTCCAAGTGCCCGCTAGGTAACCTACGTAGTGCAAGTGTCCGCTAGTTAACCTAGATCGTCCAATTTTCCGCTAGTTAACCTACATAGTCCATGTGCCCGCTAGTTAACCTAGATAGTCCAAGTTCCCGTTCATTAACCTAGACAGTCCAAGTGCCCTCTAGGGAAACCACATAGTCCAGTGCCCGCTAGGGAACTTGCATAGTCCAAGTTCCCGCTAGTTAACCTAGATAGTCCAAATGCCCGTTCGTTAACCTAGACAGTCCAAGTGCCCGCTAGGGAAACCACATAGTCCATTGCCCACTAGGGAACTTACATAGTCCAAGTTCCCGCTAGTTAACCTAGACAGTCCAAGTGCCCGCTAGGGAAACCACATAGTCCAGTGCCCGCTAGGAAACTTACATAGTCCAAGTGCCCGCTAGTTAAGCTAGATAGTCCAAGTGCCCTTTCGTTAACCTAGACAGTCCAAGTGCCTGCTAGGGAACCCACATAGTCCAAGTGCCCGCTAGGGAACTTACATAGTCCCAGTGCCCGTTAGTAACCTATATAGTCTTATTACCCGCTAGGTAACGTAGATAATCCAAGTGCCCACTAGGGGACGTACATACTCCAAGTGCCCGCTAGGTAACCTAGATAGTCCAAGTGCCCGCTAGGGTATGTACATAGACCAAGTGCCCGCTAGGTAACCTACATAGTCCAAGTGCCCGTTAGGGAGCCTAGATAGTCCAAGTGCCCTCTAGGGAACCTGCATAGTGCAAGTGCCTGCTAGGTAACCTAGATAATCCACGTGCCCGATAGTTAAACTACATAGTCCAAGTGCCTGCTAGGTAAACTACATAGTTGAAGTGCCCGTTCGTTAACCTACATTGTCCAAGTGCCCGCTAGGTAACGTATATAGCCCAAGTGCCCGCTAGGGATCGTACATAGTCCAAGTGCACACTAGGTAACCTAGACAGTCCAATTGCCCCCTAGTTAACCTAGACAGTCCAAGTACCCGATAGGGAACCTACATAGTCCAAGTGCCCGCTAGGGAACCTACATAGTCCAAGTGCTCGCTAGGCAACCTACATAGTCCAAGTGCCCCTTAGTTAACCTAGATAGTCCAATTGCCCGTTAGCTAACCTAGATAGTCGAAGTGGCCGCTAGTTAACCTACATAGTCCAAGTGCCCTTTCGTTAACCTAGATAGTCCAATTGCCCGCTCTATAACATACATAGTCCAAGTGCCCGTTAGTTAACCTAGATAGTCCAGTGCCCGCTAGGTAACCTACATAGTCCAAGTGCTCGCTAGGCAACCTACATAATCCGAGTGCCCGTTCATTAACCTAGAAGTCCACGTGCCCGCTACGTTACCTGCATAGTCCAAGTGCCCATTAGGTAACCTACATAGTCCAAGTGCCCGCTAGGTAACCTAGATAGACCAAGTACCCCTTAGCTAACCTAGATAGTCCAAGTGCCCGCTAGGTAACCTACATAATCAAAGTGCCCGCTAGGTAACCTAGATAGTCCATGTTCCTGTTAGTTAACCAAGATAGTCAACGTGTCCGCTACGTAACCTACATAGTCCAAGTTCCCACTAGGTCACCTAGATAGTCCAAGTGCCCGCTAGGTAACCTACATAGTCCAAGTGCCCGCTAGGGAAGGTACATAGTCCAAGTGCCCGCTAGTTAACCTAGATAGTCCAAGTGCCCGTTCGTTAACCTAGACAGTCCAAGTGCCCGCTAGGGAAACCACATAGTCCAGTGCCCGCTGGGGAACTTACATAGTCCAAGTGCCCGCTAGTTAACCTAGATAGTCCAAGTGCCCGTTCATTAACCTAGACAGTCCAAGTGCCCTCTAGGGAAACCACATAGTCCAGTGCCCGCTAGGGAAATTGCATAGTCCAAGTTCCCGCTAGTTAACCTAGATAGTCCAAGTGCCCGTTCGTTAACCTAGACAGTCCAAGTGCCCGCTAGGGAAACCACATAGTCCAGTGCCCGCTAGGAAACTTACATAGTCCAAGTGCCCGCTAGTTAAGCTAGATAGTCCAAGTGCCCTTTCGTTAACCTAGACAGTCCAAGTGCCTGCTAGGGAACCCACATAGTCCAAGTGCCCGCTAGGGAACTTACATAGTCCCAGTGCCCGTTAGTAACCTATATAGTGTTAGTACCCGCTAGGTAACGTAGATAGTCCAAGTGCCCACTAGGGGACGTACATACTCCAAGTGCCCGCTAGGTAACCTAGATAGTCCAAGTGCCCGCTAGGGTATGTACATAGACCAAGTGCCCGCTAGGTAACCTACATAGTCCAAGTGCCCGTTAGGGAGCCTAGATAGTCCAAGTGCCCTCTAGGGAACCTGCATAGTGCAAGTGCCTGCTAGGTAACCTAGATAATCCACGTGCCCGCTAGTTAAACTACATAGTCCAAGTGCCTGCTAGGTAAACTACATAGTTGAAGTGCCCGTTCGTTAACCTACATTGTCCAAGTGCCCGCTAGGTAACGAATATAGCCCAAGTGCCCGCTAGGGATCGTACATAGTCCAAGTGCACACTAGGTAACCTAGACAGTCCAATTGCCCCCTAGTTAACCTAGACAGTCCAAGTACCCGATAGGGAACCTACATAGTCCAAGTGCCCGCTAGGGAACCTACATAGTCCAAGTGCTCGCTAGGCAACCTACATAGTCCAAGTGCCCCTTAGTTAACCTAGATAGTCCAATTGCCCGTTAGCTAACCTAGATAGTCGAAGTGGCCGCTAGTTAACCTACATAGTCCAAGTGCCCTTTCGTTAACCTAGATAGTCCAATTGCCCGCTCTGGAACATACATAGTCCAAGTGCCCGTTAGTTAACCTAGATAGTCCAGTGCCCGCTAGGTAACCTACATAGTCCAAGTGCTCGCTAGGCAACCTACATAAACCGAGTGCCCGTTCGTTAACCTAGAAGTCCACGTGCCCGCTACGTTACCAGCATAGTCCAAGTGCCCGTTAGGTAACCTACATAGTCCAAGTGCCCGCTAGGTAACCTAGATAGTCCAAGTACCCGTTAGCTAACCTAGATAGTCCAAGTGCCCGCTAGGTAACCTACATAATCAAAGTGCCCGCTAGGTAACCTAGATAGTCCATGTTCCTGTTAGTTAACCAAGATAGTCAAAGTGTCCGCTACGTAACCTACATAGTCCAAGTTCCCACTAGGTCACCTAGATAGTCCAAGTGCCCGCTAGGTAACCTACATAGTCCAAGTGCCCGCTAGGGAAGGTACATAGTCCAAGTGCCCGCTAGGGAAGGTACATAGTCCAAGTGTCCGCTGGTAACCTAGAGAGTGCAAGTGCCCGCTAGTTAACCTACATAGTCCAAGTGCCTGCTAGGTAACCTAGATAGTCCAAGGGCCTGCTAGTTAACCTACATAGTCCAAGTGCCCTCTAGGGAACCTGCATAGTGCAAGTGCCTGCTAGGTAACCTAGATAATCCACGTGCCCGATAGTTAAACTACATAGTCCAAGTGCCTGCTAGGTAAACTACATAGTTGAAGTGCCCGTTCGTTAACCTACATTGTCCAAGTGCCCGCTAGGTAACGAATATAGCCCAAGTGCCCGCTAGGGATCGTACATAGTCCAAGTGCACACTAGGTAACCTAGACAGTCCAATTGCCCCCTAGTTAACCTAGACAGTCCAAGTACCCGATAGGGAACCTACATAGTCCAAGTGCCCGCTAGGGAACCTACATATTCCAAGTGCTCGCTAGGCAACCTACATAGTCCAAGTGCCCCTTAGTTAACCTAGATAGTCCAATTGCCCGTTAGCTAACCTAGATAGTCGAAGTGGCCGCTAGTTAACCTACATAGTCCAAGTGCCCTTTCGTTAACCTAGATAGTCCAATTGCCCGCTCTGGAACATACATAGTCCAAGTGCCCGTTAGTTAACCTAGATAGTCCAGTGCCCGCTAGGTAACCTACATAGTCCAAGTGCTCGCTAGGCAACCTACATAAACCGAGTGCCCGTTCGTTAACCTAGAAGTCCACGTGCCCGCTACGTTACCAGCATAGTCCAAGTGCCCGTTAGGTAACCTACATAGTCCAAGTGCCCGCTAGGTAACCTAGATAGTCCAAGTACCCGTTAGCTAACCTAGATAGTCCAAGTGCCCGCTAGGTAACCTACATAATCAAAGTGCCCGCTAGGTAACCTAGATAGTCCATGTTCCTGTTAGTTAACCAAGATAGTCAAAGTGTCCGCTACGTAACCTACATAGTCCAAGTTCCCACTAGGTCACCTAGATAGTCCAAGTGCCCGCTAGGTAACCTACATAGTCCAAGTGCCCGCTAGGGAAGGTACATAGTCCAAGTGCCCGCTAGGGAAGTTACATAGTCCAAGTGTCCGCTGGTAACCTAGAGAGTGCAAGTGCCCGCTAGTTAACCTACATAGTCCAAGTGCCTGCTAGGTAACCTAGATAGTCCAAGGGCCTGCTAGTTAACCTACATAGTCCAAGTGCCCGCTAGGTAACCTACGTAGTGCAAGTGTCCGCTAGTTAACCTAGATCGTCCAATTTTCCGCTAGTTAACCTACATAGTCCATGTGCCCGCTAGTTAACCTAGATAGTCCAAGTGCCCGTTCATTAACCTAGACAGTCCAAGTGCCCTCTAGGGAAACCACATAGTCCAGTGCCCGCTAGGGAACTTGCATAGTCCAAGTTCCCGCTAGTTAACCTAGATAGTCCAAATGCCCGTTCGTTAACCTAGACAGTCCAAGTGCCCACTAGGGAAACCACATAGTCCATTGCCCACTAGGGAACTTACATAGTCCAAGTTCCCGCTAGTTAACCTAGACAGTCCAAGTGCCCGCTAGGGAAACCACATAGTCCAGTGCCCGCTAGGAAACTTACATAGTCCAAGTGCCCGCTAGTTAAGCTAGATAGTCCAAGTGCCCTTTCGTTAACCTAGACAGTCCAAGTGCCTGCTAGGGAACCCACATAGTCCAAGTGCCCGCTAGGGAACTTACATAGTCCCAGTGCCCGTTAGTAACCTATATAGTCTTAGTACCCGCTAGGTAACGTAGATAATCCAAGTGCCCACTAGGGGACGTACATACTCCAAGTGCCCGCTAGGTAACCTAGATAGTCCAAGTGCCCGCTAGGGTATGTACATAGACCAAGTGCCCGCTAGGTAACCTACATAGTCCAAGTGCCCGTTAGGGAGCCTAGATAGTCCAAGTGCCCTCTAGGGAACCTGCATAGTGCAAGTGCCTGCTAGGTAACCTAGATAATCCACGTGCCCGATAGTTAAACTACATAGTCCAAGTGCCTGCTAGGTAAACTACATAGTTGAAGTGCCCGTTCGTTAACCTACATTGTCCAAGTGCCCGCTAGGTAACGTATATAGCCCAAGTGCCCGCTAGGGATCGTACATAGTCCAAGTGCACACTAGGTAACCTAGACAGTCCAATTGCCCCCTAGTTAACCTAGACAGTCCAAGTACCCGATAGGGAACCTACATAGTCCAAGTGCCCGCTAGGGAACCTACATAGTCCAAGTGCTCGCTAGGCAACCTACATAGTCCAAGTGCCCCTTAGTTAACCTAGATAGTCCAATTGCCCGTTAGCTAACCTAGATAGTCGAAGTGGCCGCTAGTTAACCTACATAGTCCAAGTGCCCTTTCGTTAACCTAGATAGTCCAATTGCCCGCTCTATAACATACATAGTCCAAGTGCCCGTTAGTTAACCTAGATAGTCCAGTGCCCGCTAGGTAACCTACATAGTCCAAGTGCTCGCTAGGCAACCTACATAATCCGAGTGCCCGTTCATTAACCTAGAAGTCCACGTGCCCGCTACGTTACCTGCATAGTCCAAGTGCCCATTAGGTAACCTACATAGTCCAAGTGCCCGCTAGGTAACCTAGATAGACCAAGTACCCCTTAGCTAACCTAGATAGTCCAAGTGCCCGCTAGGTAACCTACATAATCAAAGTGCCCGCTAGGTAACCTAGATAGTCCATGTTCCTGTTAGTTAACCAAGATAGTCAACGTGTCCGCTACGTAACCTACATAGTCCAAGTTCCCACTAGGTCACCTAGATAGTCCAAGTGCCCGCTAGGTAACCTACATAGTCCAAGTGCCCGCTAGGGAAGGTACATAGTCCAAGTGCCCGCTAGTTAACCTAGATAGTCCAAGTGCCCGTTCGTTAACCTAGACAGTCCAAGTGCCCGCTAGGGAAACCACATAGTCCAGTGCCCGCTGGGGAACTTACATAGTCCAAGTGCCCGCTAGTTAACCTAGATAGTCCAAGTGCCCGTTCATTAACCTAGACAGTCCAAGTGCCCTCTAGGGAAACCACATAGTCCAGTGCCCGCTAGGGAAATTGCATAGTCCAAGTTCCCGCTAGTTAACCTAGACAGTCCAAGTGCCCGCTAGGGAAACCACATAGTCCAGTGCCCGCTAGGAAACTTACATAGTCCAAGTGCCCGCTAGTTAAGCTAGATAGTCCAAGTGCCCTTTCGTTAACCTAGACAGTCCAAGTGCCTGCTAGGGAACCCACATAGTCCAAGTGCCCGCTAGGGAACTTACATAGTCCCAGTGCCCGTTAGTAACCTATATAGTGTTAGTACCCGCTAGGTAACGTAGATAGTCCAAGTGCCCACTAGGGGACGTACATACTCCAAGTGCCCGCTAGGTAACCTAGATAGTCCAAGTGCCCGCTAGGGTATGTACATAGACCAAGTGCCCGCTAGGTAACCTACATAGTCCAAGTGCCCGTTAGGGAGCCTAGATAGTCCAAGTGCCCTCTAGGGAACCTGCATAGTGCAAGTGCCTGCTAGGTAACCTAGATAATCCACGTGCCCGCTAGTTAAACTACATAGTCCAAGTGCCTGCTAGGTAAACTACATAGTTGAAGTGCCCGTTCGTTAACCTACATTGTCCAAGTGCCCGCTAGGTAACGAATATAGCCCAAGTGCCCGCTAGGGATCGTACATAGTCCAAGTGCACACTAGGTAACCTAGACAGTCCAATTGCCCCCTAGTTAACCTAGACAGTCCAAGTACCCGATAGGGAACCTACATAGTCCAAGTGCCCGCTAGGGAACCTACATAGTCCAAGTGCTCGCTAGGCAACCTACATAGTCCAAGTGCCCCTTAGTTAACCTAGATAGTCCAATTGCCCGTTAGCTAACCTAGATAGTCGAAGTGGCCGCTAGTTAACCTACATAGTCCAAGTGCCCTTTCGTTAACCTAGATAGTCCAATTGCCCGCTCTGGAACATACATAGTCCAAGTGCCCGTTAGTTAACCTAGATAGTCCAGTGCCCGCTAGGTAACCTACATAGTCCAAGTGCTCGCTAGGCAACCTACATAAACCGAGTGCCCGTTCGTTAACCTAGAAGTCCACGTGCCCGCTACGTTACCAGCATAGTCCAAGTGCCCGTTAGGTAACCTACATAGTCCAAGTGCCCGCTAGGTAACCTAGATAGTCCAAGTACCCGTTAGCTAACCTAGATAGTCCAAGTGCCCGCTAGGTAACCTACATAATCAAAGTGCCCGCTAGGTAACCTAGATAGTCCATGTTCCTGTTAGTTAACCAAGATAGTCAAAGTGTCCGCTACGTAACCTACATAGTCCAAGTTCCCACTAGGTCACCTAGATAGTCCAAGTGCCCGCTAGGTAACCTACATAGTCCAAGTGCCCGCTAGGGAAGGTACATAGTCCAAGTGCCCGCTAGGGAAGGTACATAGTCCAAGTGTCCGCTGGTAACCTAGAGAGTGCAAGTGCCCGCTAGTTAACCTACATAGTCCAAGTGCCTGCTAGGTAACCTAGATAGTCCAAGGGCCTGCTAGTTAACCTACATAGTCCAAGTGCCCGCTAGGTAACCTACGTAGTGCAAGTGTCCGCTAGTTAACCTAGATCGTCCAATTTTCCGCTAGTTAACCTACATAGTCCATGTGCCCGCTAGTTAACCTAGATAGTCCAAGTGCCCGTTCATTAACCTAGACAGTCCAAGTGCCCTCTAGGGAAACCACATAGTCCAGTGCCCGCTAGGGAACTTGCATAGTCCAAGTTCCCGCTAGTTAACCTAGATAGTCCAAATGCCCGTTCGTTAACCTAGACAGTCCAAGTGCCCGCTAGGGAAACCACATAGTCCATTGCCCACTAGGGAACTTACATAGTCCAAGTTCCCGCTAGTTAACCTAGACAGTCCAAGTGCCCGCTAGGGAAACCACATAGTCCAGTGCCCGCTAGGAAACTTACATAGTCCAAGTGCCCGCTAGTTAAGCTAGATAGTCCAAGTGCCCTTTCGTTAACCTAGACAGTCCAAGTGCCTGCTAGGGAACCCACATAGTCCAAGTGCCCGCTAGGGAACTTACATAGTCCCAGTGCCCGTTAGTAACCTATATAGTCTTAGTACCCGCTAGGTAACGTAGATAATCCAAGTGCCCACTAGGGGACGTACATACTCCAAGTGCCCGCTAGGTAACCTAGATAGTCCAAGTGCCCGCTAGGGTATGTACATAGACCAAGTGCCCGCTAGGTAACCTACATAGTCCAAGTGCCCGTTAGGGAGCCTAGATAGTCCAAGTGCCCTCTAGGGAACCTGCATAGTGCAAGTGCCTGCTAGGTAACCTAGATAATCCACGTGCCCGCTAGTTAAACTACATAGTCCAAGTGCCTGCTAGGTAAACTACATAGTTGAAGTGCCCGTTCGTTAACCTACATTGTCCAAGTGCCCGCTAGGTAACGTATATAGCCCAAGTGCCCGCTAGGGATCGTACATAGTCCAAGTGCACACTAGGTAACCTAGACAGTCCAATTGCCCCCTAGTTAACCTAGACAGTCCAAGTACCCGATAGGGAACCTACATAGTCCAAGTGCCCGCTAGGGAACCTACATAGTCCAAGTGCTCGCTAGGCAACCTACATAGTCCAAGTGCCCCTTAGTTAACCTAGATAGTCCAATTGCCCGTTAGCTAACCTAGATAGTCGAAGTGGCCGCTAGTTAACCTACATAGTCCAAGTGCCCTTTCGTTAACCTAGATAGTCCAATTGCCCGCTCTATAACATACATAGTCCAAGTGCCCGTTAGTTAACCTAGATAGTCCAGTGCCCGCTAGGTAACCTACATAGTCCAAGTGCTCGCTAGGCAACCTACATAATCCGAGTGCCCGTTCATTAACCTAGAAGTCCACGTGCCCGCTACGTTACCTGCATAGTCCAAGTGCCCATTAGGTAACCTACATAGTCCAAGTGCCCGCTAGGTAACCTAGATAGACCAAGTACCCCTTAGCTAACCTAGATAGTCCAAGTGCCCGCTAGGTAACCTACATAATCAAAGTGCCCGCTAGGTAACCTAGATAGTCCATGTTCCTGTTAGTTAACCAAGATAGTCAACGTGTCCGCTACGTAACCTACATAGTCCAAGTTCCCACTAGGTCACCTAGATAGTCCAAGTGCCCGCTAGGTAACCTACATAGTCCAAGTGCCCGCTAGGGAAGGTACATAGTCCAAGTGCCCGCTAGGGAAGGTACATAGTCCAAGTGCCCGCTAGGTAACCTAGAGTGTGCAAGTGCCCGCTAGTTAACCTACATAGTCCAAGTGCCTGCTAGGTAACCTAGATAGTCCAAGGGCCTGCTAGTTAATCTACATAGTCCAAGTGCCCGCTAGGTAACCTACATAGTGCAAGTGTCCGCTAGTTAACCTAGATCGTCCAATTTTCCGCTAGTTAACCTACATAGTACATGTGCCCGCTAGGTAACCTAGATAGTCCAAGTGCCCGTTCGGTAACCTAGATAGTCCAAGTGCCCTTTAGGGAACCTAGATAGTCCAAGTGCCCGATAGGGAACCTACATAGTCCAATTGCCCGCTCTGGAACATACATAGTCCAAGTGCCCTTTAGAAAACCTAGATAATCCAAGTGCCCGCTAGTTAACCTAGATAGTCCAGTGCCCGCTAGGTAACCTACATAGTCCAAGTGCCCGCTAGGTAACCTATATAGTCCAAATGCCCGCTAGGGAACCTACATAGTCCAAGAGCCCTCTAGTTAAACAAGATAGTCCAAGTGCCCGCTAGTTAACCTAGATAGTCCAAGTGCCTTCTAGTTAACCTAAATAGTCCAAGTGCCCGCTAGGTAACCTACATAGTCCAAGTGCCCGCTAGGTAACCTAGATAGTCCAAGTACCCGTTAGCTAACCTAGATAGTCCAAGTGCCCGCTAGGTAACCTACATAATCAAAGTGCCCGCTAGGTAACCTAGATAGTCCATGTTCCTGTTAGTTAACCAAGATAGTCAAAGTGTCCGCTACGTAACCTACATAGTCCAAGTTCCCACTAGGTCACCTGATAGTCCAAGTGCCCGCTAGGTAACCTACATAGTCCTAGTGCCCGCTAGTTAACCAACATTGTCCAAGTGCCCGATACGGACCTACATAATCCAAATGCCTGTTAGGTAACCTACATAGTCCAAGTGCCCCATAGGGAACTCACATAATCCAAGTGCCCGCTACGGAGCCTACATAGTCCAAGTACCCGTTATGTAACCTAGATAGTCCAAATGCCCGCTAGGGAACCCACATAGTCCAAGTGCCCGCTAGGGAACTTACATAGTCCAAGTGCCCGCTAGTTAACCTAGATAGTCCAAGTGCCCGTTCGTTAACCTAGACAGTCCAAGTGCCCGCTAGGGAAACCACATAGTCCAGTGCCCGCTGGGGAACTTACATAGTCCAAGTGCCCGCTAGTTAACCTAGATAGTCCAAGTGCCCGTTCATTAACCTAGACAGTCCAAGTGCCCTCTAGGGAAACCACATAGTGCAGTGCCCGCTAGGGAACTTGCATAGTCCAAGTTCCCGCTAGTTAACCTAGATAGTCCAAATGCCCGTTCGTTAACCTAGACAGTCCAAGTGCCCGCTAGGTAACCTACATAATCAAAGTGCCCGCTAGGTAACCCAGATAGTCCATGTTCCTGTTAGTTAACCAAGATAGTCAAAGTGTCCGCTACGTAACCTACATAGTCCAAGTTCCCACTAGGTCACCTAGATAGTCCAAGTGCCCGCTAGGTAACCTACATAGTCCAAGTGCCCCTTAGGGAAGGTACATAGTCCAAGTGCCCGCTAGGGAAGGTACATAGTCCAAGTGCCCGCTAGGTAACCTAGAGAGTGCAAGTGCCCGCTAGTTAACCTACATAGTCCAAGTGCCTGCTAGGTAACCTAGATAGTCCAAGGGCCTGCTAGTTAACCTACATGGTCCAAGTGCCCGCTAGGTAACCTACATAGTGCAAGTGTCCGCTAGTTAACCTAGATCGTCCAATTTTCCGCTAGTTAACCTACATAGTCCATGTGCCCGCTAGTTAACCTAGATAGTCCAAGTGCCCGTTCATTAACCTAGACAGTCCAAGTGCCCTCTAGGGAAACCACATAGTCCAGTGCCCGCTAGGGAACTTGCATAGTCCAAGTTCCCGCTAGTTAACCTAGATAGTCCAAATGCCCGTTCGTTAACCTAGACAGTCCAAGTCCCCGCTAGGGAAACCACATAGTCCAGTGCCCGCTAGGGAACTTACATAGTCCAAGTTCCCGCTAGTTAACCTAGATAGTCCAAGTGCCCGTTCGTTAACCTAGACAGTCCAAGTGCCCGCTAGGGAAACCACATAGTCCAGTGCCCGCTAGGAAACTTACATAGTCCAAGTGCCCGCTTGTTAACCTAGATAGTCCAAGTGCCCTTTCGTTAACCTAGACAGTCCAAGTGCCTGCTAGGGAACCCACATAGTCCAAGTGCCCGCTAGGGAACTTACATAGTCCCAGTGCCCGTTAGTAACCTATATAGTCTTAGTACCCGCTAGGTAACGTAGATAGTCCAAGTGCCCACTAGGGGACGTACATACTCCAAGTGCCCGCTAGGTAACCTAGATAGTCCAAGTGCCCGCTAGGGTATGTACATAGACCAAGTGCCCGCTAGGTAACCTACATAGTCCAAGTGCCCGTTAGGGAGCCTAGATAGTCCAAGTGCCCTCTAGGGAACCTGCATAGTGCAAGTGCCTGCTAGGTAACCTAGATAATCCACGTGCCCGCTAGTTAAACTACATAGTCCAAGTGCCTGCTAGGTAAACTACATAGTTGAAGTGCCCGTTCGTTAACCTACATTGTCCAAGTGCCCGCTAGGTAACGTATATAGCCCAAGTGCCCGCTAGGGATCGTACATAGTCCAAGTGCACACTAGGTAACCTAGACAGTCCAATTGCCCCCTAGTTAACCTAGACAGTCCAAGTACCCGATAGGGAACCTACATAGTCCAAGTGCCCGCTAGGGAACCTACATAGTCCAAGTGCTCGCTAGGCAACCTACATAGTCCAAGTGCCCCTTAGTTAACCTAGATAGTCCAATTGCCTGTTAGCTAACCTAGATAGTCGAAGTGGCCGCTAGTTAACCTACATAGTCCAAGTGCCCTTTCGTTAACCTAGATAGTCCAATTGCCCGCTCTGGAACATACATAGTCCAAGTGCCCGTTAGTTAACCTAGATAGTCCAGTGCCCGCTAGGTAACCTACATAGTCCAAGTGCTCGCTAGGCAACCTACATAATCCGAGTGCCCGTTCGTTAACCTAGAAGTCCACGTGCCCGCTACGTTACCTGCATAGTCCAAGTGCCCGTTAGGTAACCTACATAGTCCAAGTGCCCGCTAGGTAAACTAGATAGTCCAAGTACCCGTTAGCTAACCTAGATAGTCCAAGTGCCCGCTAGGTAACCTACATAATCAAAGTGCCCGCTAGGTAACCTAGATAGTCCATGTTCCTGTTAGTTAACCAAGATAGTCAAAGTGTCCGCTACGTAACCTACATAGTCCAAGTTCCCACTAGGTCACCTAGATAGTCCAAGTGCCCGCTAGGTAACCTACATAGTCCAAGTGCCCGTTAGGGAAGGTACATAGTCCAAGTGCCCGCTAGGGAAGGTACATAGTCCAAGTGCCCGCTAGGTAACCTAGAGAGTGCAAGTGCCCGCTAGTTAACCTACATAGTCCAAGTGCCTGCTAGGTAACCTAGATAGTCCAAGGGCCTGCTAGTTAACCTACATAGTCCAAGTGCCCGCTAGGTAACCTACATAGTGCAAGTGTCCGCTAGTTAACCTAGATCGTCCAATTTTCCGCTAGTTAACCTACATAGTCCATGTGCCCGCTAGTTAACCTAGATAGTCCAAGTGCCCGTTCATTAACCTAGACAGTCCAAGTGCCCTCTAGGGAAACCACATAGTCCAGTGCCCGCTAGGGAACTTGCATAGTCCAAGTTCCCGCTAGTTAACCTAGATAGTCCAAATGCCCGTTCGTTAACCTAGACAGTCCAAGTGCCCGCTAGGGAAACCACATAGTCCAGTGCCCGCTAGGGAACTTACATAGTCCAAGTTCCCGCTAGTTAACCTAGATAGTCCAAGTGCCCGTTCGTTAACCTAGACAGTCCAAGTGCCCGCTAGGGAAACCACATAGTCCAGTGCCCGCTAGGAAACTTACATAGTCCAAGTGCCCGCTAGTTAAGCTAGATAGTCCAAGTGCCCTTTCGTTAACCTAGACAGTCCAAGTGCCTGCTAGGGAACCCACATAGTCCAAGTGCCCGCTAGGGAACTTACATAGTCCCAGTGCCCGTTAGTAACCTATATAGTCTTAGTACCCGCTAGGTAACGTAGATAGTCCAAGTGCCCACTAGGGGACGTACATACTCCAAGTGCCCGCTAGGTAACCTAGATAGTCCAAGTGCCCGCTAGGGTATGTCCATAGACCAAGTGCCCGCTAGGTAACCTACATAGTCCAAGTGCCCGTTAGGGAGCCTAGATAGTCCAAGTGCCCTCTAGGGAACCTGCATAGTGCAAGTGCCTGCTAGGTAACCTAGATAATCCACGTGCCCGCTAGTTAAACTACATAGTCCAAGTGCCTGCTAGGTAAACTACATAGTTGAAGTGCCCGTTCGTTAACCTACATTGTCCAAGTGCCCGCTAGGTAACGTATATAGCCCAAGTGCCCGCTAGGGATCGTACATAGTCCAAGTGCACACTAGGTAACCTAGAGAGTCCAATTGCCCCCTAGTTAACCTAGACAGTCCAAGTACCCGATAGGGAACCTACATAGTCCAAGTGCCCGCTAGGGAACCTACATAGTCCAAGTGCTCGCTAGGCAACCTACATAGACCAAGTGCCCCTTAGTTAACCTAGATAGTCCAATTGCCTGTTAGCTAACCTAGATAGTCGAAATGGCCGCTAGTTAACCTACATAGTCCAAGTGCCCTTTCGTTAACCTAGATAGTCCAATTGCCCGCTCTGGAACATACATAGTCCAAGTGCCCGTTAGTTAACCTAGATAGTCCAGTGCCCGCTAGGTAACCTACATAGTCCAAGTGCTCGCTAGGCAACCTACATAATCCGAGTGCCCGTTCGTTAACCTAGAAGTCCATGTGCCCGCTACGTTACCTGCATAGTCCAAGTGCCCGTTAGGTAACCTACATAGTCCAAGTGCCCGCTAGGTAACCTAGATAGTCCAAGTACCCGTTAGCTAACCTAGATAGTCCAAGTGCCCGCTAGGTAACCTACATAATCAAAGTGCCCGCTAGGTAACCTAGATAGTCCATGTTCCTGTTAGTTAACCAAGATAGTCAAAGTGTCCGCTACGTAACCTACATAGTCCAAGTTCCCACTAGGTCACCTAGATAGTCCAAGTGCCCGCTAGGTAACCTATATAGTCCAAGTGCCCGCTAGGGAAGGTACATAGTCCAAGTGCCCGCTAGGGAAGGTACATAGTCCAAGTGCCCGCTAGGTAACCTAGAGAGTGCAAGTGCCCGCTAGTTAACCTACATAGTCCAAGTGCCTGCTAGGTAACCTAGATAGTCCAAGGGCCTGCTAGTTAACCTACATAGTCCAAGTGCCCGCTAGGTAACCTACATAGTGCAAGTGTCCGCTAGTTAACCTAGATCGTCCAATTTTCCGCTAGTTAACCTACATAGTCCATGTGCCCGCTAGTTAACCTAGATAGTCCAAGTGCCCGTTCATTAACCTAGACAGTCCAAGTGCCCTCTAGGGAAACCACATAGTCCAGTGCCCGCTAGGGAACTTGCATAGTCCAAGTTCCCGCTAGTTAACCTAGATATTCCAAATGCCCGTTCGTTAACCTAGACAGTCCAAGTCCCCGCTAGGGAAACCACATAGTCCAGTGCCCGCTAGGGAACTTACATAGTCCAAGTTCCCGCTAGTTAACCTAGATAGTCCAAGTGCCCGTTCGTTAACCTAGACAGTCCAAGTGCCCGCTAGGGAAACCACATAGTCCAGTGCCCGCTAGGAAACTTACATAGTCCAAGTGCCCGCTAGTTAAGCTAGATAGTCCAAGTGCCCTTTCGTTAACCTAGACAGTCCAAGTGCCTGCTAGGGAACCCACATAGTCCAAGTGCCCGCTAGGGAACTTACATAGTCCCAGTGCCCGTTAGTAACCTATATAGTCTTAGTACCCGCTAGGTAACGTAGATAGTCCAAGTGCCCACTAGGGGACGTACATACTCCAAGTGCCCGCTAGGTAACCTAGATAGTCCAAGTGCCCGCTAGGGTATGTACATAGACCAAGTGCCCGCTAGGTAACCTACATAGTCCAAGTGCCCGTTAGGGAGCCTAGATAGTCCAAGTGCCCCTTAGTTAACCTAGATAGTCCAATTGCCCGTTAGCTAACCTAGATAGTCGAAGAGGCCGCTAGTTAACCTACATAGTCCAAGTGCCCTTTCGTTAACCTAGATAGTCCAATTGCCCGCTCTGGAACATACATAGTCCAAGTGCCCGTTAGTTAACCTAGATAGTCCAGTGCCCGCTAGGTAACCTACATAGTCCAAGTGCTCGCTAGGCAACCTACATAATCCGAGTGCCCGTTCATTAACCTAGAAGTCCACGTGCCCGCTACGTTACCTGCATAGTCCAAGTGCCCATTAGGTAACCTACATAGTCCAAGTGCCCGCTAGGTAACCTAGATAGTCCAAGTACCCGTTAGCTAACCTAGATAGTCCAAGTGCCCGCTAGGTAACCTACATAATCAAAGTGCCCGCTAGGTAACCTAGATAGTCCATGTTCCTGTTAGTTAACCAAGATAGTCAACGTGTCCGCTACGTAACCTACATAGTCCAAGTTCCCACTAGGTCACCTAGATAGTCCAAGTGCCCGCTAGGTAATCTACATAGTCCAAGTGCCCGCTAGGGAAGGTACATAGTCCAAGTGCCCGCTAGGGAAGGTACATAGTCCAAGTGCCCGCTAGGTAACCTAGAGTGTGCAAGTGCCCGCTAGTTAACCTACATAGTCCAAGTGCCTGCTAGGTAACCTAGATAGTCCAAGGGCCTGCTAGTTAATCTACATAGTCCAAGTGCCCGCTAGGTAACCTACATAGTGCAAGTGTCCGCTAGTTAACCTAGATCGTCGAATTTTCCGCTAGTTAACCTACATAGTCCATGTGCCCGCTAGGTAACCTAGATAGTCCAAGTGCCCGTTCGGTAACCTACATAGTCCAAGTGCCCTTTAGGGAACCTAGATAGTCCAAGTGCCCGATAGGGAACCTACATAGTCCAATTGCCCGCTCTGGAACATACATAGTCCAAGTGCCCGTTAGAAAACCTAGATAATCCAAGTGCCCGCTAGTTAACCTAGATAGTCCAGTGCCCGCTTGGTAACCTACATAGTCCAAGTGCCCGCTAGGTAACCTATATAGTCCAAATGCCCGCTAGGGAACCTACATAGTCCAAGAGCCCTCAAGTTAACCAAGATAGTCCAAGTGCCCGCTAATTAACCTAGATAGTCCAAGTGCCTTCTAGTTAACCTAAATAGTCCAAGTGCCCGCTAGGTAACCTACATAGTCCAAGTGCCCGCTAGGTAACCTAGATAGTCCAAGTACCCGTTAGCTAACCTAGATAGTCCAAGTGCCCGCTAGGTAACCTACAAAATCAAAGTGCCCGCTAGGTAACCTAGATAGTCCATGTTCCTGTTAGTTAACCAAGATAGTCAAAGTGTCCGCTGCGTAACCTACATAGTCCAAGTTCCCACTAGTTCACCTGATAGTCCAAGTGCCCGCTAGGTAACCTACATAGTCCTAGTGCCCGCTAGTTAACCAACATTGTCCAAGTGCCCGATACGGACCTACATAATCCAAATGCCTGTTAGGTAACCTACATAGTATAAGTGCCCCATAGGGAACTCACATAATCCAAGTGCCCGCTACGGAGCCTACATAGTCCAAGTACCCGTTATGTAACCTAGATAGTCCAAATGCCCGCTAGGGAACCCACATAGTTCAAGTGCCCGCTAGGGAACTTACATAGTCCAAGTGCCCGCTAGTTAACCTAGATAGTCCAAGTGCCCGTTCGTTAACCTAGACAGTCCAAGTGCCCGCTAGGGAAACCACATAGTCCAGTGCCCGCTGGGGAACTTACATAGTCCAAGTGCCCGCTAGTTAACCTAGATAGTCCAAGTGCCCGTTCATTAACCTAGACAGTCCAAGTGCCCTCTAGGGAAACCACATAGTCCAGTGCCCGCTAGGGAACTTGCATAGTCCAAGTTCCCGCTAGTTAACCTAGATAGTCCAAATGCCCGTTCGTTAACCTAGACAGTCCAAGTCCCCGCTAGGGAAACCACATAGTCCAGTGCCCGCTAGGGAACTTACATAGTCCAAGTTCCCGCTAGTTAACCTAGATAGTCCAAGTGCCCGTTCGTTAACCTAGACAGTCCAAGTGCCCGCTAGGGAAACCACATAGTCCAGTGCCCGCTAGGAAACTTACATAGTCCAAGTGCCCGCTAGTTAAGCTAGATAGTCCAAGTGCCCTTTCGTTAACCTAGACAGTCCAAGTGCCTGCTAGGGAACCCACATAGTCCAAGTGCCCGCTAGGGAACTTACATAGTCCCAGTGCCCGTTAGTAACCTATATAGTCTTAGTACCCGCTAGGTAACGTAGATAGTCCAAGTGCCCACTAGGGGACGTACATACTCCAAGTGCCCGCTAGGTAACCTAGATAGTCCAAGTGCCCGCTAGGGTATGTACATAGACCAAGTGCCCGCTAGGTAACCTACATAGTCCAAGTGCCCGTTAGGGAGCCTAGATAGTCCAAGTGCCCTCTAGGGAACCTGCATAGTGCAAGTGCCTGCTAGGTAACCTAGATAATCCACGTGCCCGCTAGTTAAACTACATAGTCCAAGTGCCTGCTAGGTAAACTACATAGTTGAAGTGCCCGTTCGTTAACCTACATTGTCCAAGTGCCCGCTAGGTAACGTATATAGCCCAAGTGCCCGCTAGGGATCGTACATAGTCCAAGTGCACACTAGGTAACCTAGACAGTCCAATTGCCCCCTAGTTAACCTAGACAGTCCAAGTACCCGATAGGGAACCTACATAGTCCAAGTGCCCGCTAGGGAACCTACATAGTCCAAGTGCTCGCTAGGCAACCTACATAGTCCAAGTGCCCCTTAGTTAACCTAGATAGTCCAATTGCCTGTTAGCTAACCTAGATAGTCGAAGTGGCCGCTAGTTAACCTACATAGTCCAAGTGCCCTTTCGTTAACCTAGATAGTCCAATTGCCCGCTCTGGAACATACATAGTCCAAGTGCCCGTTAGTTAACCTAGATAGTCCAGTGCCCGCTAGGTAACCTACATAGTCCAAGTGCTCGCTAGGCAACCTACATAATCCGAGTGCCCGTTCGTTAACCTAGAAGTCCACGTGCCCGCTACGTTACCTGCATAGTCCAAGTGCCCGTTAGGTAACCTACATAGTCCAAGTGCCCGCTAGGTAAACTAGATAGTCCAAGTACCCGTTAGCTAACCTAGATAGTCCAAGTGCCCGCTAGGTAACCTACATAATCAAAGTGCCCACTAGGTAACCTAGATAGTCCATGTTCCTGTTAGTTAACCAAGATAGTCAAAGTGTCCGCTACGTAACCTACATAGTCCAAGTTCCCACTAGGTCACCTAGATAGTCCAAGTGCCCGCTAGGTAACCTACATAGTCCAAGTGCCCGCTAGGGAAGGTACATAGTCCAAGTGCCCGCTAGGGAAGGTACATAGTCCAAGTGCCCGCTAGGTAACCTAGAGAGTGCAAGTGCCCGCTAGTTAACCTACATAGTCCAAGTGCCTGCTAGGTAACCTAGATAGTCCAAGGGCCTGCTAGTTAACCTACATAGTCCAAGTGCCCGCTAGGTAACCTACATAGTGCAAGTGTCCGCTAGTTAACCTAGATCGTCCAATTTTCCGCTAGTTAACCTACATAGTCCATGTGCCCGCTAGTTAACCTAGATAGTCCAAGTGCCCGTTCATTAACCTAGACAGTCCAAGTGCCCTCTAGGGAAACCACATAGTCCAGTGCCCGCTAGGGAACTTGCATAGTCCAAGTTCCCGCTAGTTAACCTAGATAGTCCAAATGCCCGTTCATTAACCTAGACAGTCCAAGTGCCCGCTAGGGAAACCACATAGTCCAGTGCCCGCTAGGGAACTTACATAGTCCAAGTTCCCGCTAGTTAACCTAGATAGTCCAAGTGCCCGTTCGTTAACCTAGACAGTCCAAGTGCCCGCTAGGGAAACCACATAGTCCAGTGCCCGCTAGGAAACTTACATAGTCCAAGTGCCCGCTAGTTAAGCTAGATAGTCCAAGTGCCCTTTCGTTAACCTAGACAGTCCAAGTGCCTGCTAGGGAACCCACATAGTCCAAGTGCCCGCTAGGGAACTTACATAGTCCCAGTGCCCGTTAGTAACCTATATAGTCTTAGTACCCGCTAGGTAACGTAGATAGTCCAAGTGCCCACTAGGGGACGTACATACTCCAAGTGCCCGCTAGGTAACCTAGATAGTCCAAGTGCCCGCTAGGGTATGTACATAGACCAAGTGCCCGCTAGGTAACCTACATAGTCCAAGTGCCCGTTAGGGAGCCTAGATAGTCCAAGTGCCCTCTAGGGAACCTGCATAGTGCAAGTGCCTGCTAGGTAACCTAGATAATCCACGTGCCCGCTAGTTAAACTACATAGTCCAAGTGCCTGCTAGGTAAACTACATAGTTGAAGTGCCCGTTCGTTAACCTACATTGTCCAAGTGCCCGCTAGGTAACGTATATAGCCCAAGTGCCCGCTAGGGATCGTACATAGTCCAAGTGCACACTAGGTAACCTAGACAGTCCAATTGCCCCCTAGTTAACCTAGACAGTCCAAGTACCCGATAGGGAACCTACATAGTCCAAGTGCCCGCTAGGGAACCTACATAGTCCAAGTGCTCGCTAGGCAACCTACATAGTCCAAGTGCCCCTTAGTTAACCTAGATAGTCCAATTGCCCGTTAGCTAACCTAGATAGTCGAAGTGGCCGCTAGTTAACCTACATAGTCCAAGTGCCCTTTCGTTAACCTAGAGAGTCCAATTGCCCGCTCTGGAACATACATAGTCCAAGTGCCCGTTAGTTAACCTAGATAGTCCAGTGCCCGCTAGGTAACCTACATAGTCCAAGTGCTCGCTAGGCAACCTACATAATCCGAGTGCCCGTTCGTTAAGCTAGAAGTCCACGTGCCCGCTACGTTACCTGCATAGTCCAAGTGCCCGTTAGGTAACCTACATAGTCCAAGTGCCCGCTAGGTAACCTAGATAGTCCAGTGCCTGCTAGGTAACCTACATAGTCCAAGTGCTCGCTAGGCAACCTACATAATCCGAGTGCCCGTTCGTTAACCTAGAAGTCCACGTGCCCGCTACGTTACCTGCATAGTCCAAGTGCCCGTTAGGTAACCTACATAGTCCAAGTGCCCGCTAGGTAACCTAGATAGTCCAAGTACTCGTTAGCTAACCTAGATAGTCCAAGTGCCCGCTAGGTAACCTACATAATCAAAGTGCCCGCTAGGTAACCTAGATAGTCCATGTTCCTGTTAGTTAACCAAGATAGTCAAAGTGTCCGCTACGTAACCTACATAGTCCAAGTTACCACTAGGTTACCTAGATGGTCCAAGTTCCCGCTAGGTAACCTACATAGTCCAAGTGCCCGCTAGGGAAGGTACATAGTCCAAGTGCCCGCTAGGGAAGGTACATAGTCCAAGTGCCCGCTAGGTAACCTAGAGTGTGCAAGTGCCCGCTAGTTAACCTACATAGTCCAAGTGCCTGCTAGGTAACCTAGATAGTCCAAGGGCCTGCTAGTTAATCTACATAGTCCAAGTGCCCGCTAGGTAACCTACATAGTGCAAGTGTCCGCTAGTTAACCTAGATCGTCGAATTTTCCGCTAGTTAACCTACATAGTCCATGTGCCCGCTAGTTAACCTAGATAGTCCAAGTGCCCGTTCGGTAACCTAGATAGTCCAAGTGCCCTTTAGGGAACCTAGATAGTCCAAGTGCCCGATAGGGAACCTACATAGTCCAATTGCCCGCTCTGGAACATACATAGTCCAAGTGCCCGTTAGAAAACCTAGATAATCCAAGTGCCCGCTAGTTAACCTAGATAGTCCAGTGACCGCTAGGTAACCTACATAGTCCAAGTGCTCGCTAGGTAACCTATATAGTCCAAATGCCCGCTAGGGAACCTACATAGTCCAAGAGCCCTCTAGTTAACCAAGATAGTCCAAGTGCCCGCTAGTTAACCTAGATAGTCCAAGTGCCTTCTAGTTAACCTAAATAGTCCAAGTGCCCGCTAGGTAACCTACATAGTCCAAGTGCCCGCTAGGTAACCTAGATAGTCCAAGTACCCGTTAGCTAACCTAGATAGTCCAAGTGCCCGCTAGGTAACCTACATAATCAAAGTGCCCGCTAGGTAACCTAGATAGTCCATGTTCCTGTTAGTTAACCAAGATAGTCAAAGTGTCCGCTATGTAACCTACATAGTCCAAGTTCCCACTAGGTCACCTGATAGTCCAAGTGCCCGCTAGGTAACCTACATAGTCCTAGTGCCCGCTAGTTAACCAACATTGTCCAAGTGCACGATACGGACCTACATAATCCAAATGACTGTTAGGTAACCTACATAGTCCAAGTGCCCCATAGGGAACTCACATAATCCAAGTGCCCGCTACGGAACCTACATAGTCCAAGTACCCGTTATGTAACCTAGATAGTCCAAATGCCCGCTAGGGAACCGACATAGTCCAAGTACCCGCTAGGGAACTTACATAGTCCAAGTGCCCGCTAGTTAACCTAGATAGTCCAAGTGCCCGTTCGTTAACCTAGACAGTCCAAGTGCCCGCTAGGGAAACCACATAGTCCAGTGCCCGCTGGGTTACTTACATAGTCCAAGTGCCCGCTAGTTAACCTAGATAGTCCAAGTCCCCGTTCATTAACCTAGACAGTCCAAGTGCCCTCTAGGGAACCCACATAGTCCAGTGCCCGCTAGGGAACTTGCATAGTCCAAGTTCCCGCTAGTTAACCTAGATAGTCCAAATGCCCGTTTGTTAACCTAGACAGTCCAAGTGCCCGCTAGGGAAACCACATAGTCCAGTGCCCGCTAGGGAACTTACATAGTCCAAGTTCCCGCTAGTTAACCTAGATAGTCCAAGTGCCCGTTCGTTAACCTAGACAGTCCAAGTGCCCGCTAGGGAAACCACATAGTCCAGTGCCCGCTAGGAAACTTACATAGTCCAAGTGCCCGCTAGTTAAGCTAGATAGTCCAAGTGCCCTTTCGTTAACCTAGACAGTCCAAGTGCCTGCTAGGGAACCCACATAGTCCAAGTGCCCGCTAGGGAACTTACATAGTCCCAGTGCCCGTTAGTAACCTATATAGTCTTAGTACCCGCTAGGTAACGTAGATAGTCCAAGTGCCCACTAGGGGACGTACATACTCCAAGTGCCCGCTAGGTAACCTAGATAGTCCAAGTGCCCGCTAGGGTATGTACATAGACCAAGTGCCCGCTAGGTAACCTACATAGTCCAAGTGCCCGTTAGGGAGCCTAGATAGTCCAAGTGCCCTCTAGGGAACCTGCATAGTGCAAGTGCCTGCTAGGTAACCTAGATAATCCACGTGCCCGCTAGTTAAACTACATAGTCCAAGTGCCTGCTAGGTAAACTACATAGTTGAAGTGCCCGTTCGTTAACCTACATTGTCCAAGTGCCCGCTAGGTAACGTATATAGCCCAAGTGCCCGCTAGGGATCGTACATAGTCCAAGTGCACACTAGGTAACCTAGACAGTCCAATTGCCCCCTAGTTAACCTAGACAGTCCAAGTACCCGATAGGGAACCTACATAGTCCAAGTGCCCGCTAGGGAACCTACATAGTCCAAGTGCTCGCTAGGCAACCTACATAGTCCAAGTGCCCCTTAGTTAACCTAGATAATCCAATTGCCCGTTAGCTAACCTAGATAGTCGAAGTGGCCGCTAGTTAACCTACATAGTCCAAGTGCCCTTTCGTTAACCTAGATAGTCCAATTGCCCGCTCTGGAACATACATAGTCCAAGTGCCCGTTAGTTAACCTAGATAGTCCAGTGCCCGCTAGGTAACCTACATAGTCCAAGTGCTCGCTAGGCAACCTACATAATCCGAGTACCCGTTCGTTAACCTAGAAGTCCATGTGCCCGCTACGTTACCTGCATAGTCCAAGTGCCCGTTAGGTAACCTACATAGTCCAAGTGCCCGCTAGGTAACCTAGATAGTCCAAGTACCCGTTAGCTAACCTAGATAGTCCAAGTGCCCGCTAGGTAACCTACATAATCAAAGTGCCCGCTAGGTAACCTAGATAGTCCATGTTCCTGTTAGTTAACCAAGATAGTCAAAGTGTCCGCTACGTAACCTACATAGTCCAAGTTCCCACTAGGTCACCAAGATAGTCGAAGTGCCCGCTAGGTAACCTACATAGTCCAAGTGCCCGCTAGGGAAGGTACATAGTCCAAGTGCCCGCTAGGGAAGGTACATAGTCCAAGTGCCCGCTAGGTAACCTAGAGAGTGCAAGTGCCCGCTAGTTAACCTACATAGTCCAAGTGCCTGCTAGGTAACCTAGATAGTCCAAGGGCCTGCTAGTTAATCTACATAGTCCAAGTGCCCGCTAGGTAACCTACATAGTGCAAGTGTCCGCTAGTTAACCTAGATCGTCGAATTTTCCGCTAGTTAACCTACATAGTCCATGTCCCCGCTAGGTAACCTAGATAGTCCAAGTGCCCGTTCGGTAACCTAGATAGTCCAAGTGCCATTTAGGGAACCTAGATAGTCCAAGTGCCCGATAGGGAACCTACATAGTCCAATTGCCCGCTCTGGAACATACATAGTCCAAGTGCCCGTTAGAAAACCTAGATAATCCAAGTGCCCGCTGGTTATCCTAGATAGTCCAGTGCCCGCTAGGTAACCTACATAGCCCAAGTGCCCGCTAGGTAACCTATATAGTCCAAATGCCCGCTAGGGAACCTACATAGTCCAAGAGCCCTCCAGTTAACCTAGGTAGTCCAAGTGACCACTAGTTAACCTAGATAGTCCAAGTGCCAGCTAGTTAACTAGGATCATCAAAGTGCCCTCTAGGTAACTTACATAGTCTAAAGGCCTGCTAGTTAACCTACATAGACCAAGGGCCCGCTAGTTGACCTAGATAGTCCAAGTGCCCGCTAGTTAACCTACATAGTCCAAGTTCCCGCTAGGTAACCTAGACATTCCAAGTGACCACTAGGTTACCTACATAGTCTAAGTGCCCGTTCGTTAACCTCCATAGTCCAAGTGCCCACTAGGTAACGTAGATAGCCCAAGTGCCCGCTAGGGAACGTACATAGTCCAAGTGTCCACTAGGTAACCTAGACAGTCCAATTGCCCCCTAGTTAACCTAGACAGTCCAAGTACCCGATAGGGAACCTACATAGTCCAAGTGCCCGCTAGGGAACCTACATACTGCAAGGGCCCGCTAGTTAACCTACATAGTCCAAGGTCTGCTAGTTAACCTAGATAGTCAAAGTGCCCGCTAGGTAACCTAGACAGTCCAAGTGCCCGCTAGGTTACCTACATAGTCCAAGTGCCCATTCGTTAACCTAGATAGTCCAAGTGCCCGCTAGGTAACCTAGACAGACAAAGTGCCCCTTAGGTAACCTAGATAGTCCAAGTGCCTGCTAGGTAACCTACATTGTCCATGTTCCCTCTAGGTAACCTAGATAGTCCAAGTGCCCGTTACCTATCCTAGATAGTCCAAGTGCCCGCTAGGCAATATACATAGTCCAAGTGCCCGTTCGTTAACCTAGAAGTCCAAGTGCCCGCTATGTAACCTAGACAGTCCAAGTGCCCGCTAGGTTACCTGCATAGTCCAAGTGCCCGTTCGTTAACCTAGATAGTCCAAGTGCCCACTAGGGAACCTATATAGTCCAAGTGCCCGCTAGGTAAACAACATAGTGCAAGTGTCTGCTACGTAACCTACATAGTCCAAGTACCCGCTAGGGAAGGTACATAGTCCACGTGCCCGCTAGGGAAGGTACATAGTCCAAGTGCCCGCTAGGTAACCTAGAGAGTGCAAGGGCCTGCTAGTTAACCTACATAGTCCAAGTGCCCGCTAGGTAACCTTCATAGTGCAAGTGTCCGCTAGTTAACCTAGATCGTCGAATTTTCCGCTAGTTAACCTACATAGTCCATGTGCCCGCTAGGTAACCTAGATAGTCCAAGTGCCCGTTCGGTAACCTAGATAGTCCAAGTGCCCGCTAGTTAACCTAGATAGTCCAGTGCCCGCTAGGTAACCTACATAGTCCAAGTGCCCGATAGGGAACCTACATAGTCCAATTGCCCGCTAGGGAACCTACATAGTCCAAGAGCCCTCTAGTTAACCTAGATAGTCCAAGTGACCACTAGTTAACCTAGATAGTCCAAGTGCCAGCTAGTTAACTAGGATCATCAAAGTGCCCTCTAGGTAACTTACATAGTCTAAAGGCCTGCTAGTTAACCTACATAGACCAAGGGCACGCTAGTTGACCTAGATAGTCCAAGTGCCCGCTAGTTAACCTACATAGTCCAAGTTCCCGCTAGGTAACCTAGACAGTCCAAGTGACCACTAGGTTACCTACATAGTCTAAGTGCCCGTTCGTTAACCTCCATAGTCCAAGTGCCCACTAGGTAACGTAGATAGCCCAAGTGCCCGCTAGGAACGTACATAGTCCAAGTGTCCACTAGGTAACCTAGACAGTCCAATTGCCCCCTAGTTAACCTAGACAGTCCAAGTACCCGATAGGGAACCTACATAGTCCAAGTGCCCGCTAGGGAACCTACATACTGCAAGGGCCCGCTAGTTAACCTACATAGTCCAAGGTCTGCTAGTTAACCTAGATAGTCAAAGTGCCCGCTAGGTAACCTAGACAGTCCAAGTGCCCGCTAGGTTACCTACATAGTCCAAGTGCCCATTCGTTAACCTAGATAGTCCAAGTGCCCGCTAGGTAACCTAGACAGACAAAGTGCCCCTTAGGTAACCTAGATAGTCCAAGTGCCTGCTAGGTAACCTACATTGTCCATGTTCCCTCTAGGTAACCTAGATAGTCCAAGTGCCCGTTACCTAACCTAGATAGTCCAAGTGCCCGCTAGGCAACATACATAGTCCAAGTGCCCGTTCGTTAACCTAGAAGTCCAAGTGCCCGCTATGTAACCTAGACAGTCCAAGTGCCCGCTAGGTTACCTGCATAGTCCAAGTGCCCGTTCGTTAACCTAGATAGTCCAAGTGCCCACTAGGGAACCTATATAGTCCAAGTGCCCGCTAGGTAAACTACATAGTGCAAGTGTCTGCTACGTAACCTACATAGTCCAAGTGCCCGCTAGGGAAGGTACATAGTCCAAGTGCCCGCTAGGGAAGGTACATAGTCCAAGTGCTCGCTAGGTAACCTAGAGAGTGCAAGGGCCTGCTAGTTAACCTACATAGTCCAAGTGCCCGCTAGGTAACCTACATAGTGCAAGTGTCCGCTAGTTAACCTAGATCGTCGAATTTTCCGCTAGTTAACCTACATAGTCCATGTGCCCGCTAGGTAACCTATATAGTCCAAGTGCCCGTTCGGTAACCTAGATAGTCCAAGTGCCCTTTAGGGAACCTAGATAGTCCAAGTGCCCGATAGAGAACCTACATAGTCCAGTTGCCCGCTCTGGAACATACATAGTCCAAGTGCCCGTTAGAAAACCTAGATAATCCAAGTGCCCGCTAGTTAACCTAGATAGTCCAGTGCCCGCTAGGTAACCTACATAGTCCAAGTGCCCGCTAGGTAACCTATATAGTCCAAATGCCCGCTAGGGAACCTACATAGTCCAAGAGCCCTCTAGTTAACCTAGATAGTCCAAGGCCCGCTAGTTAACCTAGATAGGCCAAGTGCATTCTAGTTTACCTAAATAGTCCAAGTGCCCGCTAGGTAACCTAGATATTCCAAGTACCCGTTAGCTAACCTAGATAGTCCAAGTGCCCGTTCGTTAACCTAGACAGTCCAAGTGCCCGCTAGGGAAACTTCATAGTCCAGTGCCCGCTGGGAACTTACATAGTCCAAGTGCCCGCTAGTTAACCTAGATAGTCCAAGTGCCCGTTCATTAACCTAGACAGTCCAAGTACCCTCTAGGGAAACCACATAGTCCACTGCCCGCTAGGGAACTTACATAGTCCAAGATCCCGCTAGTTAACCTAGATAGTCCAAGTGCCCGTTCGTTAACTAGACAGTACAAGTGCCCGCTAGGGAAACCACATAGTCCAGTGCCCGCTAGGAAACTTACATAGTCCAAGTGCCCGCTAGTTAAGCTAGATAGCCCAAGTGCCCTTTCGTTAACCTAGACAGTCCAAGTGCCTGCTAGGGAACCCACATAGTCCAAGTGCCCGCTAGGGAACTTACATAGTCCCAGTGCCCGTTAGTAACCTATATAGTCTTAGTACCCGCTAGGTAACGTAGATAGTCCAAGTGCCCACTAGGGGACGTACATACTCCAAGTGCCCGCTAGGTAACCTAGATAGTCCAAGTGCCCGCTAGGGTATGTACATAGACCAAGTGCCCGCTAGGTAACCTACATAGTCCAAGTGCCCGTTAGGGAGCCTAGATAGTCCAAGTGCCCTCTAGGGAACCTGCATAGTGCAAGTGCCTGCTAGGTAACCTAGATAATCCACGTGCCCGCTAGTTAAACTACATAGTCCAAGTGCCTGCTAGGTAAACTACATAGTTGAAGTGCCCGTTCGTTAACCTACATTGTCCAAGTGCCCGCTAGGTAACGTATATAGCCCAAGTGCCCGCTAGGGATCGTACATAGTCCAAGTGCACACTAGGTAACCTAGACAGTCCAATTGCCCCCTAGTTAACCTAGACAGTCCAAGTACCCGATAGGGAACCTACATAGTCCAAGTGCCCGCTTGGGAACCTACATAGTCCAAGTGCTCGCTAGGCAACCTACATAGTCCAAGTGCCCCTTAGTTAACCTAGATAGTCCAATTGCCCGTTAGCTAACCTAGATAGTCGAAGTGGCCGCTAGTTAACCTACATAGTCCAAGTGCCCTTTCGTTAACCTAGATAGTCCAATTGCCCGCTCTGGAACATACATAGTCCAAGTGCCCGTTAGTTAACCTAGATAATCCAAGTGCCCGCTAGGTAACCAAGATAGTCCAGTGCCCGCTAGGTAACCTACATAGTCCAAGTGCTCGCTAGGCAACCTACATAATCCGAGTGCCCGTTCATTAACCTAGAAGTCCACGTGCCCCCTACGTTACCTGCATAGTCCAAGTGCCCGTTAGGTAACCTACATAGTCCAAGTGCCCGGTAGGTAACCTAGATAGTCCAAGTACCCTTTAGCTAACCTAGATAGTCCAAGTGCCCGCTAGGTAACCTACATAATCAAAGTGCCCGCTAGG
Source organism: Tenrec ecaudatus (assembly GCF_050624435.1). Classification (NCBI taxonomy): domain Eukaryota; kingdom Metazoa; phylum Chordata; class Mammalia; order Afrosoricida; family Tenrecidae; genus Tenrec; species Tenrec ecaudatus. The sequence continues at coordinate 33,222 of NW_027459373.1, read as the reverse complement.
TAACCTAGATAGTCCATGTTCCTGTTAGTTAACCTAGATAGTCCTGGTGCCCGCTAGGTAACCTACATAGTCCAAGGGCCCGCTCGTTAACCTAGTTCGTCCAAGTGTCCGCTAGGTAACCAAATAGTCAAAGTGTCCGCTACATAACCTACATAGTCCAAGTTCCCACTAGGTCACCTAGATAGTCCAAGTGCCCGTTCGTTAACCTAGACAGTCCAAGTGCCCGCTAGGGAAACCACATTGTCCAGTGCCCGCTAGGGAACTTACATAGTCCAAGTGCCCGCTAGTTAAGCTAGATAGTCCAAGTGCCCGTTCGTTAACCTAGACAGTCCAAGTGCCCACTAGGGAAACCACATAGTCCAAATGCCCGCTAGGGAACTTACATAGTCCAAGTTCCCGCTAGTTAACCTAGATAGTCCAAGTGCCCTTTCGTTAACATAGACAGTCCAAGTGCGCGCTAGGGAAACCACATAGTCCAGTGCCCGCTAGTTAACCTACATAGTCCAAGTGCCCGCTAGTTAACCTAGAGAGTCCAAGTGCCCGTTAGTAACCTATATAGTCCAAGTACCCACTAGGTAACGTAGATAGTCCAAGTGCCCACTAGGGGACGTACATACTCCAAGTGCCCGCTAGGTAACCTAGATAGTCCAAGTGCCCGCCAGGGTATGTACATAGACCAAGTGCCCGCTAGGTAACATACATAGTCCAAGTGCCCGATAGGGAGCCTAGATAGTCCAAGTGGCCGCTAGGGAGCCTGCATCGTGCAAGTGCCTGCTAGGTAACCTAGATAATCCAAGTGCCCGCTAGTTCACCTAGATAGTCCAAGTGCCCACTAGTTAACCTAGAACCTCCAAATGTCCGCTAGTTAACCTACATAGTCCAAGGGCCCGCTAGTTAACCTACATAGTCCAAGAACCGCTAGTAAACCTAGAGAGTCCAGTGCCCGCTAGGTTACCTACATGGTCCTATTGCCCGCTAGGTAATCTATATAGTCCAAGTTTCTGTTAGCTAACCTAGATAGTCCAAGTGCCCGCTAGGTAACCTAGATAGTCCATGTTCCTGTTACTTAACCAAGATAGTCAAAGTGTCTGCTACGTAACCTACATAGTCCAAGTTCCCACTAGGTCACCTGATAGTCCAAGTGCCCGCTAGGTAACCTACATAGTCCTAGTGCCCGCTAGTTAACCAACATTGTCCAAGTGCCCGATACGTACCTACATAATCCAAGTGCCTGTTAGGTAACCTACATAGTCCAAATGCCCGCTAGTAACCTACATAGTCCAAGTGCCCCATAGGGAACTCACATAATCCAAGTGCCCGCTACGGAACCTACATAGTCCAAGTACCCGTTATGTAACCTAGATAATCCAAATGCCCGCTAGGGAACCCACATAGTCCAAGTGCCCGCTAGGGAACTTACATAGTCCAAGTGCCCGCTAGTTAACCTAGATAGTCCAAGTGCCCGTTCGTTAACCTAGACAGTCCAAGTGCCCGCTAGGGAAACCACATAGTCCAGTGCCCGCTGGGGAACTTACATAGTCCAAGTGCCCGCTAGTTAACCTAGATAGTCCAAATGCCCGTTCGTTAACCTAGACAGTCCAAGTGCCCGCTAGGGAAACCACATAGTCCAGTGCCCGCTAGGGAACTTACATAGTTCAAGTTCCCGCTAGTTAACCTAGATAGTCCAAGTGCCCGTTCGTTAACCTAGACAGTCCAAGTGCCCGCTAGGGAAACCACATAGTCCAGTGCCCGCTAGGAAACTTACATAGTCCAAGTGCCCGCTAGTTAAGCTAGATAGTCCAAGTGCCCTTTCGTTAACCTAGACAGTCCAAGTGCCTGCTAGGGAACCCACATAGTCCAAGTGCCCGCTAGGGAACTTACATAGTCCCGGTGCCCGTTAGTAACCTATATAGTCTTAGTACCCGCTAGGTAACGTAGATAGTCCAAGTGCCCACTAGGGGACGTACATTCTCCAAGTGCCCGCTAGGTAATCTAGATAGTCCAAGTGCCCGCTTGGGTATGTACATAGACCAAGTGCCCGCTACGTAACCTACATAGTCCAAGTGCCCCTTAGGGAGCCTAGATAGTCCAAGTGCCCTCTAGGGAACCTGCATAGTGCAAGTGCCTGCTAGGTAACCTAGATAATCCACGTGCCCGCTAGTTAAACTACATAGTCCAAGTGCCTGCTAGGTAAACTACATAGTTCAAGTGCCCGCTAGTTAACATAGATAGTCCAAGTGCCCGCTAGGTAACCTACATCGTCCTAGTTCCCGCTAGGTAACCTAGATAATCCAATTGCCCGCTTCGCAACATACATAGTCCAAGTGCCCGTTCGTTAACCTATAAGTCCAAGTACCGCTAGGTAACTTAGACTGTCCAACTGCCCGCTAGGTTACCTACATAGTCCAAATGCCCGTTCGGTAACCTAGATAGTGCAAGTGCCCGGTAGTTAACCTACATAATCCAAGTGCCCGCTAATTAACCTAGATAGTCCAAAGTGCCCGCTACTTAAACTAGATATTCCAATTGCCCGCTAGTTAACCTAGATTGTCCAATTGTCCGCTAGTTAACCTACATAGTCCAAGGGCCCACTAGTTAACCTAGATAGTCCAAGTTTCCTCTAGTTAATCTACATAGTCCAAGTGCCCGCTAGTTAACCTATATACCAAGTGCCCGCTACGTAACCTAGATATTCCAAGGGCACGCTAGTTAACCTATATCGTCCAAGTGCCTGCTAGGCAACCTAGATAGTCCAAGTGCCCGCTAAGGAACCTACATAGTCCAAGTGAACGCTAGTTAACCTAGATAGTACAAGTGCCCGCTAGTTAACCTAGATTGTCCAAGGGTCCTCTATTTAACCTACATAGTCCAAGTGCCCTTAGCTAACCTAGATAGTCCAAGTGCCCTCTAGGTAACCTAGATAGTCCAAGTTCCTGTTAGTTAACCTAGATAATCCTAGTGCCCGCTAGGTAACCTACATAGTCCAAGGGCCCGCTCGTTAACCTAGTTCGTCCAAGTGTCCGCTAGGTAACCAAGATAGTCAAAGTGTCCGCTACGTAACCTACATAGTCCAAGTTCCCACTAGGTCACCTAGATAGTCCAAGTGCCCGTTACCTAACCTAGATAGTCCAAGTGCCCGCTAGGTAACCTACATAGTCCTAGTGCACGCTAGTTAACCAACATTGTCCAAGTGCCCGATACGGACCTACATAGTCCAAGTGCCTGTTAGGTAACCTACATAGTCCAAATGCCCGCTAGTAACCTACATAGTCCAAGTGCCAGATAGGGAACTCACATAATCCAAGTGCCCGCTAGGGAACCTACATAGTCCAAGTTCCCGCTAGGTAACCTAATAGTCAAGGGCCCGTTAACTATCCTAGATCGTCCAAGTACCCGCTAGGCAACCTACATAGTCCGAGTGCCCGTTCGTTAACCTAGAAGTCCAAGTGCCCGCTACGTTACCTGCATAGTCCAAGTGCCCGTTAGGTAACCTACATAGTCCAAGTGCCTGCTAGGTAACCTAGATAGTCCAAGTACCCGTTAGCTAACCTAGATAGTCCAAGTGCCCGCTAGGTAACCTACATAGTCAAAGTGCCCGCTAGGTAACCTAGATAGTCCAAGTTCCTGTTAGTTAACCTAGATAGTCCTGGTGCCCGCTAGGTAACCTACATAGTCCAAGGGCCCGCTCGTTAACCTAGTTCGTCCAAGTGTCCGCTAGGTAACCAAGATAGTCAAAGTGTCCGCTACGTAACCTACATAGTCCAAGTTCCCTCTAGGTCACCTAGATAGTCCAAGTGCCCGTTCGTTAACCTAGACAGTCCAAGTGCCCGCTAGGGAAACCACATAGTCCAGTGCCCGCTAGGGAACTTACATAGTCCAAGAGCCCGCTAGTTAAGCTAGATAGTCCAAGTGCCCGTTCGTTAACCTAGACAGTCCAAGTGCCCGCTAGGGAAACCACATAGTCCAAATGCCCGCTAGGGAACTTACATAGTCCAAGTGCCCGTTAGTAACCTATATAGTCCAAGTACCCGCTAGGTAACGTAGATAGTCCAAGTGCCCACTAGGGGACGTACATACTCCAAGTGCCCGCTAGGTAACCTAGATAGTCCAAGTGCCCGCTAGGGTATGTACATAGACCAAGTGCCCGCTAGGTAACATACATAGTCCAAGTGCCCGTTAGGGAGCCTAGATAGTCCAAGTGGCCGCTAGGGAACCTGCATCGTGCAAGTGCCTGCTAGGTAACCTAGATAATCCAAGTGCCCGCTAGTTAACCTAGATAGTCCAAGTGCCCACTAGTTAACCTAGAACCTCCAAGTGTCTGCTAGTTAACCTAAATAGTCCAAGAACCCGCTAGTAAACTTGGAGAGTCCAGTGCCCGCTAGGTTACCTACATAGTCCTAGTGCCCGCTAGGTAACCTATATAGTCCAAGTTTCTGTTAGCTAACCTAGATAGTCCAAGTGCCCGCTAGGTAACCTAGATAGTCAAAGTGCCGGTTAGGTAACCTAGATAGTCCAAGTGCCCGCTATGTAACCTATATAGTCCAAGTTCCCGCTAGGTAACCTGGATAGTCCAAGTGCCCGTTACGTAACCTAGATCGTCCAAGTGCCCGCTAGGCAACCTAGATAGTCCAAGTGCCCGTTCGTTAACCTAGAAGTCCAAGTGCCCGCTAGGAAACCTAGACAGTCCAAGTGCCCGCTAGGTAACCTACATAGTGCAAATGTCCGCTAGTTAACCTAGATCGTCGAATTTTCCGCTAGTTAACCTACATAGTCCATGTGCCCGCTAGGTAACCTAGATAGTCCAAGTGCCCGTTCGGTAACCTAGATAGTCCATGTGACCTTTAGGGAACCTAGATAGTCCAAGGGCCCGAAAGGGAACCTACATAGTCCAATTGCCCGCTCTGGAACATACATAGTCCAAGTGCCCGTTAGAAAACCTAGATAATCCAAGTGCCCGCTAGTTAACCTAGATAGTCCAGTGCCCGCTAGGTAACCAACATAGTCCAAGTGCCCGCTAGGTAACCTATATAGTCCAAATGCCCGCTAGGGAACCTACATAGTCAAAGAGCCCTCTAGTTAACCTAGATAGTCCAAGTGCCCGCTAGTTAACCTAGATAGTCCAAGTGCCTTCTAGTTAACCTAAATAGTCCAAGTGCCCGCTAGGTAACCTAGATAGTCCAAGTACCCGTTAGCTAACCTAGATAGTCCAAGTGCCTGCTAGGTAACCTACATAATCAAAGTGCCCACTAGGTAACCTAGATAGTCCATGTTCCTGTTAGTTAACCAAGATAGTCAAAGTGTCCGCTGCGTAACCTACATAGTCCAAGTTCCCACTAGGTCACCTGATAGTCCAAGTGCCCGCTAGGTAACCTACATAGTCCAAGGGCCCGCTCGTTAACCTAGTTCGTCCAAGTGTCCGCTAGGTAACCAAATAGTCAAAGTGTCCGCTACGTAACCTACATAGTCCAAGTTCCCACTAGGTCACCTAGATAGTCCAAGTGCCCGTTCGTTAAGCTAGACAGTCCAAGTGCCCGCTAGGGAAACCACATAGTCCAGTGCCCGCTAGGGAACTTACATAGTCCAAGTGCCCGCTAGTTAAGCTAGATAGTCCAAGTGCCCTTTCGTTAACCTAGACAGTCCAAGTGCCCGCTAGGGAAACCACATAGTCCAAATGCCCGCTAGGGAACTTACATAGTCCAAGTTCCCGCTAGTTAACCTAGATAGTCCAAATGCCCTTTCGTTAACATAGACAGTCCAAGTGCGCGCTAGGGAAACCACATAGTCCAGTGCCCGCTAGTTAACCTACATAGTCCAAGTGCCCGCTAGTTAACCTAGATAGTCCAAGTGCCCGTTAGTAACCTATATAGTCCAAGTACCCGCTAGGTAACGTAGATAGTCCAAGTGCCCACTAGGGGACGTACATACTCCAAGTGCCCGCTAGGTAACCTAGATAGTCCAAGTGCCCGCTAGGGTATGTACATAGACCAAGTGCCCGCTAGGTAACATACATAGTCCAAGTGCCCGTTAGGGAGCCTAGATAGTCCAAGTGGCCGCTAGGGAACCTGCATCGTGCAAGTGCCTGCTAGGTAACCTAGATAATCCAAATGCCCGCTAGTTAACCTAGATAGTCCAAGTGCCCACTAGTTAACCTAGAACCTCCAAGTGTCTGCTAGTTAACCTACATAGTCCAAGGGCCCAGTAGTTAACCTACATAGTCCAAGAACCTGCTAGTAAACTTGGAGAGTCCAGTGCCCGCTAGGTTACCTACATAGTCCTAGTGCCCGCTAGGTAACCTATATAGTCCAAGTTTCTGTTAGCTAACCTAGATAGTCCAAGTGCCCGCTAGGTAACCTAGATAGTCAAAGTGCCGGTTAGGTAACCTAGATAGTCCAAGTGCCCGCTATGTAACCTATATAGTCCAAGTTCCCGCTAGGTAACCTGGATAGTCCAAGTGCCCGTTACGTAACCTAGATCGTCCAAGTGCCCGCTAGGCAACCTAGATAGTCCAAGTGCCCGTTCGTTAACCTAGAAGTCCAAGTGCCCGCTAGGAAACCTAGACAGTCCAAGTGCCCGCTAGGTAACCTACATAGTGCAAATGTCCGCTAGTTAACCTAGATCGTCGAATTTTCCGCTAGTTAACCTACATAGTCCATGTGCCCGCTAGGTAACCTAGATAGTCCAAGTGCCCGTTCGGTAACCTAGATAGTCCATGTGACCTTTAGGGAACCTAGATAGTCCAAGGGCCCGAAAGGGAACCTACATAGTCCAATTGCCCGCTCTGGAACATACATAGTCCAAGTGCCCGTTAGAAAACCTAGATAATCCAAGTGCCCGCTAGTTAACCTAGATAGTCCAGTGCCCGCTAGGTAACCTAGATAGTCCAAGTACCCGTTAGCTAACCTAGATAGTCCAAGTGCCTGCTAGGTAACCTACATAATCAAAGTGCCCACTAGGTAACCTAGATAGTCCATGTTCCTGTTAGTTAACCAAGATAGTCAAAGTGTCCGCTGCGTAACCTACATAGTCCAAGTTCCCACTAGGTCACCTGATAGTCCAAGTGCCCGCTAGGTAACCTACATAGTCCAAGGGCCCGCTCGTTAACCTAGTTCGTCCAAGTGTCCGCTAGGTAACCAAATAGTCAAAGTGTCCGCTACGTAACCTACATAGTCCAAGTTCCCACTAGGTCACCTAGATAGTCCAAGTGCCCGTTCGTTAACCTAGACAGTCCAAGTGCCCGCTAGGGAAACCACATAGTCCAGTGCCCGCTAGGGAACTTACATAGTCCAAGTTCCCGCTAGTTAACCTAGATAGTCCAAATGCCCTTTCGTTAACATAGACAGTCCAAGTGCGCGCTAGGGAAACCACATAGTCCAGTGCCCGCTAGTTAACCTACATAGTCCAAGTGCCCGCTAGTTAACCTAGATAGTCCAAGTGCCCGTTAGTAACCTATATAGTCCAAGTACCCGCTAGGTAACGTAGATAGTCCAAGTGCCCACTAGGGGACGTACATACTCCAAGTGCCCGCTAGGTAACCTAGATAGTCCAAGTGCCCGCTAGGGTATGTACATAGACCTAGTGCCCGCTAGGTAACATACATAGTCCAAGTGCCCGTTAGGGAGCCTAGATAGTCCAAGTGGCCGCTAGGGAACCTGCATCGTGCAAGTGCCTGCTAGGTAACCTAGATAATCCAAGTGCCCGCTAGGTAACCTATATTGTCCAAATGCCCGCTAGGGAACCTACATAGTCCAAGAGCCCTCTAGTTAACCTAGATAGTCCAAGTGCCCGCTAGTTAACCTAGATAGTCCAAGTGCTTTCTAGTTAACCTAAATAGTCCAAGTGCCCGCTAGGTAACCTACATAGTCCAAGTACCCGTTAGCTAACCTAGATAGTCCAAGTGCCCGCTAGGTAACCTACATAATCAAAGTGCCCGCTAGGTAACCTAGATATTCCATGTTCCTGTTAGTTAACCAAGATAGTAAAAGTGTCTGCTACGTAACCTACATAGTCCAAGTTCCCACTAGGTCACCTGATAGTCCAAGTGCCCGCTAGGTAACCTACATAGTCCTAGTGCCCGCTAGTTAACCAACATTGTCCAAGTGCCCTATACGGACCTACATAATCCAAGTGCCTGTTAGGTAACCTACATAGTCCAAATGCCCGCTACTAACCTATATAGTCCAAGTGTCCCATAGGGAACTCACATAATCCAAGTGCCCGCTACGGAACCTACATAGTCCAAGTACCCGTTATGTAACCTAGATAATCCAAATGCCCGCTAGGGAACCCACATAGTCCAAGTGCCCGCTAGGGAACTTACATAGTCCATGTGCCCGCTAGTTAACCTAGATAGTCCAAGTGCCCGTTCGTTAACCTAGACAGTCCAAGTGCCCGCTAGGGAAACCACATAGTCCAGTGCCCGCTGGGGAACTTACATAGTCCAAGTGCCCGCTAGTTAACCTAGATAGTCCAAATGCCCGTTCGTTAACCTAGACAGTCCAAGTGCCCTCTAGGGAAACCACATAGTCCAGTGCCCGCTAGGGAACTTACATAGTCCAATTCCCGCTAGTTAACCTAGATAGTCCAAGTGCCCGTTCATTAACCTAGACAGTCCAAGTGCCCGCTAGGGAAACCACATAGTCCAGTGCCCGCTAGGAAACTTACATAGTCCAAGTGCCCGCTAGTTAAGCTAGATAGTCCAAGTGCCCTTTCGTTAACCTTGACAGTCCAAGTGCCTGCTAGGGAACCCACATAGTCCAAGTGCCCGCTAGGGAACTTACATAGTCCCAGTGCCCATTAGTAACCTATATAGTCTTAGTACCCGCTAGGTAACGTAGATAGTCCAAGTGCCCACTAGGGGACGTACATACTCCAAGTGCCCGCTAGGTAACCTAGATAGTCCAAGTGCCCGCTAGGGTATGTACATAGACCAAGTGCCCGCTAGGTAACCTACATAGTCCAAGTGCCCGTTAGGGAGCCTAGATAGTCCAAGTGCCCTCTAGGGAACCTGCATAGTGCAAGTGCCTGCTAGGTAACCTAGATAATCCACGTGCCCGCTAGTTAAACTACATAGTCCAAGTGCCTGCTAGGTAAACTACATAGTTGAAGTGCCCGTTCGTTAACCTACATTGTCCAAGTGCCCGCTAGGTAACGTATATAGCCCAAGTGCCCGCTAGGGATCGTACATAGTCCAAGTGCACACTAGGTAACCTAGACAGTCCAATTGCCCCCTAGTTAACCTAGACAGTCCAAGTACCCGATAGGGAACCTACATAGTCCAAGTGCCCGCTAGGGAACCTACATAGTCCAAGTGCTCGCTAGGCAACCTACATAGTCCAAGTGCCCCTTAGTAAACCTAGATAGTCCAATTGCCCGTTAGCTAACCTAGATAGTCGAAGTGGCCGCTAGTTAACCTACATAGTCCAAGTGCCCTTTCGTTAACCTAGATAGTCCAATTGCCCGCTCTGGAACATACATAGTCCAAGTGCCCGTTAGTTAACCTAGATAATCCAAGTGCCCGCTAGTTAACCTAGATAGTCCAGTGCCCGCTAGGTAACCTACATAGTCCAAGTGCTCGCTAGGCAACCTACAAATTCTGAGTGCCCGTTCGTTAACCTAGAAGTCCAAGTGCCCGCTACGTTACCTGCATAGTCCAAGTGCCCGTTAGGTAACCTACATAGTCCAAGTGCCCGCTAGGTAACCTAGATAGTCCAAGTACCCGTTAGCTAACCTAGATAGTCCAAGTGCCCGCTAGGTAACCTACATAATCAAAGTGCCCGCTGGGTAACCTAGATAGTCCATGTTCCTGTTAGTTAACCAAGATAGTCAAAGTGTCCGCTACGTAACCTACATAGTCTGAGTTCCCACTAGGTCACCTAGATAGTCCAAGTGCTCGCTAGGTAACCTACATATTCCTAGTGCCCGCTAGTTAACCAATATTGTCCAAGTGCCCGATACGGACCTACATAGTCCAAGTGCCTGTTAGGTAACCTACATAGTCCAAACCCCCGCTAGTAACCTACATAGTCCAAGTGCCCCATAGGGAACTCACATAATCCATGTGCCCGCTAGGGAACCCACATAGTCCAAGTACCCGTTATGTAACCTAGAGAGTCCAAATGCCCGCACGGGAACCCACATAGTCCAAGTGCGGGCAAGGGAACTTACATAGTCCATGTGCCCGCTAGTTAACCTACATAGTCCAAGTGCCCCATAGGGAACTCACATAATCCATGTGCCCGCTAGGGAACCTACATAGTGCAAGTACCCGTTATGTAACCTAGAGAGTCCAAATGCCCGCACGGGAACCCACATAGTCCAAGTGCGGGCAAGGGAACTTACATAGTCCAAGTGCCCACTAGGTTACCTACATAGTCCAAGGGCACGCTAGGTAACCTACATAGTCCAAGGTCCACTAGTTAACCTACATAGTCCAAGTGCCCGTTCGTTAACCTAGAAGTCCAAGTGCCCGCTAGGAAACCTAGACAGTCCAAGTGCCTGCTAGGTTACCTGCATAATCCAAGTGCCCGTTAGGTAACCTAGATAGTCCAAATGCCCGCTAGTTAACCTACATAGTCCAAGAACCCGCTAGTTAACCTAGAGAGTCCAGTGCCCGCTAGGTTACCTACATAGTCCTAGTGCCGCTAGGTAACCTAGATAGTCAAAGTGCCCGTTTGGTAACCTAGATAGTCCAAGTGCCCTCTAGGTAACCTACATTGTCCAAATTCCCTCAAGGTAACCTAGATAGTCCAATTGCCCGTTACCTAACCTAGATAGTCCAAGTGCTCGCTAGGCAACCTACATAGTCCATGTGCCCATTCGTTAACCTAGAAGTCCAAGTGCCCGCTATGTAAACTAGAGAGTCCAAGTGCCGGCTAGGTTACCTGCATAGTCCAAGTGCCCGTTCGTTAACCTAGATGGTCCAAGTGCCCGCTAGGGAACCTATATAATCCAAGTGCTATCTAGGTAACCTAGATAGTCCAAGGACCCGCTAGTTAACCTACATAGTCTAAGGGCTCGCTTGTTAATTTTGATAGTCCAAGTGCCCGCTGGTTAACCTAGATTGTCCAAGTGCCCGCTAGTTAACCTAGATCATCCAAGTGCCGACTAGTTAATCTACATTGTCCAAGGGCCCACTTGTTAACCTAGATCGTCCAATTGTCCTCTAGTTAACCTACATAGTCCAAGTGCCTGCTAGGTAACCTACATAGTGCAAGTGTCTGCTAGGTAACCTACATAGTCCAAGTGCCCGCTAGTTAACATAGATAGTCCAAGTGCCCGCTAGGTAACCTACATCGTCCTAGTTCCCGCTAGGTAACCTAGATAATCCATTTGCCCGCTTCGCAACATACATAGTCCATGTGCCCGTTCGTTAACCTATAAGTCCAAGTACCGCTAGGTAACCTAGACTGTCCAACTGCCCGCTAGGTTACCTCCATAGTCCAAATGCCCGTTCGGTAACCTAGATAGTGCAAGTGCCCGGTAGTTAACCTACATAATCCAAGTGCCCGCTAATTAACCCTAGATAGTCCAAGTGCCCGCTACTTAAACTAGATATTCCAATTGCCCGCTAGTTAACCTAGATTGTCCAATTGTCCGCTAGTTAACCTACATAGTCCAAGGGCCCACTAGTTAACCTAGATAGTCCAAGTTTCCTCTAGTTAATCTACATAGTCCAAGTGCCCGCTAGTTAACCTATATACCAAGTGCCCGCTACGTAACCTAGATATTCCAAGGGCACGCTAGTTAACCTATATCGTCCAAGTGCCTGCTAGGCAACCTAGATAGTCCAAGTGCCCGCTAAGGAACCTACATAGTCCAAGTGAACGCTAGTTAACCTAGATAGTACAAGTGCCCGCTAGTTAACCTAGATTGTCCAAGGGTCCTCTATTTAACCTACATAGTCCAAGTGCCCTTAGCTATCCTAGATAGTCCAAGTGCCCGCTAGGTAACCTAGATAGTCCAAGTTCCTGTTAGTTAACCTAGATAATCCTAGTGCCCGCTAGGTAACCTACATAGTCCAAGGGCCCGCTCGTTAACCTAGTTCGTCCAAGTGTCCGCTAGGTAACCAAGATAGTCAAAGTGTCCGCTACGTAACCTACATAGTCCAAGTTCCCACTAGGTCACCTAGATAGTCCAAGTGCCCGTTACCTAACCTAGATAGTCCAAGTGCCCGCTAGGTAACCTACATAGTCCTAGTGCCCGCTAGTTAACCAACATTGTCCCAGTGCCCGATACGGACCTACATAGTCCAAGTGCCTGTTAGGTAACCTACATAGTCCAAATACCCGCTAGTAACCTACATAGTCCAAGTGCCAGATAGGGAACTCACATAATCCAAGTGCCCGCTAGGGAACCTACATAGTCCAAGTTCCCGCTAGGTAACCTAATAGTCAAGGGCCCGTTAACTATCCTAGATCGTCCAAGTACCCGCTAGGCAACCTACATAGTCCGAGTGCCCGTTCGTTAACCTAGAAGTCCAAGTGCCCGCTACGTTACCTGCATAGTCCAAGTGCCCGTTAGGTAACCTACATAGTCCAAGTGCCTGCTAGGTAACCTAGATAGTCCAAGTACCCGTTAGCTAACCTAGATAGTCCAAGTGCCTGCTAGGTAACCTACATAGTCAAATTGCCCGCTAGGTAACCTAGATAGTCCAAGTTCCTGTTAGTTAACCTAGATAGTCCTGGTGCCCGCTAGGTAACCTACATAGTCCAAGGGCCCGCTCGTTAACCTAGTTCGTCCAAGTGTCCGCTAGGTAACCAAGATAGTCAAAGTGTCCGCTACGTAACCTACATAGTCCAAGTTCCCACTAGGTCACTTAGATAGTCCAAGTGCCCGTTCGTTAACCTAGACAGTCCAAGTGCCCGCTAGGGAAACCACACAGTCCAGTGCCCGCTAGGGAACTTACATAGTCCAAGTGCCCGCTAGTTAAGCTAGATAGTCCAAGTGCCCGTTCGTTAACCTAGACAGTCCAAGTGCCCGCTAGGGAAACCACATAGTCCAAATGCCCGCTAGGGAACTTACATAGTCCAAGTGCCCGTTAGTAACCTATATAGTCCAAGTACCCGCTAGGTAACGTAGATAGTCCAAGTGCCCACTAGGGGACGTACATACTCCAAGTGCCCGCTAGGTAACCTAGATAGTCCAAGTGCCCGCTAGGGTATGTACATAGACCAAGTGCCCGCTAGGTAACATACATAGTCCAAGTGCCCGTTAGGGAGCCTAGATAGTCCAAGTGGCCGCTAGGGAACCTGCATCGTGCAAGTGCCTGCTAGGTAACCTAGATAATCCAAGTGCCCGCTAGTTAACCTAGATAGTCCAAGTGCCCACTAGTTAACCTAGAACCTCCAAGTGTCTGCTAGTTAACCTACATAGTCCAAGGGCCCGCTAGTTAACCTACATAGTCCAAGAACCCGCTAGTAAACCTAGAGAGTCCAGTGCCCGCTAGGTTACCTACATAGTCCTAGTGCCCGCTAGGTAACCTATATAGTCCAAGTTTCTGTTAGCTAACCTAGATAGTCCAAGTGCCCGCTAGGTAACCTAGATAGTCAAAGTGCCGGTTAGGTAACCTAGATAGTCCAAGTGCCCGCTATGTAACCTATATAGTCCAAGTTCCCGCTAGGTAACCTGGATAGTCCAAGTGCCCGTTACGTAACCTAGATCGTCCAAGTGCCCGCTAGGCAACCTAGATAGTCCAAGTGCCCGTTCGTTAACCTAGAAGTCCAAGTGCCCGCTAGGAAACCTAGACAGTCCAAGTGCCCGCTAGGTTACCTGCATAATCCAAATGCCCGTTAGGTAACCTAGATAGTCCAAGTGCCCGCTAGTTAACCTACATAGTCCAAGAACCCGCTAGTTAACCTAGAGAGTCCAGTGCCCGCTAGGTTACCTACATAGTCCATGTGCTCGCTAGGTAACTTAGATTGTCCTAGTGCCAGTTAGTTAACATAGATAGTCCAAGGGCCCGCTAGGTAACCTACATAGTCCAAGTGCCCGTTCGTTATCTTAGACAGTCCAAGTGCCTGCTAGGTAACCTACATAGTCCAAGTGCCTGTTTGCTAACCTAGATCGTCAGAGTGCCCACTAGTTAACCTACATAGTCCAAGGGCCCGCTAGCTAACCTAGATAGTCCAAGTGCCCGCTACTTAACCTACATAGTCCAAGGGCCCGCTAGGTAACCTACATAGTCCTAGTGCCCGCTAGTTAACCTACATTGTCCAAGTCCCTGATAGGGAACCTACATAGTCCAAGTATCCGCTAGGTAACCTACATAGTCCAAATGCCCGCTAGTAACGTACATAGTCCAAGTGACCGATAGGGAACTTACATAATCCAAGTGCTCGCTAGGGAACCTACATAGTCCAAGTGCCCGTTAGCTAACCTAGATAGTCCAAGGGCCAACTAGTTAACCTACATGGTTCAAGTGCCCGCTGGTAACCTAGCTAATCCAAGTATCCGCTAGTTAACCTACATAGTCCAAGGGCCCGCTAGTTTACCTACATAGTGCATGGGCCCGCAAGTTAACCTAGATCGTCCAAGTGTCCGCTAGTTAACCTACATAGTCCCAGTGCCCTCAAGTTAACCTACATAGTCCAAGTGCCCGTAAGCTAACCCAGATAGTCTAAGGGCCCGCTACTTGACCTACATAGTCCAAGTACCCGCTTGGTAACCTAGATAGTCCATGTGCCCCCTAGTTATCCTAGATAGTCCTATTGCCCGGTAGGTAACTTAGATAGTCCAAGTGCCCACTAGGGGACGTACATAGTCCAAGTGCCCACTAGGTAACGTAGATAGTCAAAGTGCCCGCTAGGGTATTTACATAGTCCAAGTGCCCGCTAGGTAACGTAGATAGTCTAAGTGCCCGCTAGTTAACCTACATAGTCGAAGGGCCCGCTAGTTAACCTACATAGTACAAGTGCCCGATAGGGAACCAACATAGTTAAGTGCCCACTAGGGGAAGTACATAGTCCAAGTGCCTGCGAGGTAACCTAGATAGTCCAAGTGCGCACTAGGGTATGTACATAGTCCGAGTGCCTGCTAGGAAACCTAGATAGTCCAAGGGCCCGTTAGGTAACCTAGATAGTCCAAGTGCCCGCTAGGTTACCTACATAGTCCAAGGGCCCGCTTGTTAACCTAGTTCATCCAAGTGTCCGCTAGGTTACCTACATAGTCCAAGGGCCCGCTTGTTAACCTAGTTCGTCCAAGTGTCCGCTAGTTAACCTAGATAGTCCACGTGCCCACTAGGGGACGTACATAGTCCAAGTGCCCGCTAGGTAACCTAGATAGTCCAAGTGCACACTAGGGTATGTACGTAGTCCGAGTTCCTGCTAGGTAACCTAGATAGTCCAAGTGCCCGTTACCTAACCTAGATCGACCAACTGCCCCCTAGGCAACCTACATAGTCCAAGTGCCCGTTCGTTAACCTAGAAGTCCATGTGCCCGCTAGGTAACCTGCATAGTCCAAGTGCCCGTTAGTTAACCTAGATAGTCCAAGTGGCCACTAGGTAACCTACATAGTCTAAGTGCCCGCTAGGTAACCTAGATAGGCCAAGTGCCCGTTAGCTAACCTAGATAGTCCAAGTGCCCGCTAGGTGACCTACATAGTCAAAGTGCCCGCTAGGTAACCTACATAGTCCAAGGGCCCGCTTGTTAACCTAGTTCGTCCAAGTGTCCGCTAGTTAACCTACATAGTCCAAGTGCCCGCTAGGTAACCAAGATAGTCAAAGTGGCCGCTAGGTAACCTACATAGTCCAAGTTCCCACTAGGTAACCTAGATAGTCTAAGTGCCCGTTACCTAACCTAGATAGTCCAAGTCCCGCTAGGTAACCTACATAGTCCTAGTGCCCGCTAGTTAACCAACATTGTTCAAGTGCCCGATACGGAACCCTCATAGTCCAAGTGCCCGTTAGGTAACCTACATAGTCCAAATGCCCGCTAGTAACCTACATAGTCCAAGTGCCTGATAGGGAACTCACATAATCCAAGTGCCCGCTAGGGAACCTACATAGTCCAAGTTCCCGCTAGGTAACCTAATAGTCAAGGGCCCGTTAACTATCCTAGATCGTCCAAGTACCCGCTAGGCAACCTACATAGTCCGAGTGCCCGTTCGTTAACCTAGAAGTCCAAGTGCCCGCTACGTTACCTGCATAGTCCAAGTGCCCGTTAGGTAACCTACATAGTCCAAGTGCCTGCTAGGTAACCTAGATAGTCCAAGTACCCGTTAGCTAACCTAGATAGTCCAAGTGCCTGCTAGGTAACCTACATAGTCAAAGTGCCCGCTAGGTAACCTAGATAGTCCAAGTTCCTGTTAGTTAACCTAGATAGTCCTGGTGCCCGCTAGGTAACCTACATAGTCCAAGGGCCCGCTCGTTAACCTAGTTCGTCCAAGTGTCCGCTAGGTAACCAAGATAGTCAAAGTGTCCGCTACGTAACCTACATAGTCCAAGTTCCCACTAGGTCACTTAGATAGTCCAAGTGCCCGTTCGTTAACCTAGACAGTCCAAGTGCCCGCTAGGGAAACCACATAGTCCAGTGCCCGCTAGGGAACTTACATAGTCCAAGTGCCCGCTAGTTAAGCTAGATAGTCCAAGTGCACGTTCGTTAACCTAGACAGTCCAAGTGCCCGCTAGGGAAACCACATAGTCCAAATGCCCGCTAGGGAACTTACATAGTCCAAGTGCCCGTTAGTAACCTATATAGTCCAAGTACCCGCTAGGTAACGTAGATAGTCCAAGTGCCCACTAGGGGACGTACATACTCCAAGTGCCCGCTAGGTAACCTAGATAGTCCAAGTGCCCGCTAGGGTATGTACATAGACCAAGTGCCCGCTAGGTAACATACATAGTCCAAGTGCCCGTTAGGGAGCCTAGATAGTCCAAGTGGCCGCTAGGGAACCTGCATCGTGCAAGTGCCTGCTAGGTAACATAGATAATCCAAGTGCCCGCTAGTTAACCTAGATAGTCCAAGTGCCCACTAGTTAACCTAGAACCTCCAAGTGTCTGCTAGTTAACCTACATAGTCCAAGGGCCCGCTAGTTAACCTACATAGTCCAAGAACCCGCTAGTAAACCTAGAGAGTCCAGTGCCCGCTAGGTTACCTACATAGTCCTAGTGCCCGCTAGGTAACCTATAGAGTCCAAGTTTCTGTTAGCTAACCTAGATAGTCCAAGTGCCCGCTAGGTAACCTAGATAGTCAAAGTGCCGGTTAGGTAACCTAGATAGTCCAAGTGCCCGCTATGTAACCTATATAGTCCAAGTTCCCGCTAGGTAACCTGGATAGTCCAAGTGCCCGTTACGTAACCTAGATCGTCCAAGTGCCCGCTAGTCAACCTAGATAGTCCAAGTGCCCGTTCGTTAACCTAGAAGTCCAAGTGCCCGCTAGGAAACCTAGACAGTCCAAGTGCCCGCTAGGTTACCTGCATAATCCAAATGCCCGTTAGGTAACCTAGATAGTCCAAGTGCCCGCTAGTTAACCTACATAGTCCAAGAACCCGCTAGTTAACCTAGAGAGTCCAGTGCCCGCTAGGTTACCTACATAGTCCATGTGCTCGCTAGGTAACTTAGATTGTCCTAGTGCCAGTTAGCTAACATAGATAGTCCAAGTGCCCGCTAGGTAACCTACATAGTCCAAGTGCCCGTTCGTTATCTTAGACAGTGCAAGTGCCTGCTAGGTAACCTACATAGTCCAAGTGCCTGTTTGCTAACCTAGATCGTCAGAGTGCCCACTAGTTAACCTACATGGTCCAAGGGCCCGCTAGCTAACCTAGATAGTCCAAGTGCCCGCTACTTAACCTACATAGTCCAAGGGCCCGCTAGGTAACCTACATAGTCCTAGTGCCCGCTAGTTAACCTACATTGTCCAAGTCCCTGATAGGGAACCTACATAGTCCAAGTATCCGCTAGGTAACCTACATAGTCCAAATGCCCGCTAGTAACGTACATAGTCCAAGTGACCGATAGGGAACTTACATAATCCAAGTGCTCGCTAGGGAACCTACATAGTCCAAGTGCCCGTTAGCTAACCTAGATAGTCCAAGGGCCAACTAGTTAACCTACATGGTTCAAGTGCCCGCTGGTAACCTAGCTAATCCAAGTATCCGCTAGTTAACCTACATAGTCCAAGGGCCCGCTAGTTTACCTACATAGTGCAAGGGCCCGCAAGTTAACCTAGATCGTCCAAGTGTCCGCTAGTTAACCTACATAGTCCCAGTGCCCTCAAGTTAACCTACATAGTCCAAGTGCCCGTAAGCTAACCCAGATAGTCTAAGGGCCCGCTACTTGACCTACATAGTCCAAGTGCCCGCTTGGTAACCTAGATAGTCCATGTGCCCCCTAGTTATCCTAGATAGTCCTATTGCCCGGTAGGTAACTTAGATAGTCCAAGTGCCCACTAGGGGACATACATAGTCCAAGTGCCCGCTAGGTAACGTAGATAGTCAAAGTGCCCGCTAGGGTATTTACATTGTCCAAGTGCCCGCTAGGTAACGTAGATAGTCTAAGTGTCCGCTAGTTAACCTACATAGTCGAAGGGCCCGCCAGTTAACCTACATAGTACAAGTGCCCGATAGGGAACCAACATAGTTAAGTGCCCACTAGGGGAAGTACATAGTCCAAGTGCCTGCGAGGTAACCTAGATAGTCCAAGTGCGCACTAGGGTATGTACATAGTCCGAGTGCCTGCTAGGAAACCTAGATAGTCCAAGGGCCCGTTAGGTAACCTAGATAGTCCAAGTGCCCGCTAGGTTACCTACATAGTCCAAGGGCCCGCTTGTTAACCTAGTTCATCCAAGTGTCCGCTAGGTTACCTACATAGTCCAAGGGCCCGCTTGTTAACCTAGTTCGTCCAAGTGTCCGCTAGTTAACCTAGATAGTCCACGTGCCCACTAGGGGACGTACATAGTCCAAGTGCCCGCTAGGTAACCTAGATAGTCCAAGTGCACACTAGGGTATGTACGTAGTCCGAGTTCCTGCTAGGTAACCTAGATAGTCCAAGTGCCCGTTACCTAACCTAGATCGACCAACTGCCCCCTAGGCAACCTACATAGTCCAAGTGCCCGTTCGTTAACCTAGAAGTCCATGTGCCCGCTAGGTAACCTGCATAGTCCAAGTGCCCGTTAGTTAACCTAGATAGTCCAAGTGGCCACTAGGTAACCTACATAGTCTAAGTGCCCGCTAGGTAACCTAGATAGGCCAAGTGCCCGTTAGCTAACCTAGATAGTCCAAGTGCCCGCTAGGTGACCTACATAGTCAAAGTGCCCGCTAGGTAACCTACATAGTCCAAGGGCCCGCTTGTTAACCTAGTTCGTCCAAGTGTCCGCTAGTTAACCTACATAGTCCAAGTGCCCGCTAGGTAACCAAGATAGTCAAAGTGGCCGCTAGGTAACCTACATAGTCCAAGTTCCCACTAGGTAACCTAGATAGTCCAAGTGCCCGTTACCTAACCTAGATAGTCCAAGTCCCGCTAGGTAACCTACATAGTCCTAGTGCCCGCTAGTTAACCAACATTGTTCAAGTGCCCGATACGGAACCCTCATAGTCCAAGTGCCCGTTAGGTAACCTACATAGTCCAAATGCCCGCTAGTAACCTACATAGTCCAAGTGCCTGATAGGGAAACTACATAATCCAAGTGCACGCTAGGGAATTTACGTAGTCCAAGTGCCCGTTAGTTAACATAGATAGTCCAAGTGCCCGCTAGTTAAGCTAGATAGTCCAAGTGCCCGTTCCTTAACCTAGATAGTCCAAGTGCCCGCTAGGTAACCTACATAGTCCATGTGCCCGATAGGTAACTTAGATAGTCCAAGTGCCCGTTAGCTAATATAGATAGTCCAAGTGCCCGCTAGGTAAACTACATAGTCTAAGTGCCTGTTAGTTATCCTAGATAGTCCAAGTGCCCGCTAGGTTACCTAGACAGTCCAAGTGCCTGCTAGGTAACCTACATAGTCCAAGTGCCCGTTTGCTAACCTAGATCGTCAAAGTGCCCTCTAGTTAACCTACATAGTCCAAGTGCCCGCTAGTTAACCTCGATCGTCCAAGTGTCCTCTAGTTAACCTACATAGTCCAAGTTCCCGTTAGGTAACCTAGATAGTCCAAGTGCCCGCAAGGTAACCTACATAGTCCAAGTGCCCGCAAGGTAACCTACATAGTCCAAGTGCCCGCTAGGTAACCTAGATATTCCAAGTTCCTGTTAACTAACCTAGATAGTCCAAGTGCCCGCTAGGTAACCTACATAGTCCAAGTGCCCATTCGTTAACCTAGATAGTCCAAATGCCCGCTAGGTAACCTACATAGTCCAAGGGCCCGCTAGGTAACCTAGATAGTACAAGGGCCCGTTAGGTAACCTAGATAGTCCAATTGCCTGTTAGGTAACTTAGATAGTCCATTTGCCCGCTAGGTAACCTAGACAGTCCAAGTTCCCGCTAGGTTACCTACATAATCCAAGTGACCTCTAGTTAACTTGATAGTTCAAGTGCCTGCTATTTAACCTACATAGTCCAAGGGCCAGCTAGGTAACCTAGATTGTCCAAGTGCCCGCTAGTAAACCTAGATCTTCCAAGTGTCCGCTAGTTAATCTAAGTAGTCCAAGTGCCCTCTAGGTAACTTAGATAGTCCAAGTACCCGTTAGGTAACCTATATAATCCAAGGGCCCGCTAGTTAACCTACATAGTCCATGTGCCCGCTAGGGAACCTACATAGTCCATGTGCCCGCTATTTAACATAGATAGTCCAAGTGCCCGCTAAGAAACGTACATAGTCCAAGTGCCTGCTAGGTAACCTAGATTGTCCAAGTGCCTGCTAGTTAACCTACATAGTCCAAGAGCCCGCTAGGTAACCTACATAGTCCTACCGCCCGCTAGTTAACCTACATTGTCCAAGTGCCCGCTAGGGTACCCACATAGTCCAAGTACCCGTTAGGTAACCTAGATAGTCCAAATGACCGCTAGGGTACCCACATAGTCCAAGTGCCCGTTTGCTAACCTAGATCGTCAAAGGCCCCTAGTTAACCTAGAGAGTCAATGGGCCCGCTAGTTAACCTAGATAGTAAAAGTGCCCGCTTGTTAACCTACATAGTCCAAGGGCCCCCTAGGTAACCTACATAGTCATAGTGCCCGCTAAGGAACCCACATAGTCGAAGGTCCCGCTAGGGAACTTACATAGTCAAAGGGCCTTCTAGGGAACATACATAGTCCAAGTGCATGCTAGGGAACCTTCATAGTCCTAGTGCCTGCTAGGGAACCTACATAGTCCAAGTGCCCTTTAAGGAACCTATATAGTCCAGGTGCCCGCAAGGGAACTTAGATAGTCCAAGTGCCCGCTAGGTAACCTAGATAGTCCAAGGACCCGCTAGGTAACCTACAAGTCCAAGTACCCGCTAGGTAATCTATATAGTCAAAATGCCCACTAGGACACCTACATAATCCAGGTGCACGCTAAGTAACCTACATAGTCCAAGTGCTCGTTAGCTAACCTAGATAGTCCAAGGGAAACTAGTTAACCTACATGGTTCAAGTGCACCCTAGGTAACCTTGCTAATCCAAGTGCCCGCTAGTTAACCTATATAGTCCAAGTGCCCGCTAGTTAACCTAGATGGTCCAAGTGCGCGCTAGTTAACCTACATAGTCCAAGTGCCCTCTAGTTAACCTTCATAGTCCAAGTGCCCTCTAGATAACCTACACAGTCCAAGTGACCGTAAGCTAACCTAGATAGTCCAAGGGCCCGCTAGTTGACCTACATAGTCCAAGTTCCCGCTAGGTAACCTAGATAGTCCAAGTGCCCACTAGGGGACGTACATAGTCCAAGTGCCCTCTTGGTAACCTAGATAGTCCAAGTGCCCGCTAGTATGTGTACATAGTCCAAGTGCCTGCTAGGTAACCTAGATAGTCTAAGTGCCCGCTAGTTAACCTACATAGTCCAAGGCCCTGCTAGTTAACCTACATAGTCCAAGTGCCCGCTAGGGAACCTACAACGTCCAAGTGCCCGTTAGGGAACCTAGAAAGTCCAAGTGCCCGCTAGGGAACCTGCATCGTCCAAGTGCTCGCTAGTTAACCTAGGTAGTCCAAGTGCCCGCTAGTTAACCTAGATTTTCCAAGTTCCCGTTAGGTAACCTAGATAGTCCAAGTGCCCGCTAGGTAACCTACATAGTCCATGCCCGCTAGGTAACCTAGATAATCCAATTGCCCGTTAGCTAACCAAGATAGTCCAAGTGCCCGCTAGGCAACCTACATAGTCCAAGTGCCCGTTCGTTAACATAGAAGTCCAAGTGCCCGCTAGGTAACCTAGACTGTCCAAGTGCCCGAAAGGTTACCTTCATAGTCCAAGTGCCCGTTAGCTAACCTAGATAGTCCAAGTGCCCCCTAGGTAACCTAGATAGTCCATGTTCCTGTTAGCTAACCTAGATAGTCCATGTGCCCGCTAGGTAACCTACATAGTCCAAGGGCCCGCTCGTTAACCTAGTTCGTCCAAGTGTCCGCTAGTTAACCTAGATAGTCCAAGTGTCCGCTAGGTAACCTAGTTAGTCCAAGTTCCTGTTAGGTAACCTACATAGTCCAAGTGCCCGCTAGTTAACCAACATAGTCCAAGTGCCCTATACGGAACCTACATAGTCCAAGTGCCCGTTAGGTAACATATATAGACCAATTGCCCGCTAGTAACCTACATAGTCCAAGTGCCTGATAGGGAACCTACATAATCCAAGTGCCCGCTAGGGAAATTACATAGTCCAAGTGCCCGTTAGTTAACCTAGATAGACCAAGTGCCCGTTAGTTAACCTAGATAGTCCAAGTACCCTCTAGGTAACGTAGATAGTTCAAGTGCACGCTAGGTAACCTAGATAGTCCTAGTGCCTGCTAGGGCACCTACATAGTCCAAGTACCCGCTAATTAACCTACATAGTCCAAGTGCCCGTTAGCTAACGTAGATAGTCCATGGGCCCGCTAGTTAATCTACATAGTGCAAGGGGCCCCTAGTTAACCTAGATCGTGCAAGTGTACGCTAGTTAACCTACATAGTCCAAGTGCCCGCTAGTTAACTTACATAATACAAGTGCCCCTTAGCTAACCTAGATAGACCAAGTGCCCGCTAGTTAACCTAGATAGTCCTAGTGCACGTTAGTTAACCTAGATAGTCCAAGTGCCCACTAGGGAACATACATAGTCCAAGTGCCCGCTAGGTAACCTGCATAGTCCAAGAGCCCGTTAGGTAACCTAGATAGTCCAAGTGCCCGCTAGGTAACCTACATAGTCCAACTGCCCGCTAGGTAACCTAGATACTCCAAGTGCCCGTTAGCTAAGCTAGATTGTCCAAGTGCCCGCTAGGTAACCTTGATAGTCCAAGTTCCTGTTAGCTAACCTAGATAGTCCAAGTGCCCGCTAGGTAACCTACATAGTCCAATGGCCCACTCATTAACCTAGCTCGTCCAAGTCTCCGCTAGTTAACCTACATAGTCCAAGTGCCCGCTAGGTAACCAAGATAGTCAAAGTGCCCGCTAGGTAACCTACATTGTCCAAGTTCCCACTAGGTAACCTAGATAATCCAAGTGCCCGTTACCTAACCTAGATAGTCCAAGTGCCCGTTGGTAATCTACATAGTGCCTGTGCCCGCTAGTTAATCTACATAGTCCAAGTGCCTGTTAGGTAACCTACATAGTCCAAATGCCCGCTAGTAACCTACATAGTCCAAGTGCCTGATAGGGAACCTACATAATCCAAGTGCCCGCTAGGGAATTTACATAGTCCAAGTGCCCGTTAGCTAACCTAGATAGTTCAAGGTCCCGGTAGTTGACCTACATAGACAAAGTGCCCGCCAAGTAACCTAGATAGACCATGTGCCAGCTAGTTAACCTAGATAGTCCTAGTGCCCGTTAGTTAACCTAGATAGTCCAGGTGCCCACTAGGGGACGTACATAATCCAAGTGCCCGCTAGGTAACCTAGATAGTACAAGTGCCCGCTAGGGTAAGTACATAGACCAAGTGCCCGCTAGTGAACCTAGATAGTCCAAGTGCCCGCTTGTTAACCTACATAGTCAAAGTGCCCGCTAGGGAGCCTAGATAGTCCAAGTGCCCGCTAGGTAACCTACAAGTCCAAGTGCCCGTTAGCTAACCTAGATAGTCCAAGGGCCAACTAGTTAACCTACATGGTTCAAGTGCCCGCTGGGTAACCTAGCTAATCCAAGTGCCCGCTAGTTAACCTATATAGTCCAAGTGCCCGCTAGTTAACCTAGATGGTGCAAGTGCCCGCTGGGTAACCTAGATAGTCCAAGTGCCCGCTAGGTAACCTACAAAGTCCAAGTGCGCGCTTGGTAATCTATATAGTCCAAATGCCCGCTTGGGCACCTACATAGTCCTAGCGCCCGCTAGTTAACCTACATTGTCCAAGTGCCCGATAGGGAACCTACATAGTCCAAGTGCCCGCTCGTTAACCTTGTTAGTCCAAGTGTCCGCTAGTTAACCTAGATAGTCAAAGTGCCCGCTATTTAACCTACATAGTCCATGTGCCCGCTAGGTAACCTACATAGTTCTAGCGCCCACTAGTTAACCTACATAGTCCGAGTGCTCGCTAGGTAACCTACATAGTCCAAATGCCCGCTAGTAACCTACATAGTCCAAGTGCAAGAAGGGAATCTACATAATCCAAGTGCCCGCTAGGGAACCTACATAGTCCAAGTGCCCGTTCGTTAACATAGAAGTCTATGTGCCCGCTAGGTAACCTAGACAGTCCAAGTGCCCGCTAGGTTACCTGCATAGTCCAAGTGCCCGTTAGGTAACCTAGATAGTCCAAGTGGCCGCTAGGTAACCTACATATTCTAAGTGCCCGCTAGGTAACCTAGATAGGCCATGTGCCCGTCAGCTAACCTAGATAGTCCAAGTGCCCGCTAGGTGACCTACATAGTCAAAGTGCCCGCTAGGTAACCTAGATAGTCCATGTTCCTGTTAGCTTCCCTATATAGTCCAAGTGCCCGCTAGGTAACCTACATAGTCCAAGGGCCCGCTTGTTAACCTAGTTCGTCCAAGTGTCCGCTAGTTAACCTACATAGTCGAAGTGCCCGCTAGGTAACCAAGATAGTCAAAGCGGCCGCTAGGTAACCTACATAGTCCAAGTTCCCAAAAGGTAACCGAGATAGACCAAGTGCCTGTTAACTAACCTAGACAGTCCAAGTCCCGCTAGGTAACCTACATAATCCTAGTGCCCGCTATTTAACCAACATTGTTCAAGTGCCCGATATGGAACCCTCATAGTCCAAGTGCCCGTTAGGTAACCTACATAGTCCAAAAGCCCGCTAGTAAGCTACATAGTCCAAGTGCGTGATAGGGAACCTACATAAGCCAAGTGCCCTTTAAGGAACCTATATAGTCCAAGTGCCCGCTAGGGAACTTAGATAGTCCAATTGCCCGCTAGGTAACCTAGATAATCCAAGTACCCGCTAGGTAACCTACAAGTCCAAGTGCCCACTAGGTAATCTATATAGTCAAAATGCCCACTAGGGCACCTACATAATCCAAGTGCACTCTAATTAACCTACATAGCCCAAGTGCCCGTTAGCTAACCTAGATAGTCCAAGGTAAACTAGTTAACCTACATGGTTCAAGTGCACGCTAGGTAACCTCACTAATCAAAGTGCCCGCTAGTTAACCTATATAGTCCAAGTGCCCGCTAGTTAACCTACAAAGTACAAGTGCCCGGTAGGTAATCTATATAGTCCAAATGCCCGCTAGGGCACCTACATAATCCAAATACCTGCTAATTAACCTACATATTCCAAGTGCCCGTTAGCTAACCTAGATTGTCTAAGGGCCCACTAGTTAACCTACATAGTTCACGTGCCCGCTAGCTAACCTAGATAATCCAAGTGCCCGCTAGTTAAGCGATATCATCCAAGTGCCCGCTAGTTAACTTAGTACGTCCAAGTGCCCGCTAGTTAACCTATATAGTCTAAGTGCCCGCTAGGTAACCTAGATAGTCCAAGTTCCTGTTAGCTAACCTAGATAGTCCAAGTGCCCGCTAGGTAACCTACATACTCCAAGGGCCCGCTCGTTAACCTAGTTCGTCCAAGTGCCCGCTAATTAACCTACATAGTCCAAGTGCCCGCTAGGTAACCTACATAGTCCTAGCGCCCACTAATTAACCTACGTTGTCCAAGTGCCCGATAGGGAACCTACATATTCCAAGTGCCCACTAGGTAACCTACATAGTCCAAATGCCCGCTAGTAACCTACATAGTGCAAGTGCAAGAAGGGAAACTACATAATCCAAGTTCCCGCTAGGGAATCTACGTAGTCCAAATGCCCGTTAGGTATCCTACATAGTCCAAATGACCGCTAGGGTACCCACATAGTCCAAGTGCCCGCTAGAGAACCTACATAGTCAGAGTGCCTGCTAGGGAACCTGCATCGTCCAAGTGCCTGCTAGTTAACCTAGATAGTCCAAGTTCCTGTTAGCTAACCTACATAGTCCAAGTGCCCGTTCGTTAACCTAGATAATCCAAGTGCCCGCTAGGTAACCTACACAGTCCATGTGCCCGCTAGGTAACCTACATAGTCCATGTGCCCGCTAGGTAACATAGATAGTCCAAGTGCCCGTTAGCTAATATAGATAGTCCAAGTGCCCGCTAGGTAACCTACATAGTCTAAATGACCGTTCGTTAACATAGATAGTCCAAGTGCCCGCTAGGTTACCTAGACAGTCCAAGTGTCTGCTAGGTAACCTACATAGTCCAAGTGCCCGTTTGCTAACCTAGATCGTCAAAGTGCCCGCTAGTTAACCTACATAGTCCAAGTGCCCGCTAGTTAACCTAGATCGTCCAAGTGTCCTCTAGTTAACCTACATAGTCCAAGTTCCCGTTAGGTAACGTAGATAGTCCAAGTGCCCGCAAGGTAACCTACATAGTCCAAGTGCCCGCAAGGTAACCTACATAGTCCAAGTGCCCGCTAGGTAACCTAGATATTCCAAGTTCCTGTTAACTAACCTAGATAGTCCAAGTACCCATTCGTTAACCTAGATAGTCCAAATGAGCGCTAGGTAAACTACATAGTACAAGGGCCCGCTAGGTAACCTAGATAGTCCTAGTGCCCGCTAGTTAACCTAGATAGTACTAGGGCCCGTTAGGTAACCTAGATAGTCCAATTGCCCGCTAGGTAACCTAGACAGTCCAAGTTCCCGCTAGGTTACCTACATAGTCCAAGTGACCTCTAGTTAACCTGATAGTTCAAGTGCCTGCTAGTTAACCTATATAGTCCAAGGGCCAGCTAAGTAACCTAGATTGTCCAAGTGCCCGCTAGTAAACCTAGATCTTCCAAGTGTCCGCTAGTTAATCTAAATAGTCCAAGTGCCCTCTAGGTAACTTAGATAGTCCAAGTACCCGTTAGGTAAGCTATATAATCCAAGGGCCAGCTAGTTAACCTACATAGTCCATGTGCCCGCTAGGGAACCTACATAGTCCATGGGTCCGCTAGTTAACATAGATAGTCCAAGTGCCCGCTAGGAAACGTACATAGTCCAAGTGCCTGCTAGGTAACCTAGATTGTCCAAATGCCTGCTAGTTAATCTACATAGTCCAAGTGCCCGCTAGGTAACCTACATAGTCCTAGCGCCCGCTAGTTAACCTACATTGTCCAAGTGCCCGCTAGGGTACCCACATAGTCCAAGTGCCCGCTAGGTAACCTACATAGTCCAAGTGCCCGTTTGCTAACCTAGATCCTCAAAAGCCCCTAGTTAACCTAGATAGTCAATGGGCCCGCTAGTTAAACTAGATAGTCAAAGTGCCCGCTTGTTAACCTACATAGTCCAAGGGCCCGCTAGGTAACCTACATAGTCCTAGTGCCCGCTAGGGAACCCACATAGTCGAAGTGCCCACTAGGGAACTTACATAGTCAAAGGGCCTGCTAGGGAACATACATAGTCCAAGTGCCCGCTAGGGAACCTTCATAGTCCTAGTGCCTGCTAGGGAACCTACATAGTCCAAGTGCCCTTTAAGGAACCTATATAGTCCAAGTGCCCGCTAGGGAACTTAGATAGTCCAAGTGCCCGCTAGGTAACCTAGATAGTCCAAGTACCCGCTAGGTAACCTACAAGTCCAAGTGCCCGCTAGGTAATCTATATAGTCAAATGGCCACTGGGGCACCTACATAATCCAAGTGCATGCTAATTAACCTACATAGTCCAAGTGCCCGTTAGCTAACCTAAATAGTCCAAGGGAAACTAGTTAACCTACATGGTTCAAGTGCACGCTAGGTAAACTCGCTAATCCAAGTGCCCGCTAGTTAACCTATATAGTCCAAGTGCCCGCTAGTTAACCTAGATGGTCCAAGTGCCCGCTAGTTAACCTACATAGTCCAAGTGCCCTCTAGATAACCTTCATAGTCCAAGTGACCTCTAGATAACCTACACAGTCCAAGTGCCCGTAAGCTAACCTAGATAGTCCAAGGGCCCGCTAGTTGACCTACATAGTCCAAGTTCCCTCTAGGTAACCTAGATAGTCCAAGTGCCGCTAGGTAACCTAGATAGTCCTATTGACCGTTAGGTAACCTAGATAGTACAAGTGCCCACTAGGGGACGTACATAGTCCAAGTGCCCTCTTGGTAACCTAGATAGTCCAAGTGCACGCTAGGATGTGTACATAGTCCAAGTGCCCGCTAGGTAACCTAGATAGTCTAAGTGCTCACTAGTTAACCTACATAGTCCAAGGGCCTGCTAGTTAACCTACATAGTCCAAATGCCCGCTAGGGAACCTACATAGTCCAAGTGCCCGTTAGGGAACCTAGAAAGTCCAAGTGCCCGCTAGGGAACCTGCATCGTCCAAGTGCTCGCTAGTTAACCTAGATAGTCCAAGTGCCCGCTAATTAACCTAGATTTTCTAAGTTCCCGTTAGGTAACCTAGATAGTCCAAGTGCCCGCTAGGTAACCTACATAGTCCAAGTGCCCGCTAGGTAACCTAGATAATCCAATTGCCCGTTAGCTAACCTAGATAGTCCAAGTGCCCGCTAGGCAACCTACATAGTCCAAGTGCCCGTTCATTAACATAGAAGTCCAAGTGCCCGGTAGGTAGCCTAGACTGTCCAAGTGCCCGCAAGGTTACCTGCATAGTCCAAGTGCCTGTTAGCTAACCTAGATAGTCCAAGTGCCCGCTAGGTAACCTACATAGTACAAGTTCATGTTAGCTAACCTAGATAGTCCATGTGCCCGCTAGGTAACCTACAAAGTCCAAGGGACCGCTCGTTAACCTAGTTCGTCCAAGTGTCCGCTAGGTAACCTACATAGTCCTAGTTCCCGCGAGTTAACCAACATAGTCCAAGCGCCCGATACGGAACCTACATTGTCCAAGTGCCCGTTAGGTAACCTATATAGACCAAATGCCCGCTAGTAACCTACATAGTCCAAGTTCCTGATAGGGAACCTACATAATCCAAGTGCCCGCTAGGGAACTTACATAGCCCAAGTGCCCGTTAGTTAACCTAGATAGTCCAAGTGCCCGCTAGTTAACCTAGATAGTCCAAGTACCCTCTAGGTAACGTAGATAGTTCAAGTGCACGCTAGGTAACCTAGATAGTCCAAGTGCCCGCTAGGGCACCTACATAGTCCAAGTACCCGCTAATTAACCTACATAGTCCAAGTGCCCGTTTGCTAACCTAGATAGTCCAAGGGCCCGCTAGTTAATCTACATAGTGCAAGGGGCCCCTAGTTAACCTAGATCGTCCAAGTGTCCGCTAGTTAACCTACATAGTCCAAGTGCCCGCTAGTTAACTTACATAATCCAAGTGCCCGTTAGCTAACCTAGATAGACCAAGTGCCCACTAGTTAACCTAGATAGTCCTAGTGCACGTTAGTTAACCTAGATAGTCCAAGTGCCCACTAGGGGACATACATAGTCCAAGTGCCCGCTAGTTAACCTGCATAGTCCAAGTGCCCGTTAGGTAACCTAGATAGTCCAAGTGCCCGCTAGGTGACCTACATAGTCCAAGTGCCTGCAAGGTTACCTGCATAGTCCAAGTGCTCGTTAGCTAAGCTAGATAGTCCAAGTGCCCGCTAGGGAACTTACATAGCCCAAGTGCCCGTTAGTTAACCTAGATAGTCCAAGTGCCCGCTAGTTAACCTAGATAGTCCAAGTACCCTCTAGGTAACGTAGATAGTTCAAGTGCACGCTAGGTAACCTAGATAGTCCAAGTGCCCGCTAGGGCACCTACATAGTCCAAGTACCCGCTAATTAACCTACATAGTCCAAGTGCCCGTTTGCTAACCTAGATAGTCCAAGGGCCCGCTAGTTAATCTACATAGTGCAAGGGGCCCCTAGTTAACCTAGATCGTCCAAGTGTCCGCTAGTTAACCTACATAGTCCAAGTGCCCGCTAGTTAACTTACATAATCCAAGTGCCCGTTAGCTAACCTAGATAGACCAAGTGCCCACTAGTTAACCTAGATAGTCCTAGTGCACGTTAGTTAACCTAGATAGTCCAAGTGCCCACTAGGGGACATACATAGTCCAAGTGCCCGCTAGTTAACCTGCATAGTCCAAGTGCCCGTTAGGTAACCTAGATAGTCCAAGTGCCCGCTAGGTGACCTACATAGTCCAAGTGCCTGCAAGGTTACCTGCATAGTCCAAGTGCTCGTTAGCTAAGCTAGATAGTCCAAGTGCCCGCTAGGTAACCTAGATAGTCCAAGTTCCTTTTAGCTAACCTAGATAGTCCATGTGCCCGCTAGGTAACCTACAAAGTCCAATTGCCCGCTTATTAACCTAGTTCGTCCAAGTGTCCGCTAGTTAACCTACATAGTCCAAGTGCCCGCTAGGTAACCAAGATAGTCAAAGTGACTGCTAGGTAACCTACATTGTCCATGTTCCCACTAGGTAACCTAGATAGTCCAAGTGCTCGTTACCTAACCTAGATAGTCCAAGTGCCCGTTGGTAACCTACATAGTCCAAGTGCCTGTTAGGTAACCTACATAGTCCAAATGCCCGCTAGTAACCTACATAGTCCAAGTGCCTGATAGGGAACCTACATAATCCAAGTACCCGCTAGGGAACCTACATAGTCCAAATGCCCGTTAGGTAACCTAGATAGTCCAAATGCCCGCTAGTGTACCCACATAGTCCAAGTGCTCTCTAGGGATCCTACATAGTCAAAGTGCCCGCTAGTTAACCTAGAGAGTCTAAGTTCCTTTTAGCTAACCTACATAGTCCAAGTGCCCGTTCGTTAACCTAGATAGTCCAAGTGCCCGCTAGGTAATCTACATAGTCCAAGGGCCCGCGATGTAACCTACATAGTCCAAATGCTCGCTAGGTAACTTAGATTGTCCAAGTCCCCGTTAGCTAACAAAGATAGTCCAAGTGCCCGCTAGGTAACCTACACAGTCCAAGTGCCCGTTCGTTATCTTAGACAATCCAAGTGCCTGCTAGGTAACCTACATAGTCCAAGTGCCCGTTTGCTAACCTATATCTTCAAAGTGCCCGCTAGTTAACCTACATAGTCCAAGTGCCCTCTACGTAACTTAGATAGTCCAAGTGCCCGCTAGTTAACCTACATAGTCCAAGGGCCCGCTAGGTAACCTACACAGTCCTAGTGCCCGCTAGTAACGTACATAGTCCAAGTGACCGATAGGGAACTTACATAATCCAAGTACTCGCTAGGGAACCTACATAGTCCAAGTGCCCGCTAGGGAATCTAGATAGTCCAAGTGCCCGCTAGGTAACCTACAAAGTCCAAGTGCCCGCTAGGTAATCTATATAGTCCAAATGCCCGCTAGGGCACCTACATAGTTCAAGTGAACGCTAATTAACCTACATAGTCCAAGTGCCCGTTAGCTAACCTCGATAGTCCAAGGGCCAACTAGTTAACCTACATGGTTCAAGTGCCCGCTAGGTAAAGTAGCTAATCCAAGTGTCCGCTAGTTAACCTACATAGTCCAAGGGCCCTCTAGTTTACCTAAATAGTGCAAGGGCCCGCAAGTTAACCTAGATCGTCCAAGTGTCCGCTAGTTAACCTACATAGTCCCAGTGCCCTCTAGTTAACCTACATAGTCCAAGTGCCCGTAAGCGAACCTAGATCGTCCAAGGGCCCGCTACTTGACCTACATAGTCCAAGTGCCCGCTTGGCAACCCAGATAGTCCACGTGCCCGCTCGTTATCCTAGATAGTCCTATTGCCCGTTAGTTAACCTAGATAGTCCAAGTGCCCACTAGGGGACGTACATAGTCCAAGTGCCCGCTAGGTAACTTAGATAGTCCAAGTGCCCGCTAGGGTATGTACATAATCCAAAAGCCCGCTAGGTAACCTAGATAGTCTAAGTGCCCGCTAGTTAACCTACATAGTCGATGGGCCCGCTAGTTAACCTACATAGTACAAGTGCCCGCTAGGGAACCAACATAGTCCAAGTGCCCGTTAGGTAACCTATATAGACCAAATGCCCGCAAGTAACCTACATAGTCCAAGTGCCCGCTAGGGAACTTACATAGTCCAAGTTCCCGTTAGTTAACCTAGAGGGTCCAAGTACCCTCTAGGTAACGTAGATAGTTCAAGTGCACGCTAGGTAACCTAGATAGTCCAAGTGCCCGCTAGGTAACCTAGATAGTACAAGTTCCTGTTAGCTAACCTAGATAGTCCAAGTGCCCGCTAGGTAACCTACATAGTCCAATGGCCCGCTCGTTAACCTAGTTCGTCCAAGTGTCCGCTAGTTAACCTACATAGTCCAAGTGCCCGCTAGGTAACCAAGATAGTCAAAGTGCCCGCTAGGTAACCTACATTGTCCAAGTTCCCACTAGGTAACCTAGATAGTCCAAGTGCCCGTTACCTAACCTAGATAGTCCAAGTGCCCATTGGTAACCTACATAGTCCTTGTTCCCGCTAGTTAACCTACATAGTCCAAGTGCCTGTTAGGTAACCTACATAGTCCAAATGCCCGCTAGTAACCTACATAGTCCAAGTGCCTGATAGGGAACCTACATAATCCAAGTGCCCGCTAGGGAATTTACATAGTCCAAGTGCCCGTTAGCTAACCTAGATAGTTCAAGGTCCCGCTAGTTGACCTACATAGACAAAGTGCCCGCCAAGTACCTAGATAGACCATGTGCCCGCTAGTTAACCTAGATAGTCCTAGTGCCCGTTAGTTAACCTAGATAGTCCAGGTGCCCACTAGGGGACGTACATAGTCCAAGTGCCCGCTAGGTAACCTAGATAGTACAAGTGCCCGCTACGGTATGTACATAGACCAAGTGCCCGCTAGTGAACCTAGATAGTCCAAGTGCCCGCTTGT